>NW_027279609.1:795000-1130692 GCF_046629955.1 Centroberyx affinis
GCGAATGGTCTTGTCGCCAGAACACGTTGCCAAAAGAGTTGGAGAAAACGCACAAGAAGTTACCTCGTCGCTGTGATGTCGAAGGGTGCAAAGTACTGACACCATTTTGACTCGGGGATGTTTTGTGGGTCTGTAGAGGGAACAGTTCACTCACAAGGTGGCGCAAAATGCCCAAACATTCGCCTCTGAAATGAAGGAAAAGCATAAGCTGGCCAGTGTGGAAAGTGTCAGCATCAATTAAGCTGTTAATTTAGTACTTTATATTGAAACTAGTATTTGAACGTAAGGATTTCGTTGAAATACATAAAAGGGACGTACCTCTGAAAACACAGCTTTATTGTCCCTGATGTGTCGCGGTCCCGTGCTCCAGACGTCCTGTTCTGTTCCATCCCCTGTTCTTTATCAGTCATGTGACGCTAACTGTTGTGTGTTGTGTGTTGAACCTTGAACATAGTTCATAGTTGGAAAGGACTTCTTTTATTGTGTGAAGTGTCTGCTTTGTAAACGAAATGTGAGAACAGATAAACAATTCAATTCAGCAAACTCAGTTACCTGATTACTTTCAGCTTCTTGCGTCCAAAATCCACAGAATAAAATCAAATAAATACTATTTTTGAACTGTTATCTTTTATCTGTTATCTATTTAATCTATATCAATTATCAACCATTGTTTCAAATTTAAACTATGCCCATACTCCAAATCAAAATCCGTTTCTTTTTTCCTTCAAACATGAGCCATGACCTTTGCATATTATATTTGCATATTAAGCATTATTGATCAAACTTCCCATTTAGGCTCAAAACCTTACAGAACTTAAAAAAATAAAGAAAAAAAATAAAGTCTAAACTGCCCCCTCCTACAATAGTAAAGCAGAACATAACCATTACATTTTCAAACTTCCCTGTTGGTAATGGCATCACATTGAGAAGTCCCAGGACAAACTGCAGCCCTCAAGCCAACCAAATGCCTCATATTATGGGTATCAGTGCTTTTATCTATATTTCATTTCAGGCTGGATATTGCAGACTACATATACATTTCTGGATGCATTCCAGAAAACATCAATCACCTTAAAACGGGGGAGAGAGTGAGGGCTAAATGCTGCCATTTTGAAAAAACATGTTTTATTACATCCGTGCCACACACCCACTAGTTAAAAATAATGCTCCTACAAAAGTTGCTACCCATTTCACAATATTAATAAATAACTTCAAGTACTCTGACTTGGATTTAACAAAATTGCTTGATATGCCACCAGTGGACCATGACACACACACACACACACACACACACACACACACACACACACACACAGCAAGGTTTAGTGCCTGTCCTTAGGATCTCTGGCAAGGCTCTGGCTGAAGGAAATGCTCGCAGATGAAACAAACTGTGCATCACACCACTTCAATACAAAGCTCTGAAGACTTTAACATTTCATATAAGGGTTTCCTACAGTATATTGTGCAGTATAGACATACAGTACACACACAGAAAACAGTAAAAAAAAAAAAAGAAATATTGAAATGACATCCTCCACACACTTTTCAGAGGGCAGGCACTACCAATACTGAGGAGACCACAGTGTTTTGAATGGATATACAGTACAGGCAATGTGTATGTATCAATTTAAGACAGATATGAAATGCTACAATCGTTCTAAGGCATAAACGATATCTGTAACAAGACTGTACTGTATGTACACATTATACATATTAGAAATAAGACTTGCAAATATGAACATAAACGAATAGTATATACATATGTGTCAATGAAGCCTCCCTGTATATTACAAGTAAGCGATAACAAACATACATGTACTCACAATGTGATGCAGATTAACAGTATTACTGTGAGTCTACTGGCACCCTAGAGTCACAGCTCTGTAAACAATTCTTTTTTTTATTGGCTTGTTTAATGGTTGATAAAACATTCTTTAGATTTTTTTTTTAAAGCAGTTTTGCCATTCCCTCCTTTTTCTTAGAAAACAAAGACTGAACCATTACAACATAAATACTCGACAAAATAAATACATTCACTATTAAAAAAGTAAAAGACTTATATACAGTGGAAATCTTCAATTCCAAGTTACGACATTGACGTTATGGAGTCAGTGCATTTGAATACAGGTAATGGTATTGCACTTTAAGACACTCATCCACTGTTGGATGGACCAGTTACAGTAGGTGCATTTCTGCACTTACACTGAACATCAGTGGCATGAATATCTAGAATTACAATTGTGTATGCATTTAGTGTCACTGGTGAAAAGAGGGCCTTCAACACTGGAAATGGAGTTTGATGTGAAGACAAAAGGTAAAAAGAAGTCCAAGCTCATTTAACATATTTATTTCAACAGTTCAGTCCATCGTTTCTCAAAGAATCTCCTCATGCTGTGGCCCGCTCGACCAATTGCAGAATCATCTTCATTAAATTTTTCACAGTTGTCGAAAACCAGGTTCACGTCAATGATGAACGTCTCAAAATGTAGGTATCTGTAATCATTAGAAATTGCTTTCAGTTCTGACACACATATGACACACATTATTCTGGAAAACTGTCTACACCAGTAAACATAAAAACAATTCAATGTGAACTACATATGTCTTTTTGTATCACTTGCACTTAAATTAAAAAGGGACATACTGGTTGTTGGTGAGCTTTTCTCTGATGGTAGAGAAGTCCATGGGCCTCTTGATGACCTTCTTGTAGCCGGGGACAGCTTTGTGGTTGACCGGAGTGAGGAAGGGCCAGGCGTCCTGATGGGCCTCCAGCTCAGCCAGCAGCACTCTGGAGACAACAAGCAGTAAACAAAGATTAACCCTCTGCACTGCAAGAAATGCCCATCTTAGTAAGTAATTTAGTCTGGTATTGACTCTTGTTTTCCTTAAAACAAAAGAAATAACACCAATAGGGTGAAATAATATCACTTCTTTCCTCATGCAGTTTCACCTGTTTTAAGAACTTACTTCTTTTACTTCTGTTTTAAGATCCTTCCACTAGGATCAAGATAATACCATTTGATTCAAGAAAATTATTTAATTTCCTTTGAAAACAATTGAAATTATGTCACCCCACTGGCAGATTTTTTCACTTCTTACAAGAAAACTACAATTTAAAGACTCAATACTAGACTAAATGACATGGTAAGATGGATATTTTTTTGCAGTGTGGTAGATTAATGACTGCATAAGAATGCTGCTATGCTTCTAAAAAATAATGCTGGCAAACCTCTGGGATAATGATTACACTCATGTAGTTATTCTTGTTGTTATTCTTAGACCCATCCCATCCCTTTACCCTAACAACTAGAAGGGATAAAGTAAATGTTAGTAGGAGGTAGATCCTATGTGAGTGTCGTCTGAGAGGGCTGTCGAGCATACCGGCACATCGCCAGGTCACTGGTGCTGTGTTCTTTGGCCGTTTTGGCTTTCTTTACACAGGAGACAGGGCTGTCGTGCTTGGCCTGGTTTCTGGGTGGGCTCTCCTCTCCTCTCCTCTTTTTGGGCTCCTTGGTACCTTTCTTTGGCATGCAGCAGCTGCTGCTGCTGCTGCTGCTGCTGCTGCTGCTGGTGGTACTGGGACTGGCAGCCTCGTCCTCACAGAAGTCTCCTACCACAGACAGCTTCCGACTCCGTTTTACTTCACTGCCTCTCTTCCCTCCTCCAGCTGTTCGGCTCTGTTGCTTCCTACTCCGGGGGGATTGACCACTCGCCTGAATGACAGGAGATACACAAAGCGGTACTGTACAGTCACACAGGACCAAACTTGTCATATTCAATTGAATGAATTGGACGTTCTGTGTTATAATTTGACAATTAAATACGGGAGACCCCTTAGATGTAGCTAACAGTGGACTGTAGGCTGTTTAGAGAAGACAGTGTTAAATGACAAACACAAATAAAAGGGTCTCAGCTCCGCAATTCATCAGTGAGGCCATGCCAACCAAACAACAAAGGTGTACCTTTGCTATACAGGCAGGACAAAACCAGTCACCCTCAGGTATTGTAGTGATCTTGGGTTTATGGCAGTAAGTGTGGCAGCCTTTGTCACAGCCATCACAAAGTAACAGCAGTTCCTCATTATCCCCCTTTCGACATAGCTGGCAGTACTGGAAACACACCAAAATATAGTTTAAAATTTAGTGCTCTCTGACAATACACCGCCACAGTCTAGTGTTCATACAGTAGTTCCTAAGAAGTGGTGTGAGCTGTCACGAATTCTGAAAGCATGCTTTGAAGTTCTTACTATACTCCAGTGGGGCTTTTTCACAGTGTGTCACAAATTGGTCTAAATTTGTGCATGACAAAACTGTTTAAGATGTAAACAATTCCTAGATCATGCTGTGGAAAGAGAATTCGGGGGAAACTAACCACTTTCATGATGGATCGTTCCCAGGCGATGGATTTTTGCAGTTGCTGAATGCAGAGTGACAGCTGAGCTGCGCTGCGGACTTCACCGAGCGCTTTCCGCCACAACCTCATCCCCGGAGCCAACTCCTCCTCACCGCTTTGAGGGCACAGAAAACAGGAACACAGTCAGCATAATTTTACAGTGGGTCACATTGTCACATAGAATGATAACACCCAACATCGACCAACATCCAACAGGAGTGCACAAAAAGCAAAAAAAAGTGCAAGAGTGTTTAGTTTTGAGCCGCTAGGGTTAAAGATATATAGCTTCCACGGAGCTGCTGACATCCCATGCCTCGCAATGTGGAGTTCATTCTGGAGCATGTGAATAAGTTGCTGCATTTAGAAGAAGAGGTCATATAGAGGATAGTCAGTCTCTTTTACCAGTATGATGCACCATGCAGAGTTACAGACCACTTGTAATACAGACACAAACACCTCAGTGTACGATCAGAAGGCACCATGAGCACACAGTGAGAGGGGCAGGACAACAAGAAGAGGGTCCGTTGAAGAGGCCCTCAGTGAAGCAGAAGAAGCAAGGTGCGCAATCTTTAGAATGAGTCTGGGATGAACCTACCCTTCACCATCACCACTACTGGATGGTGCGGGAGCAGGTACAGTGACTGTACCCACATTATCCAGTCTGATCTGAATGGTGGTACTTAAGGGGCTCTTCAGGTACCTTCGCTCGATGTTCCTCTCCAACTCTGCCAGCCTGGTGACAGCTATATCTAGGGGATTGTTGAGGCGCCGCACCACGCTGCCAGGCAGTTCCTCCTGGCTGGCCTCCCTCTCTCCCTTCCTCTCCGGAGCCAGGGAAGAGAAGGGCTTGTGCTCATAATACACCAGGTCCTCCCTCTCTGACTGGGGCTCAGGGTGCATCCAGCCCTGGGACAGAGAGATACATCAGTGAAATGTGGCCAACAAAGCACACTATTTGATGACACAGTAATTCATATCCATACAGTCTGATGACAATGTACGGTAAATTCATTAAATGAATATGGAAAAATCAGACGTTCATCTGTATGAGCTAGAACTACATGAAAGAGCAAGAGACTTGTGTGCCTGTACCTTGACCTGCAGGCTGGCAGAGGTGACTTTCCTCTCCAGATCCTCCACCTGCTGCAGCAGGCTGATGTCCACCTCCATGGCCTGCTCCTCAACACACCAGCTCTCTAACGTCTCCTCACTCACCTGCTGCTCCTCTAGCTCTGCCATGTCAATCACTGCCACTACACATACATGCAAACATCATGTCAAGAACATTTTGCTCAAAACATCTCAATTCTCATTAATCTCAAATATCAAAAGCATTCCTTCAAGCATGTAAATTTTAACATTTTATGTAATTTATGTAAACCATTTATTTTACATGTCACAATCAGGCCATCACAAAAGGTCAAAAACAGAGGCACACTTGTGTTTACTTGTCCATCGCTGCATGTCTAGACAACCTTAGCTGAATCTTAAAGATCTAAATCTTAAAAAGAGCAGAGGAAAAGTGGACCCACCATCTTTGCTCTTGGCACAGGACTGGCCCATATACTCCAGATGCTTTTGGATCTGTTTCTGCAGGGCCTTCTCTCTGACGCCTCGGCTGTGGAGGGCCTTGACCAGAGTATGCAGTTCCACCATGTCTGACACTCTCCACCAGCCATGCAGCATCTCTGCACACACACACACACACACACACACACACATTTAAAAACATTTATCACGCTCCATTATTCAATGGTATTCCATTGTAGCAACATAGGGAAGTTGTATAATTACAGCCTTCACAACATGTACTCCAGTGTTGTCTGGGCACTGAATATCTTTAGTCCAGCATATTTCCCTTGTGTGTGCTGGCAGGTTGCCATGCTTACCCTCGGGGATGGGCTGAGGACTAGGGTGGTCCTGGTTCTTGGCCACCTCCACAGCAGGGAATAGGGCACCGGGGGGCTTGTCACCAGGGGGCTCTGGGGTCTCACTCTTGCTGATCAAGTTGCTATTCATCAGGAAGGGGTTGCTGTTCCCGTTCGCATTACCCTCAGCATGCTGGTAGGCCAGAGCCAGCATGGGGGGTAGAGAAGTGCCAGGGAAGGGCAGGTTGGGGCTGGCCCAGCCACAGAATGGCAGCCCCATTTGATGAACACCAGACTTCACTTGCTGAGAGGAAGGATACACAACACTGTGAACTATGTCCAGACAGAATTTCTTTCCACTGACACATAATGCAATAGCTGCGACAAAGTGAAAACTCTTCCATTTGTCATGTGTTTATCATATGGCAAAAAATGGTAATGTAATTAGGTCTAATGCTTGCAATGCAGGTCAGTGTTTTTAAATAGCACAGCATAATCCTGTGTGATGGCGACTGAGATGGAGATAGCGTTATCCACCAACCTGAAGTACGGACAATTGCAGGTTATTGATCCCAGTGGGATTGCTGGAGCTGGCTGTGGATAGGAGATTAGGGGAGAGGGAGGAGGGGGACTTGGGCCTGATGGACTGTGGAGAGGAGGAGGAGGCCGGAGGGGTGGAACCAGAGGTGACAGAGGACTCGTCACAAGGAGAGCGAGGCAGCAGGCTAAACCACTGGCCGCTCTTTTCCGTTAGCACCTTGGAGAGCTGGTCGTTATGGAGGGTCGACTGTGGGCTGCAGGTCATCCAGGGGCTGCTGCTGAGGTAGGGGGCGCTGAGTAGAGACGGCACTGAAGCATCCGTTTTAGCCGCTGGTCCCAGCTGAGAGGAGGCAGGCGAGGGGCTGCAGGATAGTCTTGTCTGAGAGCTGGGGTAGGAGGGATACAATGCGGTGGTGGGGACTTTGGTAGGACAACTGTTAGGACTGTTGTGAGAATTGTTGTCTGAGTCTGGGGACATCTTGGCTACTTCAAGGAGTTTGCTGAGCTTGGAAAAGGAGCCAGGTTTCTGGAGGAAAAGGTTGAGGGTGTCTTTGCCCTGCTGGCTCTCTGGTGTGGCTGTATCTCGGTCCGTGCTCTGCGCTGGGCTGGAGACCACTGGCTTCTCCTCTTCCTCCAGCTGCTCCTCTTTCACCTCCATCACCTGAGTAGTCTTCTGTCTTTTCCTGTCCTTCTCCAGCTCCTCGGAACCTGAGAGACACAACAATTAACATCAGCTCAGCCACAGTACACAAAAACATATCCTAACTCAGCTCATTTTCACCCTGCACATGCTGAACAAGGGAGAAGAGTGAATGAAAACTGAACTTTCAGTTGTGCTGCGAAAAGTAAGTTTGGGCTCACACCTTCGCCACTCTCCATGCCTTCAACAAAGATGCCACCGCACTGCGGCAGCACCCAGTAGCGCCTCTTGTAGCGGTCCTGGCCGAACACCATGGAGCGCAGTGTGTGGGATGACTCAAACAGCTTCCGTCTAATCTGACTTTGTTGCTGGAGAGACAGAAAGTACATGAACTCCAGCTATGGTGCCTCACATTCATTGATGAGCTGACCCTGAAAAGAATTCTGTCTTATTAGGTTTAATTACCTTGTATGATTTCTCTATCTGTTTCTCCAGCTCCTCCACACTGGCTGCATGGTCGCTGTCATCCTGGATGAAAAGATCTCATTAGTGTGAGGCCAGTGGTCAGGCTGACATTTACTATAAACAAACACTGATGTAGTCAGTGGCTTCAGTAAAGACATCTCACTCTCACTAACCTCCTCCTCACAGATCTCTACTTTTTTCCCTTTCTTTCCCGCTCCTTCCTCCTCCTCTTCATCTTCATCATCCCCCTGGTCCTCGCTGTCCTCGTCTTCGTCCTCCTCCTCCTCACTGTCCCCTTCTTTCCTCTTGCGTTTGCGTCCAGCAGTAGGGGTGCCGAGGGTTTGGCTGTCCTCTCCACCCATACTGCTGTCTCTCTTCCCTGTCTTCTTGGCATGGATACTCCTTTGTCTTGGAAGACAACAATGGACAGGAGGAGAAATGGGAGTCATCTCTTACAGTACAGTATACTTTTAAGGATGTTCAATTCTGGATCAGATTCTGTTTTAAATTTCTAATTCCATTACAAACTAACTAAACATTAAAAACTAATCTACAGAAACGACTATTTATGGTTCTTTAATTTAATGGAGGAAACCTGATTGGTTAAGCCAAAATTTGCTTTGAAATGTCTGATCGTGTTGATTTTTCACTGCACATCAGCATCTCGTTCACTACCACAGGTTTGTTTATGTGTATCCACAGCACCTATAAGCGCTTCTTTAGATGATGCATATACTCACTTGCGAAGTTTGCCCTCGACAACCCATTTGTCCTTCCTTAGGTTGGTCATATGATCTATGTTTTTGTCGATCTCGCTGCAAAGGAATGGTTGAATTAAATATAGTCAAAATAGTTGAAAAATGCAGGAATAATGAAATAGATGTTTCTGTGACCTTTATGTATAAGAAGAAGAGCATGAGACATTTGCACCACACTGCAAGGTGCAGCAGATGTGTTTCAAAGCGTTAGTGGTACTCATGAAAAATTGATGACATGTAGTTTGATGCAACACAGTGAAATTGTCCATCAGAACAGAACTTGTCCTATTCCTTTTGGTACTTGTGTTAGTGCATTAAAAATTTAAGCCCCAATGAATAAAACAAGACAGTGCTGTCCACTCTAAACCACAAAGATGAACTTGCTTGAATCAGACAGATAAGGAACACTTGTTTATACAGTGCACTGAATAATATTCACAGGTCAGCAATGATTTATCTAACACAAGGCTAATGAAATTGACCAAAGCCTCTTATTGCTCAGGATTTATTTGAGTGGCACTAGGAACCAAGTCTAGCTTAGCTTGTTTGTTTTGCCAAGAGGGCAAAATCAAACATGACATGAGTATTAGAAAGAGGCAGAACCAAGCACATGCCCCTTACCTGACCACAGCCTTACTGCAGCAGAGCTCGTTGACCAGGAAGGCTAGCATGGAGGCCTTCTGGGAGGGGCTGTGGGCCTGGAAGGCCTTTGTCTTAAGGCTGAGGGCCAGCTGAGTCAGCTCTGTCTGCTCACAGTGAGCCTCCATGTAGATCTGCAGGATCTCAGACACATTGTCTCGGTTGATCCCCACATTAGTCAGGTGGTCCCCCAAGGCAGTCTTAGTCTGAGAAATACAATATTTCAAGAAAGAGTTATCATACAAATACAAATGCATTGTATTTTTTAGTAACCGGTTTTTAACCAAACTTCCTTTTTGCATGTATGCTATAACCACAGAGCAGAAGTGACAGGCATCACAACATAAAACATGAGTGACAGTAACAGCAGGAGTGGGGTGGAACGCTGTCTTTTCAGGGAAGAATCTCTTCCTAAATGTTGTACAGTACACGGCTCCATAATAAGAGGCTGTCAGCTGGGTTCCTTGAAGAGAATAATGGAAAGTCACATAAAGGCGTGACTAAGCCCTACAGAATAGCATGGAGAAATGGCTTTGGGGATGAATTAAAATTTCTGGTTTAAACTGTAGACGTGTATTAAGAGCTCTAAACACTGATACCCTCCAAAACAGATAAGCCTCTTCATTTAGCTGCACAGAGCCAGAGTATTGATAACAACCTACTTGTGTGTTCTGATTGGAGAGCTGGGGTCAGACAGCACACTGCGTGTACTTTACAATTCACTGGTACCCTCCTTGCACAGTAAAAAATTGCAGCTGTGCTTATGTCGTTATAATGGTATATAATTATAATTGTTATAATTGTTGACATCCTCCTTCAAGCATTTCTCCTGCATCTACTGTATCCTCCATTAGTATTGCTGTCAATTCTTTCTTTAATATTTTACAGCACAACAAAATTAGTAGGCTATATTGTAACACAAAATCCTTGTGTCTCTCAAGCAGCTAGTTTCTACACCTTTGTAACTTCTGGCAGCTAAAAAGACAGCAAAACCTGACTTCTCCAAACACTTCCTTAAGCAAGCATGCAGTGAAAAGTGACATTTGTACAATAGCTACATCTGAATGAAAGAATATTTTAGGCATATGGAAGCAGGTGTGTGCATGCATTTTTTGTGTGTGTGAATTGCTTAAAATGTCCATATCACTGCAATGACTCTGACCTTGTGTCCTGGAGGTAGACCAGGATCACACACAGCTGCGGAGAGCATGCGCACCAGCAGGTCCTGCACCTGGCCCATACTGTCCCCGATGTTGAGCAACCCTTCTTGCAGTTCGCTTAGGTTGGGAACGTTGGCACTTACGTCGAATCCCAGCACCTTGCCAAAGCTGCGCAGGAACTGCAGTAACATCAGGCAGTCGGAGAAGGTGCTTCCTGGTAAGACCAGGCCAGGGATATGAGACAACTCTGGAAGGGGCTGGAAAGAAACCGGATTTAACAAGTTAAATATAGGCCTAGCTACAATTTTAGATTTATCATCTATCATTAATTTGCACCTTTTGCCTGAATTCCAACGAAGAAATAGATGGCAAAGACAGATTGTAATACAGCCCTTATTACATTTTATAATACTTTTGGGTGTGAGGCTTACAGGGAGATATGGGAAAGAATGTCTCACAGGTTATAAATAAACAGATCAGGTTTCTCAAGGGATTCAATATATAGTTTCTTACAATAGAGGTGCTGGTTGTTTCAGACCAGTCCATCTCTTAAATCACATTAAAGTTGATCCAATCATGTGACCTATAATAGTGGCTGTAGATCAGGCTTCCTCTTCTTAGAAATGTAATGAGTACAGGCCCAGAACTCTCTCTGATAAGACACTCTGAGAAAGTATCTGGTCAGTAATGCTTTGGTTGTGCTATGACATCAGTAGCCACTTGATGGCAGTCTTCTGACCTATACCTGCTTTCCTTTTAATCAATTCAAGATGCTTTCGGTGATATTAAGCATATGTTTTGGTAGAGCTGATACTGAAACAATGAAATCATAGATTTGTCAAAAGCAATTGTAATCTTCATACACAGTCCTTTTATTATTGCAAAATGTCACAATAAGACAAAAATCCCTATTCTTCAAGCACATGTGAATTGTCGTTTGAGTTCCAAGTGATGATAGTCGAAAAACCATGCTTCCTGCACACATCTACTATACAGATGGAGACTTCAGCTGTCCATGATGACATACATGTACTCTCATTTTCATCTCCCAAAATCCCCACAGCATGTGAATACCTTATGATCTGCTAAGCACATGTCTTCATTTGGCTTCTTCAGCTCCTTGGCAATTTCCAGTTCCAGCCTTCTAAGCTCCAATTTCCTCTCCTTATTTAACCGTTTCTCATCCTTCTTCTCTTGCTTCAGCCGTTCTTTCTCCTACAGCCAAGTTAAAGACATGTTAACAGTGTGGGCTATCTGCACCCCTGCAGACTATTGTGTTAAGGATTACATCTTTTTTGGTCAAGTAAATTGCTCCACTTTGCTTAAACTGAGAATAGCTGCTTAGGGGGGCAATTCTGAGTTTTATTCACACTTCATATAGTTTAAAAAAGGGTTAATGGAGGATAGGAGGAAGCAATGACCAGTTCTAAGGAGACGTGTGCGAGTCAGGAATTACACACCTCTGCCTTCTTACGGGCCTCCATAGCCTTCATCAGCATCATGTGCTGCCTGCGTCGCTCCCTCTCCTGGCAGAGCACAGAAACACAGTTACAGACTGTTTGAAAAGAGAGTCACAGATGTAACACGCAGTAGGAACTGCTCACTATGACATGCACAGTACAGACAGAAACATAGATCACAATTTATCACACTTACTACACAACCAAAATGGTCAACATTGTACTGTGGTTAAAGTGTAAAGACAATACAATATAATTAAACCAAATGCAAAACAATGACAACTGAAAAGCAAAATGACAAAGCATAACATATGAGGGCAGTGCCATATACACAAAGCTCAAAGTTAGAATAAGCCTTTAATTAATCTGAGCAAGTTGGCAATAAGCACACTGAAAGCTGGTACAGGCCGAGAATTTTAGAACTATTAGCAACAGATATTGTAAGGTGTGACAGAGATAAGTAAAAGCTGATTTGTAATCAACTGATGAACAGCCGCTTGTGAAATTATCACAACTTACTGGAGATGAATTTTAAATGATTGTATTTATAATAAGCCTACTTTATTTAATGTGGAAACTAAACTATGGAGTTCAACAATGCTATGATTGCCTCTCTTTTCATAAACTCAATGGGAGAAATTACAGCATTGTACTATCATGATAAAGCTTTAAATCTCAAATTAGGAAAAGGAACAAATAACAAAAATATGAATTAGGTGTCCCTTAACATAGTAATGTAAATTATTGACAAGAATACAAATTGTATATTGTTTTGTTTTTTTCAGACTGTAAAATGGATACGTAAAATTGGCTCACATACTGTACAGCAAATGGATTTTGAGCACCTAAATTCAATCAATCCAAAACAAAAACAATGCAATGGATGGTTGGTGTTCTTTTGGGCTATGAGAGTACAATACATCCTGTAATGATTTCTGTGGAGTCAAGGCATTTTTGATCGTCTTGGGCAGATAATGGATGTGTTTTCTCTAAGAGACAAATAGCGCAGACATATGCAATGCACTGTTCTGGAAAAGCCATGCAGAAGAATGTAGTATGACTGCAGCCAACGCTACACTTTATGCATTGCTATGATGGCAACCATTTATCACAACGAGTTCACAATACGGTGTTAGATGTACAGAAACAAACATACCCATACCATATCTAGTCTATGTCTCTCCAACTCCTGGTAGAAAGAGTTGGGAAAGTATTATGAAATAGAAAATCACACATAAAAACCATGTTTGCAAGAACCTGCCAACCTAAACCACGGCTAATACATATAGTAAGCCTTCAGAAACAAAATACCCCCCCAGGAAACCCAGAGGATAATTTGACAGGTCATTTGACGGGAATAATGAAGTAGTTATTTGATTAGGCTACAACAAGTTACGATTGTTAGAGCCCATCTCCAAGAAATTAAAGTTAAACAGAGGGTGAGCATAGCTTTAGCGCCGGGTAGTCAAGGACAGGAATACCTACTTGGTGCTTAAATACAACAGCTTGCTGTCTTCGCATCTCCTTCTCCTTTAGGAAAAAGATTAATTCAATTAGAAACCAAAACATCTTCACATTTCATCTAAAAAAAGCTGACACAAACCTCTTTTTATTCAACAACAGACTGCCAAAATCCAACTATTCTGATTGACAGGCGTATAGTGTGGGCAGGATTTGAGCTAATGTGAAAATGGAAATGCCCTCATCATTTTATAGATACACGTAGAATGTAGGAGGAAGATGCACCCTCTTTTATGACACTGATTAACATGGAAAAGGTCTGCTCTGGGTGCCAGGGAAATTCTCCTTAGTACTGAGAATCGGTACTCTGCAGCATTACATTACATTCAACTAAATGAGGCAATGAGGAGCAAAGAGGAGGTTCAGAGTCAGGGGCACATGGGACATTCATGGTAGTTGACTGAGAATGAGGAGTGGGCTTTCTTATGTTAGGTACAGCATGACTGGAGGCAACAGAGGCCACAACAATCACAGTTAGTTCTTGAAGCACATCTAACTAACCTTGTTTCGTTTCTCAGCCTCCAATATTTTGGCATTGGCTGCTTCTTCTTTCTTTTTCCTTTTCGCCTGTGCATGCAAAACAGGTCTTCAGGTCATGCAACAGAAGTACTTGACAGATTTTACATAACATACACCTCATCATTTAAAACTTGGGCAAGCTTTACAGACATATCTACTAGCCTTTCATGCAAAAGCTTGGAATGAATAAATATCTAATTGTGGCAACAATGTCTGTTTGATTAATTCAAATCACTTGAGATCATTTTCTTAATTAAAATCCACAAGTGAAAAGGATCTGGATTTTACACCCATAAATTTAATAAAGTGGTGTTTGTATCAAAAATGATTAATCATAACTGTACTTTCTGTTATAGATAAGTTTGGCATTTGTCTGGTAGACTGCTGTTGTTCGAAAGATAGTTGATGCTGTATAATGGCAAATATTCCACAGAAAGCTAAATAGAGCCAGTGGCATACTGGTAATGTCAAACATAACATATTGCAATCTTGAGCAATGAGATAATTATTTCCTCCCATTAACACTAAAAAGACAAAATGGCTGTAGTTCTTATGAAATACCAGCAGGCAGTCAGAATAAATTAAGCAAAATTTCTATCAGTAATTATAGCCCCAGTGAAATCCTGTTAAGAGCCTCTTGCCAAGCGTGTCAACTGAAATTTGATTTATAAAAGCTAAAATACTTCAGAGCTTCTATTAGTGAGGGAATAGAAAATAGCTATTTCACCTACCCATGGTAAACTCTGGGCCACCTCTGACTTAATGATAATATTCTGTGTTAAACTCCACCATGGTCTAAGGAGATTTTCATATTCAATGGCACTTTTGCAAAAAACCAATTAAGCATTAGTCACATGTAGTCACCAGACGTAACTAAAAGTGGAACCACATAATTTAGGAATAGCCTTTGGTTGGGTTTTTTGAAAAATCCTATCAACAGCAGAAAGGAAGTGTTTTAGAATGTTTCTGCAATAACTTTCAGGACCAACCTCGAGAATTTGCTGTGCACGGAGTTCTTTCTCCATACGAATTTGCTGAATGCGCTTGATCTTCTCCTGGTAAAAGGATGAGGGCAAGATCAAATGAATTAACTTTTAAGTCATGCATGTTATAGAGCGGAGAGTGGTGGCGTGTGTGTGTGTGTGTGTATGTATGTGTGTGTGTGTGTGTGTGGGGGGGGGGGGGGGGGGGGTGAAGAAGTACAGTGGTTCTATGCAGATGAGGAAGGTGCAGCATCTTGAAGGATAGCAACTTCCTTTTAGAATTTCAAAGCAATTGAATTGTGCTCAAAGCCTTTTCACCTTGGAGTGCACAAACCCTGAATATCATTGGTTTGTTGACACCATCATATTAAAAAAAACAAAACTATCACCTGACGCAGACAGGTGAGGAGCTCTTGACAGAACATGAAACAATGCACACAAAGAGAAACCCTTACTTGCTGTTTAAGAATCTTCATCTGCTCCTTCTTTTTCCGCCTCTCCTCAGCAGCCATTATTGCTGGAAGACACAAACAAATTAGGCTTGTGCACAGTATATGATCTGGAGTAACAGCACGCCTGACTAGATACCAGCTGTTTACCTTGTTGCCTCCTTGCTTCCTTGGCTGCTTGCGCCATGGCCTGCTTCTCAAGTTTTCTCATCATTTTGATCTGAGCTGCCTGTCGAGCTATTTCTGCAACAAGATGAAAAGTGTTGTAGAAACCACTGACCTATTCAGTTAAAGACTTAAAGGAAAAATCCATCTCCATACTCTTTTTTTTTTATTTTTATGCTTTATTAGATACAGCGTGAGAGATAGACAGGAAGTTATGGGAGAGAGAGAGGGGAGGACATGCATCAAATGACCGTGGGCCGGATTCGCACCCGGGTCGCTGCGGGAAGGACTGAGCCTTATATGGTACGCGCTCTACTCGGTGAGCCACCGGGGTGCCAACTCAAATCCTCGGATACGCTTACATTATTCATCATCAATCTATGATACTCAAAGCATTCAATGCATTATTATGTGATGAAGCCTTGCAACTTACATTTTTGATGTATCCACTTTGGTTCAACTTGCCTTGTCTACTTGTACTTCAGTTAGTGATTTCCTACATTTCCCAAAATGCCTGTCGACAACCCCCAGAGAACGGTCCTGAACTTTTTGAATCCAGCTATTGGTTTTACGTGTAGGTGGAGAGAGCAATAGCTACAGTGAACATGATACCAATAGCAAGAGGGTGAGTTTTTCCAGTTGAGAAAATGTGAGAGTCACGCTGCTTACTCAAAACACAACATGTCTTGTGGCTGCATTGTATTATGGACTATTGAGGCTGCTGTCAGTGGAGAAAATTGGTATCTCTGCCTCTTCTATGATGGATTTCTCCCTGTATGATTGTTGATCGTCAGCGCAAAATGGTGAGTCTAGAAAGAAGCCCTTGCTCTTTGAATCAGGGGCTGACACTAAAATCTGACGTTTACCATTGATGTTTTATATAGTTAAAAATTGCTCAGCTATTAAACGTCACTGTATCAGTGCTGGAAATATCTCAACATGACATCACATCATCTGCAATTATCTAGCTATCCATGGGAATAAGAAAAATACACCACTAAACAACAAAGTTGACCCAGAAATGCAAGGTACATCACTAATAGAAGTTTTTTTTTTAACAGAGTTAAGTGTTTTAGGGTGGGTTTCCCCTTTAGCAGGTGCCTCAGACATATTTTCTAAAATGTGAACTGACCTTGAGCTTCCAGTTTACGTAAAAGCTTGGCATCATTGACATCTTGGAAGCTGGTTTCACCGACATTAGGAGGATGTCCCTTTCTCTGCCTGGCCCCAGCGCCATCACCGGTCTGCTGGTGCTCAGACTTGGAGCGACGGCTGCGCCTCCCATCCATCGCTATGATGCTGGGAACAATCTCCTCCTCAGTCAGCAAGAACCACTGTAAACCCTTGGTACATTGAAAGAGAAGGAATAAGGGTTAAAACCTGAAAATGTCCAGCATAGTATATGACTGGACTGCTTCTGGATTGATTGATTGATTGCTTGAATTTGTTGATTATCACATTTATAGGCATAACTACAATCTGCGATTTGAACCTCTCGTAGCTGTGCAGGGAAAATACAACAATAAATGCCCCAGAATGTAAATATGTTTTGTTTTTGTTTTTTTTACGTACACTGGCAGCTTATTTTCAGTGTTTCATTTGTTGCATTTAATTTCAGCTCAAGAACTTGGAAAAAAATGTAACAAAATGGTCTCTACTACATTGGATGCGTGGCTGTTGCTCTTAGCCCCACCACCCTCACCAACACAATGTTTTCAAAACATGCACAGCAGTGGGGCAATGCAATGTTAATCAGGGCACAATTTCATCAATCGCAGATTGTAGCTGTAAAGTGGAATAAATTACTAGACCCTGATGATGGATTGAAACTGAAACATATGTTGCACTCTTCCCTCTTTCTCCCAATTAGAAGACATATTTTTGCATAGTCTATGATTTTGAGCATGCTATTGAATCCTTTAACATGAATTATGGACAACCCTAGAAGCATTTACCTCTTGTCCTTCTCTGGCTTCATAGAAGTCACCAACTTTAATTTTTGTACTGAAGCTGAAGTTATCCCGCGAGATTTCAGTTATTCCATTTCTCAGTAAGTACTGTGGAGAAAACAAACAATTTTGCTATGAAAAACACATAATGCTATGATGATGCAGTATGTACAGTCATTCAAAGCTTTGAATCTACTTTCCGAAAAATAATATAACACACTGTGGATCTACCTTCATTACATCAGGATACTGGCGTAGCTTCTTCCCACATGGGGCATAGTAAGCTACCTCTCCTTGTAGACGACCGCCCACAGTCCTGATCCGGGTCTCTCTCTGCCACCTGAAGGACAGAGACGTTACAAAGCTGGTACAAAGATGGCACTACATACCTCATATGTAGGAAACTACTATAGCCACTCTCTTTTACAGTTGTATTCTGTATCATCATTAATTTATTTTTATCAGTAGAATGTTTCAAAAAAGGTGCACAGATTCCAATGGGGTATAAATAGTGTATGTCGGTGAGATGTGTGAACGATTTCTTCTAACTTCTACACAGTCTAACAATATTGTTGTAGTGTCAATATTCAGCCAGAAATATCCCCCTCTCATTCATAACTCCCAGCAAACAAGGAGGTGAACTATCTAAATGACCTCTTTATAGCTGTGTGCTGTGTAGTCACTGGCCTGGGTGCCCTCTGACTCTTTCAGTAATCACACTCTCCTAAATGGCCATGGGCCAAGAGGAGCAACCACACAGTTCCCATGAGCTCCGCTGGAGAGCAGCCATGGTTTATAGAAAAGACCTGTAGGGTCTTATCCTGGGCAGAGCAGGGGCTGATATACAGGCTTGTCGCCTCTCTTTCCCCTGTGAACCTTCTGATGAAAAACATCCCCAGAAGATGAAAGACGCTCTGATCCGAGGCTGCAGCATTTGTGGGGAGGGAGCTGCTAATGTTGCATGTCTGTGTTGAAGCTGGATGCTATTAACCCCTCATGTTTGAACTGCAGTGCCTCATTTCCTGCCCACTGTGGCCTGCTGGTCAAGCCTGGGTTTTGTAGGGCCCCTAAGAGTAAAGCAAGGATGTTTACTGTGGTCTACTCCTACGCTGTTGTTGAGGAGACATCACTGCACTGGAAACAGGATCTTAAGTGCCCTGGTTGCGGCCCACTGTCATGTGGATCCTTGGAAAGACTCTTACAATGTTTTTTTTTTGTTTTTTTTTTACTTTATTTGTCCAGGAAAAAATATCTGAGCATGCTTGCTCTTTTCCAGCAATTCCCTGCTTCACATTCACTTAGTTACACATTCACATTAGGAGCTGCCCCACCTACACTCTAGCAGTTGGGGGTTAAGTTCCTTGCACAAGAGCACATTGATGGTAGTTGTTGAGAGAGGTGTTACTCATTCACTTTGCCCTGTTGGTTGCTAGAAGTAAATTCATTGTTTATGGCATGTGCCAAATATGCTGATTTGACAATGGTTTGCCAAGGGACAACAGTGTGTCCTAGGTTGTTCCCCAAGGAAAGTTTGGCCACAGCTGACCTTTTAGGAAAGGTTGTCTGTCAGCTGTCAGTGAGTTGGTATTGTAGTAGCCAATTGCTGCAGTAGGGCAGCAAGGTGGTCACCAGCAATCTGAACACAATGTCAGACATTATCAAATCTTTGACATCACGTGTCTTTCAGAATGAAGTGTGTATATCTCACCCAAACTCAAGAGGCAATCCCAGCACTCGCTCATCCGTTACTCTCCTCCTCTTCCCTGATCCTAGGGAACAGGAGACATGACTTATTGTTTTTGGCAGCTCCAGTGTGACCTGAGCAAATGCACAAAACCTCCCATGTTTGCAGAGGTGCCCATTGCCCACAATAAGGAAGATCTTATTCATCAAGGGGTCTATATTATTAGAGAGGTAAAATTTCCTAAGAAAGAAGGCCCTCTTATACAATATCAATCTGGTGTAGGCAGCTGTTTTATATATAAAAATGCAAAGTTACAAATACAGTTATATTACTGATTTAAAAAACATGAAAATTCATCAAACATAAATCACTTCCTAAACAAACAATTAGCCAATGTTTCTTTAAGATTATCAATAACAATTCAAGGGAATATAGCTGTGACAGGATTGTTCTATTATTCCACAGCATAACTGAATGGAACAAAAACTGAAACCTTTCCCGTTAAGGCAAGAGCAAATCCAGCTCCATTAGTAATGTAATATGCTCCATGACTCAGCCAGTATCAGATTTATTAAGCATCTGCCTGGGTTAATAAAGCAAAGGCCTGCTGGAGATCATCAAAACAATGATGCAACCATTTTCTACCAGAAAGCTCATTTTGAACTGGAACTACTGAGAAATGTACACCAATGTTTTCATGCTGGAAAACTATGCGTCCTTTTTCCATGGATAGGCTGGATATTCTGACTAAGCACAAAGGGGGGAGGACATAAAAGCCTGGACTGCCAACAAAACAGAGTGGGAGAACAAGAAATGCCATGCTGACTTTGGGCATAATCCTGCTTTGATATCTGAGTGAATAAGACTTTCCTGAAGCCTGAACCCCACATTAATCATGTTACAACCTTTAAGTATCTTATTCCATTGTTGCTTTGTAACTCTAGATTTTAGGTTGTGGATTTCTTTGGCGTTTTAGAAAACAGAGAAGCATTACTGCTTTGTTACCTGGTGGTGTGGCAAGCGTGAAGGATGGGGATGGGGTGCTGTGGTTGGTCAAAGCCCCTGAGCTGGTCACTGCAGCGGGGGTGGCTGCGCTACTGGGCAGCCTAGAGGGCTTGACGACCTGCAGGTTGAGCAGGGAGCAGCTGGCTGAGAGGCTGGAGGAGGACTTGTGGGGAGCGAGGGAAGCTTTGCCAAGTTTTAGTGGAGTCCTCTCTGCATCAGTATCTGTCTCCGTCTCACCGCGCTCCTTCATATCATCCTCAGAGCCATCAGAGTCGCTCTCCAGATTACTCTCAGACTCTGCAGGGGATACCAGCGTGATAGAGAGAGAGAGAGAGAGAGAGAGAGAGAGAGAGAGAGAGAGAGATGATAAATCAACATATCCCAATTAACATTCCTCTCACACCCAAAACACACATAAGACTGATAATCTCTTGAAGAAACCTCAGTTTCTATCTGCAATAACATACGATATCAGCGGCGCTGCAATTTTCTTTATCAAATTAAAGAATGATCTATTTAAACCAACCTGATAGACTACCAACAGAATCTTCGTCGTCGACATCATCTTCATCGTCTTCATCATCATCATCATCATCATCATCATCATCGTCATCATCCCCTACAGAGTCGTCTGAATCCTTGCTGCTAGGGATATCAGACTCTGTGCCTTTGGCCAGGTCTGGTAGTCGACAGGACAGGTTAGTTTTAGTGAGGCTCTTTCCCACGTGGACAGGCTTGGGAGTCTTGTTCTTCCTAGATCTGTGGGCCAGGCCTGATGAAATAGAAGCTTTCGACGGGGCTGCGGGGCTGACTGAGGGCTCCTTGGTGCCAGTGCTCAAGTTGACAGGCATGGAGAAGGGAGGGCTGGTGGCTGCCAGAAGGGGCTTGCTGCTGGGGGCTCGGCTCTGGCTGCGGGGCTTAGTGATGAGGGCCAAGGGGGCATCCTGAACAGTGCTGTGGATGACTCCATTAGGATGGTGGTTCAGGAACAGATTGGTGTGGTTGCTGTGTACGTGAGGCAGGATATGGCTGCTCAGCATCTCTGGAGACAGTTTAGGTGTTGTCAGCGACAATGAGGAGGAGGCTGAATTTTTTAGACTTTTGTACAAGTCCTGGCTCTTCAGTGGCAGAGGGAAAGCCTGCTTGAAGGAGTCCTGGGGGAGGAGAGGCTACAGGAAAATGTAAAAAGAATGAGAAAGAAAGAAAAGGGAAGTAATTACACAAACTGTCACTCATTTTCATAACTATGGGCTGTGAATGAAGGAAATGGAGGTGTAATATGCAATGCACTGGTATTGTGTTTAGAGAGAAGGACAATGAAGAGCAGGCTCTCGCCTGTCAACAGTGATAAAGAAAAAAGAGGCTGCTGTGCAAAATATTTCAAATCCCACAGCTTAGTGCCGTTGTGTGAGTTTAGCTGTCGACTTGTGTTTGTCGCTTTTGTCATACTGTGACAATCAAAAGCTTGTATTTAATATAGCACCATCATATGAATTAAAAACCTCTTGTTATAGATTGCCACACTATCCCTACTGCTCAGAATAGTGACAATAATTGAATCCTTTAAAAGAGGCAGATTTCTCTCTCTTGATAACAACAAACATCCCGAAGCATTAGAGAGCTAATTGCTTGTCAGCTTTAGTGAAGTATTCCCAATAAAGCTAAATGCATTGTCACTTCCAGTCATGTAGAGGCCAGGCTCGCATGCAGTGTAATCAAAGTCCTGATAACAGTGCTTAGATGTTTAATTTTCTGTCGAGAGAGGGAACCCACTGACCTTTTAAAATCTTCATGCCAGAAACAATGATGGCCAAGAATGAACAGCGGATATTAAAATATCCATTACCAAAATTCTATGAAAGAGCTCATACTAAAGAGCATGAAAAATAAACTTCTCTGCTTTATAAGAGTAATTAACCTCAATTATGTTTTATTCCATGAATGGAATGTGAGGTTGAATAAAAAAAAAAAAAACAGCCACAATGCAGCAAAAAAAATAAGTAACCAAGATAACTCACCTGTTTCAATTTAAAACTGTTTAACGAGGTTTCATCCAGGAAGTTTCTGCTGCTCTCCTTCACGCCATCAACAAGCCGTGTGTGCTTGGGAGAGGGTGTTAACGATTTGGGTTTATGTGAGGGCTTTTGTGAGGGTGACAGTGTTGGTGGTTTGGGTGAGGACGAAAGGGAGGGAGGCTTATGCGAGGACAGACACAAGGGTTTAGGTGAGGAACACAGGGAGAGGGGTTTCGGGGAGGAACAGAGGGCGCGAGGCTTGGGCGAGGAGGAGACAGAGTTATGCTTCGGTGAGGAAGAATGAGAGATGTGCTTTGGTGAAGAGGAGGGGGGGAAGTGTTTAGGTGAGGAGGAGAAAGAGAAGTGCTTCGGTGAGGAAGTCAGGGAGAACGGTTTGGGCGAGGACCTGGGGGGGAGAGGAGAGGCCTCCCTGTGGGACTGTGCAATCATTGCTACAGGATTGTTGCTGGCTGCCAGACCTGTGGCCTGGATGACACTGGTGTGCTGCTTGCCATCCTCCTCTCTAGTCCTGGTGCTCTGGAACAGCAGGGCTGCGGACTGGGGCAGGCCAGCAGGGTGAGAAGAGGACTGGTGGAGGTAGGAGGAAGACAGAGGAACGTCGTCATGATGATGCTGAGCCAGAACACTCTTACTGTCCTGAGTTGTATTTATATCAGCAGTGCAAGGTCTCTTCTTTTTGCTCTCAGAAGTGTTGTGTGTCAGCCCCTGAGTAGGAGGATGAGGAAAACGGGGAGAGGACAGTGTGTCATGTCAGCTCTTACTGAGACAGCCTCACAGTGGCAGCTCTGTCAGCAGGCACACACATCCAGTTTGCCACCCACCACTATGGCTGCTCTTGACATTAAAATCAGACCATGCACTAACAGAGAGCAGTTTTAGCCAGCAACACTTTTGCTTTTCATAAATCCTTTAAAAATGATATGACCTTTCCAATACACATCTTTGATAATAATAATAATCATATCAAATAAGGATATATTTATTTAAGTCCACAAGACAGGTGATTTGTATTGATTTTTTTTTAAGTTATATGAATTTCTAATTATTATTGTTACTAAATATTATTGAGTTTAAACGCTTCACACGAACAGTTCAAGAAAGAAAGAGAGACACATACCTTTAGTTTCCTTTTCACCGGACTCTCCTTCTCTGAATCAGAGTCCTCACTGTCATTGCTCTGATCGTCATCATTTTCATCGTCATCTTCCTCCTCCAAGTCATCTAGATCACTGCTACTCTCACCATCACTGGAGCTATCCGACGAGGATCCTGACTGGCTGCCACTCATGCTGGAGGTCTCCAGTGACTTCTTGTTGGGCTTCTACACAACAATCAAGTTCACATTTGTCAATCAAGTAAAACAGGTGACAGGGTGCAAGGAACATACAACAGAACAGTGAAGTGGGCTTTCATGCATCATTCTGTACTGCAGTGATAATGAGTTTAGAATAAACATACACTTAATACACTTAAGTACTTGGGCAAATATTGACCTTTTCTTTAGTTTTCTGAATGGGCTTCTTTTTCACTTGGCCCAGGTCCTGGCTTCTCTTTTGAGTCCTACTACTGCTGTTGGTGGCTTTGGTCTTCTCCATGGTTCCCTTTGCTGGAAATGGAGTGGAGTTCGCAGCAGAGTTCCCAGCAGAGGGAGAGGAAATGCTGCCACCATTCACTGTTCCATTTACTCCTACAGAAACAGGTACTGTACATTGTTAGATAGCTAGTCATGAGGACAAGCAATAGGACTTGTATGCATTAAAAAGTCAGAAAAAATAAAATGAGCAAGAGAGTTGTAGAGAATGATGACTTTGCAAAATACCAAATGCATTTAACAGGAAAAATCTCATTATGTTAGCGGGAGTATTTTAATAGTGTAATATATGCACACCTAACACCTGCTTACTAGCTGATTTATGCATTTACATGTCTTGCTATTGCCTCTGGGGTCAATTATACATATTAGATATTGTGCCCAAGCCCAATCAAACATAATTCTCTTTTATGGAATCATTCCTTGTAGTGCTGAATTGCTTGAAACCTGTACACCAGGGTGTATTGCACCTTTAGCAGCAGCTCGTCCGTTTTTGCTGGGGGTCCGTGACTGGAAGTGAGCTGGATCATGGCTCTGGAAGGTTGGTGCAAATATAGGAGGCAGACCCAGGAGTGGAGGGAAGAAGGCTGCTGCTCCTCTGGCATGTGCCTCAGATGCCCGCCACCAGTCTGGAGTGAGGGAGCGAGATACAGTCAGTCATAAACAGCAAAGTCCTTCTAGCTATGCAATGAATCAGATCTGTCAACAACCTGTTAGTTATTAAGAGCTGCTTAAACCTGCAAGAGTTTCATCCCCATAATAGCACTAATCACTCTGTCCAAGCTGTAGTTTTGCCTTTGAACTGAGATCTCTAGAGATGATCAGTGCATTCCACAGACTGTGATTTCATTCCTTTATTCTAAACATGTTGAGAGTTGCAAACACAAAGCAGAGTTCATCCTGTAGGATAGCTGCAGAATCGCACCTCTTCTGCTGGATATTTCACAGCTGCAACAACACAGTTTCCCAGGAGCAGCATTCTGTCTGAAATGGCATCTGCTTTCTAAAATGAAGTCCTTTGCATTTAGATCATGTTGAGTGTTCAAATCATCATGTCATTCAAAATGCACAAAATCAGCTATCACAGAGAATGTCAGCAACTGTTTCTGAAATAACAACAGATAGACCCATAATGTCAAATTGATCAGATTTCTAGAGGCAAAAAGTGAAGGACAAATTATGTTTGTTTTTTTGTGGCATTGTGAACTTTCCCAGTCAATCTGCATGTCAAACAAATGGTGATACCATAAAGATGATGCATACTGTTGCAGCTGAGCCCTTTGTCGGGGCTGGGTAGGATTACAAGGACAAGATGAAAACATAAAGACATACTCAGAAAGTATTTTGTCCTTACCATTTGCTCATTTCCAGTCAGAGTGATAAAAAGTATCTTAGGAAAGATTTAATCCAAGAACACATTAAATGAATTACCATGGCAGAACTGTAGGAAAACACTTAACACTGCTACTAAGCAGACCTTCCTGGTTACCTCCATAAATAAAAAAAACACTGCACCCTGAGCCTCCTTACCTGGAAATGTACCAAACTGGGAGTGAGCAGCCAAGGCAGCAGACACACCCAGAGTCCCCAGGCCTCCAAACTCAGAGCGGCCTGAGCTTGTCGTGTACAGCCCAAATGCTGGATGGCTGACTAAAGGAAAAGCAGTGGAGAGGCCAGACATGTTGAAATGTTGATCACCTGCTGTCCGGAACAAATGGCCTGGAGAACAAAGGAGACTACTATGAAGCATGTTGACAATTCAAATAAAACATACTGTACACAGAACCGTGTTAAAATACCATGGTTCAATAATTCATTTCTACAATCATCAATTCTTAATACCACGATAAAGTCTCATTTAGGATCTCTTACGAAAGTGGTTAGTTTAAGTTTTTATGCATTAAGAATAGAACATTGGAGGGTGTAAAGATGAAGACTAAGACTAGGATTCGGCTTGATCTGTTCAAACATGCTTCAGTAAATAGGAGACACAGCAGCCTGGGGAGTCTGGGAATCCATTCAGAACGATGATCATGAATGATTTAGGGTCTGGTGCACCCGCTCATGTTTGAATAATTAGAGAAATTCAGGAAACTATTACTAGATAAACACTATATGATGTATAGAATAATCATTCCAACAAGAAAAAAACAAACAAACAAAAGAACTATACTGTATCAATAAATGCAATTATTCTACGCTGTGGATTTTTCGGCAGCAGGCATGGGCCATTTGAATCGTGTTATCCTGCCCTCTTCTTCTTCTACCACATACTTGATAGAGAAGCGGTGACCAAGAAAAAAACAATAGAGCTCAACAGAGAGTGTTTTAGAATCTACCAGTATCAGAAACAGAAAGATATCAGCAGTTGTTCACAAGATGTAGCCGACTTTGTCCTCTCTCACAGTGATAGCACATATTTCATGGAAATTTCAAGAGCACAGACAAACTGCAAAGAGCTTGTGCCTGCTGTTGTTACAGTCTCTTATGCCCATGTGCCAGGTAATACAGCATGCATCGAAACCCATGTCTCAACAAATTTATCATGGGACTGCTGAAATGCAAAAATTAAAATGTGTCAATGCCAAAAATTCTATTTCTTGTCAGTGGCACAATATGCAACAGTTACAGTACACCTTTATTTATGCTACGGTACCTATTGTCCTGTAATAAGACAAAGTTATCTTCTTGTCTAGACTACATTGCATGACAAAGTCGAATACATGTCAATGCAGATGCACAAGCTCTAGAGTGCAATCCACGATGAATGTATGTGTGGATGGATGTATTTTTTAAAACAAAAGGGAGGCTATGACTTCCTGGGAGGTAGGGCAAACCTGAAGTAGAACAGACAGTAGCAGCAGCTTCTTTAAAAAAAAAAAAAAAAAAAGATTAATTTTTTGCCCTTTATTTAACAGTCTAAAGTAGAGGTAGATAGGAAAGATTGGGGGAGAAAGGGGGGATGATATGTGGCAACGGTTGTGGGCCGGATTCAAACCAATAACGTCGGTGTTTACTATGGTACGCGCTTTAGGTCACCGATCCACCAGGACGTTTGACAGTAGTAGCTTCTGACTGTGGCAAACACATTGGTGGTAAAGACTTTTCATGGGCAATAATGGCAGTGGGAAAAAAATAAAACTACACTGGTGTTATCCTTCACATTCAGGCTTCATATCTCCTGCTATGCCAGTAATTCACAGAGGGAACTGTGAAATCAAAAATCTTTCACCAACTTCTTTCAAAATAAACAGGTCAAGTCATTTCTCAGATGCCAGTGCAGAATCTGACTGTAAATACACCGAGAGGTGCTGCAGAAGAAAAAAATTTTACTTAGATAAATTGATCTAGTGAGAGTAGTTAGTAAGCTTACAAGAATATGAAAGCTTCAGTGTAATTCAATCACTTCGAATGGGTGTTGCCAACACTGGGCATGTGATATCTTTTCTCTACTTTCCACAAGGGATAATAATTTGCTTAAAAGAACTCAATTTACTTGATTCTCATAACAGCAATGTGACTTCAGAGGTGCCACTGTGCTTTCGGCATTTAATTCAGTGTTCAGTCCAAAATAAATTATCTGGAAAATCTCAGTGCACGTTTGGTGTGGGGGTCTGAAAATGAATAATTTATGAGAATGTCTCTAATGTGTTCTTCATTGTAACAGCTTGACAAAAAAACACTACTTTTTGGGGCATTTCTTATCATGAAAGAAAAAAAAAAATCACAAACCGCAGTATGTAAATTTGCATGTTATTTTCTGGTCAGGGGTAATCTGACAGCTTATGCATCACCGCTGCTCACTGCATAATGGCTTTGACCACAATTAGTATTCAGAGAAAACAAGAGGATGTTCGCGGCTGCGCGCACACTGTGAGGCTGACAGACACGTCAAATCACACAGGCTAAACTGGAGCTAAAGGTTGTCAACAGACATCCACAAGGGCGCACACAGCTTTTTAATTGTTGGCATTCATTAATTCAACGGCTTTTCAATTCCTACCAAAACTGTCGGAAAAGCGTGAGGCTGGCTGGAAGAAGGTGCTTTCGGCGCCTTAATGGTGCACGATCATAATTACATGTGTGTAAAAGCTCTTACAAAATGTGTGCAGAATAATAAAATACAATGACTTCGAAGTGAATAAGGCATCAAAACAATTAGGTTAGCTCTGAGTGTAGCCTAAGTCACATTTGATCTTATGTCTTCATGTTGTGCAAATGTGGTATCAAATTAAAGAAGTAGCTTTGATGCAAAAAAATAATTCTAAATAATTAAACCCTGTGTGTGTGTGTAAAGAAAGAGAGAAAGAGAGACAGAAAGAGAGAAAGAGAAAGACAGAGAGAGAGAAAGACAGAGAGAGAGAAAGACAGAGAGAGAGAAAGACAGAGAGAGAATGAAAGAAAGAAAGAAAGAAAGAAAGAAAGAGAGAGAGAAAGAAAGAGAGAGTGGGCACATACCACAGGTGGTGAGAGGGGAGCCGCCTGTGGGGCTGGGGGCCGGGCTGCACTTGGCGGAGGGTGTCTGGGGCGGGGCAGGGGCCGGGGAGGAGCTGGCTGAAGAGGAGGCCATGTGAAGGGAGGACGGGGCTGACGATGGGGAGGCCAGCCGCTCTCCAGACTCCATATCTGTCAAACACAATCCAATCAACACTCTTACAAAAGCAAGGGAAGAAAAGAAGAGGAGGAAAAAAAAAAACACACACACACAACACTCGCGCCACGCACCCCACTGAGACTTGCTTTCTCTCACACACGCATCTGAATTACCCTCACAACAATACTGGATCTCCATTTAGCAAAAGACCACTGGCTTCTGCAACTCTGGAGAAAGCAACATTTGGGCCTAGTATACTAAGATAAGATAAGATAGCACTTTATTTACAAGCATTACAAAGTCAACCATGTAAACCCATACAGACGCAATCACAAACAAGCTCTCAAATATACAAATATTGATAGTACATACATAGACAGATGCACACAGATGCACACACTCACATAAAGTAGCAACAAAAGTATGCACACTCACACACTGGTGCACATGCACACATACACAGACTCACTTGCACACAAGCACCATACTCACACTGGTGACAACTCAGTCATATTAACAGCTCTTTAATATGAGATGTAAAACTGCTGCCATACAAGCTGTGATCGTTAACAATCTATTGAGAATGTTAGGCATCTAATGAAGCAGTAAGACTTTTAAAAAGAAAATGCAATCTCCAATCTATTAGAAACACACTGTCTCTGTTCTTTGCAGAACTTCTATATCTTGTCTCTTTGGCTGAATTAACAGAAGGCTGTCATAGTCATCTCCACCATTCTCTCTGATGACTCAGACCACAGTTGGTCTGCCCATCATCCAAATGATGCCAGAGAGAGATTCTTTAGTGCTAGTCTTTCATCAGCACCACATTTCCTGGCTTTTCCATTATTTATGCCACTTCACATCCCAGTGATCACAAAAGCCCACATCTGAAATCCTCTTTAACGCACGCTTCCAGATTGTGTTTTACAGCCTGCCTTTGTTATAGTATTGTACATTACACAAACAATTTCTAGATCTCCCTGGTGACTCTCCTCTGCGGAAGAAAACAGGAGCGGCTGATTAAATTGGGGAGACAAAGCTATCCTCTGAATATCAAGTATCATCCCTCGCCAGGAACAACACTGATGAGACGTAAATGACATGAAAGCTGCAGCCGTGCTTCACTGGAAAGGCCACTGCTTCCTGCGGTAGTGTGAGTGTGTGTGTGCGCCTCTAATTTACAAAAGAACAGAGGTGACTTCATATTTATAATGCAACTCTTGAAAACAAAAACATCTGTAGTATCACTTTGACCTTGCTACATCACACGTAATGCATGAGGACACTTCACACTAAAATGTCCAGTATGCGAACAAAAATCCAAACAAATCCTTAGTACAATACAAATTCAATTAAATATCCGACCAAGTAACAATGATTTTCTCAGAGATTGAAGATAAAATTAGGCAAAGATTCAAGCATAAGTGTTTGTGTGACTAATATATTTTCCACACTCTTAATTCTTCCTAAATGTTTACCCACTTCTTCATTTTACTGTGAAATGTTGCAGACATGATTTCCTCTTGGGTAAGTTGCTGCTGCAAAGGCAAACTGACATTTTCTAACAATAGCAGACTAGTGGAATAATGTCCTTACAAACTGATTTACAGCTGACTGTACATGAGAAAAAGACAGACCTGCATTGGAGGGGAAGATGTCCACAAAAATAATTGAACAATTTGCAGTATTTGCAAAGCCAATCCTGACTTCATTAAGAGAAATTAAAATGGATTTGGCAGAAGAATTAGTTTGATTTTATAGGTAATTAACATGACGGCGCAGTGGCAGCCAGTATTCTGGGTGCTTTATAACCGCCACAAACAGTTACATTAATTTGACGGGTGTATGTAACCAGTCCTCGGCTACTGTCAGCAAGTGAGGCCCAAGACGCACAGTGCAGACATTCCAAACAGCAGGCTGCAGCTCCTATGAAAGCAGCATGTATGCTAATATACCAGAGATGATTTATGGAAGAAATGGCTGTGACTGAATCAAAGTCACGTCCACATATATGACTCCACAAACACAATGCAGCTTGTCATCTCATGAGTAAGAACGTCCCTTTGCAGGAATGCAATGGGCTTATAAACAGATTTCAGATTCTCATGAGACAAAGCACACAATGCCATTGATCATTTAAATGTACGTTGCAATGATTATCTGATTGAAATCAGGGATTTGGCCACTAAAACAAACACTTTACAACAACCATAGAATTGATGATTAAGTGATTGTGTTATGAGGCAATAATGTTTCTCACTTTTGCATTAGGCTACATCTCTATCAGTAACACCATACTGCTTTGCCTCCTCCTCATATGCACCAGTGTGAGTCTTTACATTTTTTTTTTATTATTCACAATGGCTGGTAAATCCCAAAATTCTCTGGACACTTTCACTATTTTACTGGCCAACTACATTTTAGAATAAAAAGGGACCTCCAAATGATGGTTGGTGACGCACATGGATGGTAAAGTAGTCACACCCAAAATCTACTAGGTTTTGCCAGGGGGTTCGTGGCTGGTCTTAAGTTTCCATTGTGATTTCTACCACTCGTCAGTCACAGCATGACCTGTATCTGTCTTTCTGCCTGACAGTTTGAACACAATAGCCATGTTGGAATACAAAACATTCATTCATTGTCTTTACCCACTTATTCCTATTCAGGGTCACGGGAAGCTGGAGCCTATCCCTGTGCCTGGCTCTAGTCTAATGTTACACACACACACACACACACACACACACACACTTACAACTTCAACAAGACGGTCCCTTCACTGGTATCTGATATGCATTTGAATCCAAGAGATAGGCCGATTCTGCAAGATCTTTTTTTTGTTGATGTATTGCTAAAGATACATGTCAAATGCCTTCTCTTCTGATAGCCTGCAGGACATTGTTTAGTAGATTAATAGATGCAACTAATCAATCAGTTAGTCAAAAGTAAGCACATTGCAACCAAAATGTAAAATTAGACCTAATTGTGAGAGCCAAACTAGCACAAATTATGTAAAATGTCACTAAACCACTTTGCACTATATTGCATTATATTACTTCCAATTAAGTGAATGAAATTGATTGTACCAGTGTGTGATAACTATTGACTCCATTGACTGGGTAATACTCAGTGTAAACCTGATACTCCTAGTTAAATGCCTTGGGATCATTACGGTTGATGTGTATGTTGAAAATGAATGCATAGTCTATCCATGTATTTACTGTCTCCAACTGACTGTCTCTTTGTGTGTGTGTGTGTGTGTGTGTGTGTGTGTGTGTTGGGTGTGTGAGGGAGCGGTGCATATTTGTGTTTCACGCAGCGTTGTGTGTTGGGTGTGTGTCTTGTCCATTTTATTTCCTTGCACAGTAACAGATGGCTGATGCTAACAGTGATAATCCCGCAACAGAGTCATCAGCATGGATCAGCAATATTCGGACTGCGGACACAATGTCTTCTCAGCTAATGGAAGGTACGGGCAGGAAAAAACAGAAAGAGAGAGGGAGTGTATAATACAGGGTGCCTTGACCCCGATCTAAGCAAGAGAGCAGTATCACTCACTGGTCCTCTATCTGCTCTCCACCATTCTGTGTGTTTACCTCAGGCCCACTCTCATTACAACACAAATGAGGAAAATAAACAGCAAGTGAATGAAAAAACAACTCATCCATAAATAAGGAAAATGATGACTATGAAAGCTATTCATTGTCTTCGGCCCTGATGGCTGTAGACCATGATTTTTTGTTTTTATGTCCACCTCCTGAGGCATGAGCATATCACTGTCCCTGGTTGATTCTCCACATGGTTGCCTGGTGACACCAGCAGCAGCCTCTTTTACCTTCACAAATCACTGCTGGTGTCCACCATCCCGCAAAACACAATTAATTACTTCTGCTACAGTGGACAAATAGTAGCGCCACTCACTGTTTAGCCAGAATGATTTGCTGGATGGAAGGAAATAAAGGGATGTAAAAAGCAGGAGAGGCTGAAACCTCCCCAGTGGTTGACAGCACCAACGCAAATACAAAAAAAAGCCTTTCACTTGCCATTCTCTCTCTGAGATCACCCAGCAGAGTAGTTGAAATGAAGTCAATTATTTGTGAAGGTTTTTTTTCCCCCCATTTTTGTGTGTACACACGCAAGATTTGCAGGATGAGGGCTCCCTGTGGGGGCAGGCTGTTACAGGCAGAGGACGATGGAAAAAGGAGTGTCTGAGGTCGCCATGGCTGGGTGCATCACAAGTTCAGTGGTACACCCACAGTTCAGTTGAAATGCCACGCTCCCCTGAGCTTCAAACAACGCTTCATTCTGCCCATGTCTTCTGGCCACTGAGTGACAAGCAGTGGCTCTCTGGCCCTGACGCCCACTTCATCTGGACAGTGATGAAGTGTTCGGACTGGTCCATCCCACCAGCCGCTAAGGGAGGAAACTTCACACTGACCTGGATCCAGGGGCACACCTGATATACAGCATAACTCGATAGGGTCAAAGCAGCAGGGTGACTCTAAAGGGCAATTCACACTGATTGTGTAGAAATAGCACTGTAAATGAAAATGTATGTGCCTCACAAATAACTTGTGAAATATTACAATTGTATAGTATGCAAAGTGCCTGATCAGATATGTTAATCATTATTTACATTTCATGGAATGAAGATGCAGCGGGGGCAATTATGGACATGCTACAATACATTTTCTTTTACCATGGCAGCGCTTTTCTTTAATAGGAACTAATACACTTGGTGCGTATTAGGGAAATGGAAATGAAGCAATTAGGCAACTGAACAGAGTAGGCAAAATTCAGAGGGTTTACAGCAAGCAGCATACACTTTTGAGTTGTCTAAATGAAGTTAAATTCAAGCTCAGCTTTGCATGCAAGCCAATGCCTCAACACAATGCACTAGCTGTCATTCCTTATTCTGTCATCACCATACTTCAGCTAGCTTGATGTCATACAAGTGCCTGCAGTCTTTTAAGTTAACAAACCATCAAAATTAAGTGATGTTTTTAACTTACCAAAATAACCCTTTGCTGTGCCGTTTCACCACACAAGTAACAGTCACAGTACAACTGCCACCAGAAACAAGGTGGTTCATATTTGGCTACAACAGTAAACTTACAAAGGGTAGCTGACCTTACCAGGCAGGGTGTGGCAACAGTCGGGACTGGACTGTTTTTGGTTTTCGTTTTATCTTTTTAAACAGTGTTTATATAGGCCCCTAATCGATTTTGGATCAGACAGCGAAAATGCAGCCTGAAAAACATCCCTCCCCGAAATCTGAAAGAATATTGCTAGTATAGTCTGATGTAAAAAAAAGAAAAAAAAGAAAGGAAAATAAAAGAAAGAAAAAGACAGATGGTTCATTGTTGCTAAGGCCTGCTTGCAGGTATGAAGGGAAACGGGGAGAGGTGAAAAAAAAAAAAAAATCGAGAAAATATTTTTCGCGAACTAGACAGTGTTTGCCTTACATGGCCGTCTGATGATGCCTTATAAAAAGGTTAACAATCAATATATAGAGAATACAGAGAAGAATGGTAAATAAAGACAACCCTTCATATGCAATCACCATATTTTGCAGATACTGTGAAAAAATCTAAATTATGTGTGGGAGGTGGTTAGGCTATATATTGTAAGTATATACTCGTATACTGTGTATCTTTTTTCATACATAGAATTGCATCGAGTGCTCTCCATAGTGCTGAATAAGCAAATTGTCAGGGGCCACCCAGATAAACATATAGCCGAGTAATGTGGATACTTTTGAGGTATTTATTTCTGTAATAAAATATTTTTCTACCTAGAGGCTAGGGGATGGCGACTGGCATCCTCTGCCATACCTAAATGATGCCTGTGCTAGGGGGTGCATAGCTGTTGAATTCATTATATGAAACTATGTGCATAGATTTTTGTAGGGTCTCTATTAATGCATGAGAACACATTGCTAGTTCATTGGATTGTGAGGCAGCACACAAGGCGTGCTGTCGTGAGAGAGGAGATGAGCATAGTGATTAAAATAGAAAACATGTGGCATGTTGCTACACAATCAATGCTTTGCAGTAAGGGCTAGTTTACCATTCATCTCAGGCTTGCTCTTTGCAGTGAGGGCCTCTTGTTTATGACCCATGCTGGGAGACAAATGAAACCATGTGCTTCCTAGAGGTTGTGTTCGTGAATGCAGGCAATGCTGGTTGTCATCAAGGACAGGTTATATCACACTGTGTGCTTGTCCTGCCAACAACATGGCTATTTCCTCTGAAAAGGAAAAGTACATAACCCAGGCCAAGTGGAAAGAGAGATAATGACAGTTTCTTTAACTTGCCTGATGTTAGAGATGGGTGTTCAGCTGAAGCAAGGTTGTAGTTAAGGACTCAACAGAGCAGCTGATACAACAACCCTGAGTATTAGTGTTGGGTGGCAGATGGCAGAGCAGTGTTGGTTACAATGGACAGCCTCCCTTAGCCTCTCAGATGCTCTGTGCCACTGCCACAGGGGGTGTCCCACATCCCAAAGCATGCTCTCATCTTACTAAACACCTCCTACTGCCCCCTATTCACTGATTTGCCTGCCACAGCCACAGTCTTTTATGCATGGTTGTAATCACATCTTTGACCTCCTGTGCAAGAGCGCACAGACTTCAAACTCAGCACAGAGATCCACCTGTATTCATAATACCAGGATAATAATCCCTTTTTTGCTCTTGAAAATTACCCACAAGACACAAAGGGCAGGCATTCTGTCATCATCATTCTGCAGGGGACATACATCTTTTAGGGAGACCTTCACGCCAAAAAAAGTAATTTCTGTTTCTATCGACTGCTTGAAACACATATTGAATGCTACCATGAATAAAGGGGAGAGGGTGGTAGTTTGGGAGGCAAATGAACTCTGATGAATGATGCGAGGGCTCAGTATGACAAATGTTTGAAGAAATACATTTGTCCTTCACGGCAGCGTTAGCACAGTTTGCAGAGTGCAGCATGCGGATCATTTCCATGAGGTGTGATCCAGGGGCGTAACGTGGGGCCTGGAAACAGGAATCCCACATGTTCTGCACAGACTGACATCCATCACAGACACATTCCTGGAGCTGCTGCCTTTTCCTGGCCCATCAACAGCCAGCATTAGCCATAAAATATGTAGCCCGGCCTGCAGTTTTTAATTAGACACATACAGAGAGAGGAAGGGATAGAGGGGGTAGAGAGAGGGGGAAGCACAAGCCACTTCATTCATCCCCCAATCAGCTGCTATTAATCTATTACGTTGGCTTTACAAAAAACAGTGGGTCCTTTTCTGTAAGTCTTAATTTAGCTGCATACTGATTATAGGCTATATTATGAGACAAGGAGAATGGTATCTTTGAATGACATGTTCATCGTTCATCCCTTTCTATATTCACCCTTCTTATTATAGACTCAATGTGTATAAATAACTGTATAAGTCAGAGCTCTGTTAGAGTATAATTGTTCATGGGTATAACATGCAGCCCATGCCTAGTATTTTCCCCTGTTTTCTAAAGCAGTGAGAAGGTGGTATGGCAAGCCAACGCTTGTTACAGATAATCATGCATACACCGTGTTATTACTACACATTACACAAATTCCCATCTCACCCTCCTTGTTCACTCCTACATAATTTTCCCGACCATAATTTCCGGAAGGCATCATTACAATGATTATTTGTTGCTGATAATGAAAATTTAGGAAATAATATTGCTCATTGGGGCTATAGTGCTACATACAATGTTTGCCTTCAAAAATGCAATGAATGCCCTCTTGGTTCTACGTTGTGTTATATATGAAGTTGGGGATGATTCTGATGAATCTACAGTTAACAAATTGCACAGTCCCTACTGCTTTCCTCCTGGCTCATTCCAACAACACTGTTCATTCCATACATTTGCAACCTATGATTAGGAACAGCTTAGGCCATCAACAGATTGATTGTAATCTAAATGCTTAAGCAAAGAGAAAGAGATAGCAAGGGAATCAGCGAGATGAATGAGAGGATGGGGGAGGAAAAAACATTTTCTTCACTGGCCTGACTGGAGCCTTTTTCACACATTATCTAGAACGCAGATGACATGTATGTGAGAGGCAAAACAAAAAGAAAATGGTTACTACTTTTAGGTGGGAACAATGTGCATGCATAACCTGATATTGTTGTCACACAAGATGCCGTTAGGAAATAGTTAAAAGTAATGTCAAATATTACAATAGGACTAGGCAAACTGTTTACAGGCAACATCAATTTCCTTTTGCCATTTAAGCTAAAAATGTCTAAACATTATCAATGGGGGGGCTATTCAATTAAATAACTGCAAAACCTGGGCTAGTTCTTAAAAATATGACACACTATTTAGGCCTGACTAGAAAACTTTGATTCAAACAAGCCTCACAAAAATATTTACATTCCAGTAATAACAAACTGACAAAACAAAATAAGGTGTGTTTACTAAGTCCAGACTTCACACTTTTCTTGCTAAAATAACATATTTTCAAGCTCCAACCAAGTGTTAATGTGTGTGATAAAAATGCAGCGCCTCTTAAGAAAACATAATTTGCATAGCTTTACCTTGCAACTTCAATTATCCACACAAAGGTGGTAACGCAGCTGGACTGTGACTCAAAATGTGATATAAATTCAGCAATTGAAATCCTCAGTTTAATATTATGGGGTGGTGAAAGGGGTGCATTTGCATGTAAACAGGAAAAAACAGCTTGAATATAAATAGAATGCAATCACCTGACAGAAGACAGAGCTACAAATTAAACATGAGACTAGGATGCTGGTGCAAAGGTTATCTGTCATTCTGCACTGCTAAATAAAACACATCAGAGCAAAGGGCACCTTCTACTGGTTTGGATTCAACTGTAAAAGAAGGGAAAGGCATCTTCATATGAAATTATGAATTTTGTTCAGTTGCTCGTTAGAGAAACAACTGTAAGGAGGTAATTAGGTAGATTATGTTGAATAACTGCTTAACAGTTAGGCCTATATTAAGTGTGGTGGAGTTGTGCATGGCTAAAATAGGTCAGGCAACACTTAACCAGCATTGCATACAAAAGAATGGAGAAGTGTCCATTATTTGTCTGGGTGTGAGCGGTGGGGTCATATCTGATGGCATACTGACACTTCTGGCTAACTATATCATGCCAGAGACAATGGGGATAAAAAGTCCAAGGCTGCTGCCAGTCCTTAAGGCATGACATTGCAATATCAATGACCTTCACATGCTCCAGATGACCAAATAAACAGCACACCTCCTCTCTATTTATGTAGGGGAAATGACTGGGCCTAACAGGGCTTTTAACCCATTTCTCTCCCACTGTCAGTGTGGAGGATGAAATAAAAGGCAGCCAGGATCAAGGTAAACATCACTATGATGGCTTTCTCATTCCTGTAGAAGGGCCCTCTCTCTCACTCTCCGAAGAGCACAACATAAATCAATGAATGAAGCAATAAAACAGATCCCGAGTGTCCCTTACAGAGCATTCGTCACACATCGTCCATATGTCCACTGCTATAGTGAAGCAAGGACGCTGGTTAGATTAAAACAAAAAAAAAACCACACACACATATACCTGCACAAATACAGAATCTCCTAAATGTGGTTCACTAATACAATACAGGCAAAGTGAGGTAATCTGAAATTTCAACCTTATAAAATCATTTTTGGCAATAAACCATCTTGACGAGATAAGTTCACCTGCGGTGAATTCTGGATGCCCAAGGGGAATACAATTTTCACCAGTTGAACACTTGCATCAGCTCTCTAATGGAGATGCACAAGGCATGACGCTACCCATCTCCACCACCAGTCACTTGGTGTGGAGAACCATGGGATTACGATCCGATAACCTTGGACCAAATTCTTGACACACAAAGAAACTGGAGGGGCCCTCAGCATTCCAGATAGGCCAGAGCAAGATTAAGATTACATGGGGAAACACGGGACACGGGCAGAGGCGTGAGACCTTGACCCTGACACATTCTTCAGACTCTACAGAGGAGTCTGGCATTCAAGACACAAGAATAATAACACAACAGCATCAAACCATACAGCAGCTGCTACTGTTGTCCATAGTTACTGAAGTTTGCTGAACTCTCTGTGTTCTATTTTGTTATTTTTTACAGCTGCCCAGCTGTGACCAATTCTGTCTGATACCATCACGAGTGGACAGTGACGGCTTCTACGATGTGCAAGCGTGCTGTGAGTAGCTGAGCTAAGCTGAGCTGAGCTGAAAGGTCCACACTGGTAATGTGATAGAGCCAGCAGCTCACACTTGCAGCCTGCAGAGCACGGCCATGGTGTGTGCATCAGCACAAAGGAAAGAAAGGAGCTCTCCCTGGTCACAACACACGACATTCCCCCACTCATCTGCTGCAGCACACTGCCTACAAGCCTGCTATTCACCTTAATATGTCAATCAAACTCTCCCAGTTTCACTACCAGTGTGTGTGGAAGTGTGAACACATGCACATAAAAAAATTAAATATAGCCTATAGAAAAAAGAGAAAATGAACAAACTGAACAAATTCTAGTTTCTGTGTTAAACCTGTAGACAAGCTGTCACTAGCTGACAGGTTTTCCAGGCAGCCATTTGGAAGCCATGTATTGTGGAAACAAACAGGGACACCTCAAGGTGCATAGTGAGACAAAATCATCTCTGGAGGCAGCTGCACTGTCTTTTCAATTCTCAGTTTAAAATATTATTGTCTGTCATTAGCATATTCTAATCGATTTTCAGAAAATTACTTCTAATTAACATTAACACCCATTAACACCCCTTCTATAAATGAACACACAAGACACATACTGTACAACCCACAAACCCTCCAGACTTAAGAGTTAAATGTGCCAGCAACTTTACAGTTGTTTGTCTCGAAGGTCTCTGTGAGCCTTGATGACATGTTTCAAAATATTGGTTGAGTTCAGTGCAAGAGAAGAAAGAGCTGAAGGTTCATGCCGTGTTTGAGTTCAATACAATGTTTTGAAATAAATCTTCCCATAAGCTGTAGGCCTACATCACACAGTAGTGCATATCAGCGTTGACACAGGAATTCCATTTTCAATCAGTACATTGAACAAATGAAACTTTGGTGTATAAAAGTAACTTTTGTACTAGTGTGGGTTGTGTGACTGAGCTTAAACAGAGAAATTAGTTTTGAGCATACAACCCAGCATATAACCTTAAACTAAACACATTTCCTTAATGTGAGAAATTTGCATTCATGATCAAGGGAGGAAATACTCAAGAGAAATGTCTCTATCACCAGTAACGGGCAAAAATACACACACAGGATTTTTAATTCCTGCCTGGACAGAACTGCCTTAAAGAATACACAGGTCTGATTTGTACAGCCTGATTAAAAATTACAAGCCTGAGCAAAACAACGCTGAAGGTCATTGCACCTCTTCTAGAAAACATTCTTTAAAAGACAAAGCACAGATTCAGCTGCACAAAAAAAAACAATATCATGCCCATTTCCCCTTTTCAATTAGAATAGAATTTTACTAATCTGTTCTCCCAAGTAATGGACAGATGACCGAAACACAGGACACTAAATTACAAAGACAAACCTTTTTCAAACACAAGGTATGCATGAAAACATACTTTGCTGTAAATTGCCTTGTATTACAGTATCTATCTAATATATGGTGGAAACGTTTTAATTACATACAGCATATCATTAAGGAGATTCAAATATTGCATACTACATGGAATATTTTTTTCGCATTGCTGCTTTTTTCAGTCATCATCCCATTTCCATTAACTGGTCAGTTCAGAAGCCTGAGGGTCAGATAAATGTGACAGCGATGTACGTACATTCAAAAATATATGACATGCCATAATGTTGATACCAAGTCATACGAAAATGACTCCAACTCCAACAAATATCTCTGCATCACCAAATATATATTTTTTATATATTTGCTTTTTACAACAGTAGGACAACTTGGTGGCAAAATAACAAAAGAACAAAAGAGAAATTCACAGACTAAACTTTTGTTTTGTTTCAGATGTATGAAATCATTAGGCAACCCTTAAGATGTTTGCAGGCAAAAGTGCCTGTGAAGTAATTTTGTACATATGTACCATATTCAGATGTTATGAAAAGGGTGTCTCATATTTGGCCTAATTTCCTCTTTGTTTGAGAGCTACTTACCCAGATCTCATGTTTGCCTCAGGCTGGCCCAGGATAGACAGCAAATGACAATTGAGAAGCCATGAACACAATTTTAACAGCCACAGCTCTGCACACAAAGCAAGCATTACTTTTAAGGGTATAACAAAAAGAGCAGGGCTGGCTTTGCCTGTTTGAGCCACAGGATGAACAGGCTAATAATAGTGGCCTTCACCCAGTGCCTGGTACTGTAGCATAGTCAAATACCTCAGCTATGTTCTAATAACCAAGACTAACAGAGATCATTAACACTGGGAAAAAAGGAGACAGTTACAGTAGTTCACTTCATTCAAAATTGATTGCCATGTTGTTTTTTTCCCCAAACGCTCCGTTAAATGAAACCATGACTAATACTTTGCAATTGCAAAAATTTGCTTGCTTCTGTGTGATAATGCCTAGCACTACATTTCCTGCCATAGTGGTCTCGTACTTCACGCATCATAAGACAGAAAAAGGAAGACGCTCAAAATAAAACACACTCCATTATCTGTGCACAGACTGCACAAGAGCCACAGACTGAGCAATTTGGCACGCAGGCAGTCTCTGTCGACACTCTGCTTCTGTTAGCCATTAAATCAAAGGCTATCACAGACAGAAGTGTCAAAGGCAAATGTCTAACAGTGTTGTCATCCTGAGTTCTTTGCTCTTACTTGGCCCCCATACTTAACTGTGTTTCACACCAAGATTTTAGTCAAGTAACAGTTGAAGGTTACGAAATTAAATAGGCCATTTCATTATTCTGAATGTGCCAGTTCTTACAAGATGAAACGGACAAAGGCTTTGAGATGAGGGAGAAGAAAACAGAGGGCTGATTTTAATAGTGCTCAAAAACACCTGAAATTCATTGGAGAGTTAACACTAAGCGCATGGTGCGTGCAGCTGTGGCTTCAATAGAGCTGTGAGAGTCACTTGGGATACTCATCAGACTATTTTTATTTTGATGAATGTGCGGGGAAAATAACTAATTTCCTGTCTGCCTCTGAGCCATCTTCACAAAAAGAGCTTCTTCTCCTCTGCTAAATGAATATTTCCATCACCCTGCTTGCACTATTCCAGAGTCTATGTGCTCTGCTATCATGAAGTACTAATACTGAATATGTGGTGCTGAACACCGCTGACCACTCAAACATATTAGACAGCTATAAATGTCCATGTTAACAGGAAGTCATTTAATAGCTGTGAAGTATTATTGTACCAAAGGCCATTGTGGCTGCAACCATGGCACGTCAAGCCCTATTTGCAAAACACACTTCAAGGCAGTTGGTGTGGGATAGGCTAAGTGTCACTATGAATATTTAATATACACAAGTTTGTATTAGCCCAAAATATTTCAATATAAAATCAGCCTTAAGACTGCTATTAAACAGTCAATTTCAGTGTATGCACGCTGCCTTTGCATGAGTCTAGATGGTGCCAGTTTGAAAGTCTTATGGCTTTTTCTTTCTTCATTTGACAAATAAAAAAACCCCACATATATCATTTGCATGTGAAGAAAAAAAGTGTCCATGATAACACTATGCACAATGTGTTTATTTACACTAGAATACCCTTCCTCTGTTTGAGGCCACAAGCCAAAAACAAAGCAACACCTCATGCCTTCGCTGGACAAGCCTCCCCTACAGGCATCACGGCCCTGGCTGGCACATATTATGTGTTTCAAAATGTTCATCAGTTCAACTTTAACAGGACAAGCCAACTGCCTGTCCAGCCAAAAGGGTAGCCTAAAATGTAGGCTCTTTCATCTGGTAGCATTGGTGCTCCCAACCTCAAAAACATGCGTGGCGTTTAGTCAACTCACTGGAGGTCCATTCTATCTCTATTGAACTGACAGACCAGAGAAAAGTTGACCAAAGCTGAAATAAAACAAAGAGAAACGAAATGTGGAGATGATCAGTCTGATGCACAACTCCAAGGCTACTAATATCAATACAGTGATTGGATAAAGGGGCATATTAAAAATAAAAAATTACCTTTAAAAAAGTAGCCGGCTAATGAGCTACCTGGCCAACAGTCAGCATCTGTGGAAAACTCTGCTTCTTGTGAGGGGAAGTTTCAAGAAGGGGATTTGATTTTAGCAAAGCTAAGCTTTGACGTAAACAAAGTAAATCTGACTTTCGATTACCTAGGACAGAACAAATAACAACAGACAAGTTGTCATGCTCACTGTAAAGAAGTTACTAAAAAATGGTGCAACAAGGCAATTATTTGTAGGTGCCCCAGTGTGCCCAAATTTAATTGCTGGGTTGCACAATCTCAATTTTTTGCACTTTCGAGCCCTGGACAAACTTAGCACCCATAAGACCTGCTAGGTGCTCATCAGTGTGCTAAAACAGTGTAAGGCTCCTCCATCACCTGTGACCACTTGAACCTCATAATTCTTCTGAAGTCTGAAATCAGGACTCGCTGCACACTCCCCAAATCCACCGGTGTAAGCCACATTAACCCCAATCTGGCCAAAAAATGTCAGCACTCTTAGTTTTAGGGCTGTGCAAAAAAATCGATACAGTTGAGTATTGCAATATTTTTTTCCATGATACTGTATCGATTTTCCAGCCCCTCGTATCGATACTTTAAAAAAATATATTCATGTTTTAAACACACCAAGTTGTATTTTCAGCTCCATTTAAAAATTTTCAGTAAATTATGTAGAGTATTGCAATGTATTGCAATATGTATCGTATCACAATGTATCGTATCACAATGTATCGTGATACAATCGTATCGTGACCCATGTATCGTGATACGTATCATATCGCGAGGTCCTTGCCAATACCCAGCCTTACTTAGTTTAGCTGCATACTGAAGCAGGCTGCAACAAGACATCCCAATCCAAAGTCTGCAGTTTATGAGAGATTCTCATCAGTTTGCTGTCATGTCTTGCTACAAAAGGGGAAAAAGCTGGACATTTTGCCATATTAATATAACCTCAGGGTTTGACAAAAAGGCATCCAATTTGTTTTGGCTACCTGTACTTTTGCTTCCGGCACAGTACAAGATTGGTTTAGCTTAGGCCGAGCTAATATTGATATATTTTTGCCTAAGTAGGCTACCACCTGTAAGCCCAATGAGCAGCAGCGTGTCCTTGTTATTATTGTCATAGCAGGGGCCGTTGTATGAGGATAGTGTGAAACAGAGCACCTTGCACACGCAGAGCCTCACTAATGGAAAATTCTCCACACAGCTCCTGTTACCGCACTTCGACAAGCGCTGCCCTCTGAAAGCTGTGTGCAGCCGGGCCTGAAACAGGGGAGGAAAGGTGCCTGGCATGGCAGGGTAATATCACCCTCCACACAGACAGAAAAACAACACGCTCTTATCCTGGATGGTTTCGTATATCACAAAAGTCATAGGAAGTAGACCTCTAGTATGCTTCGGCCTACACTTCACATTCAAATGGGGTCGATCTACCACACATGCCCAAGAATGAAACACAATGTTAACTATTTGAATAGAGCGAACAACACAAAAGGTGAGCTAATGCCCACATGAAGTCTACTGGCAAGGCTTCGTCATCAAATGCATGGCCGACAGCTATACTTCTCTCTCACTGTGAAGGACACAGCATTAGAATTAGTAAATTACTGATTGTCCTCCTGCAAATAAATGTACACCTTTAGATGTTATGTTTATTAAAGACCAATGTAACTCTGACAGCAATGTTTCCCACAATGTTTTATTCACAATGTTGACGAAACCCGTTGACGGTTTTGGTTATCAGAAAATCAACATACCTTTACCTGGAGAACAAAAACAAATTAACAAGGGAAATTAAAACATCTCTAAAAATGACACAACATCTGGAGTAAACGATGATTGATATAATGGTATTAATTGTTTTTGGCATCAGGGGCAAGGAGGCAATACTTCCCTTTTTCTGAAGGATGCCATCTAAATCCAAACATTTCCTCCTGAATATTCAGGCCATGTGAATACAATATTCATTTTGCTGCAGGAGAACAGTCGATGCATAACAATGAGATCCGCTAATGAAATCAACCATCAAGCTGAAATACATACATATTAAACTGGGGTCTCGGTGTCATTTGCTTTTTGCATCGTTTGTTCATTTTCCTCATTTCTTTCTCCTGACCTTTCAATATTTTCTCCTAACTTGAATTTGCTTTCAGCCAAGAATGATGATTGCATATCACTGCTTTATTCTGTGTGTGTAAATGTGTCTCCTGTGCTAATAGCTTGCATTTCTTACCAAATTAACACTGTTTCCATAAAAACATTTATAATACATTTTAAACTGAGAAAATCGTTTATTTTGAGTCAAACACTAGTAATGAAAAGCGACTGAACAGCAAATTAATGCTGTGCTATATAACTATAAGCCTGGAGAATACATTGCGGTAATGCATTACACATTTCGTTTAAAGATCTGGCGGAGTTGAGTCGAATTAATTAGAATAATTGTTTAACAACAGCAGTTTCCATGCATTTGTTTTGTTATACCTCAAACAATTGCACTGCAGCTTGATGTATGTTAAATTCCTACTGTGATTCCTACTGTGTGTAACCTACTGTGCATTTTCATGAGGAGCTTAATCCTCACACATAATTCACAAAGTGTAGGCCGATATGTTCAGAGTAAAGAGGGAGCAAATATTTGCTACTATACGTAAAAAAGAAAAAAAAACACGTAGGTAAATCATTTGTAATGCCAAGGCATACTATCAGCCACAATACTCACAAACACCAGCTTAAAAATGACATTCAATGAGAAAATAGAAAGGGGTATCTTAAAAAACTGTTTAATAAAAGGCAACATGGCTCTCCCTTCAGTCGTAATTAAAAAGTTCATTTTAACAACCCACATTTTGCTTCCTCTTTATACACCAACAACAAAAGCCAGTTTCATGACTACACATGCAATCTCTCCCCTAAAAATTGACATTTTAATCCTTCTCCACTAGCCTAGTAAACAATGGCAGTGAGATAATTGATCAAAGTGCGAGGGGATCTCTGTGAGCAGCAGAAGGTCACCGCCCGCCAGCCGAGCTGATAGGGAAAATGGCGTTGATGCTCCTGAGCTGCCATTTTTCTTCCCTGACAAAGACTCCATCTGCCACCGAGCCATTTGCAGCCTCCGAGTCAGAATATCAATGATTTCCAACCATTCTACAACTCGGCGTTCACCTTGGCGTCACCTCTACGCACGTCTGAGCGCTGACGGCACAGATCTTCTCTCCGTAGGCACTGCAGGCTGCCAACACAACCCTCATCCAGCTAAGTGGCATTTATGCAGCTCAAGGATGGCAAGCATTTTATTAGCATCAATATTATTTGAACCCTTTTACATCTATGTTCCAGCAGCTGAAGGGTTTCAGAAGTAGAAGCAGAAGTAGAACAGATGCGTGAAATCAGTGGCAAATATCAAGCGCACCAACGACGACAAGAGATCTTTACTTGGAAGTTTTTTTTCAGGGAACACTGCACCTTAAGGATATTTATTTTGTGGTGCTCAATGTTGCTGTGTACTGATGTAGTCAAGGAAGGGAAAAATCCCCTGGCCTCTGATGAAGTCTTGATGCCAGCAGTTAAGGGGGAACGGCAGGCAGCTGGCCATAACAACCAAAAGACACTAAAGAAAATTCAATTTTCCTCAATGCCATCTGCACACCGCAGAGAAGCCCTTATGGGCCTGCAGTCCTCCAACAAGCTCCCCTGTATACTGCATACCATGCCAGTGCTGTCCCAGGACCGGGGCCTGCCTGACCTCTTGCCCCTGAGGGGAAGCATTCATAATTAGTTCTACTTTATTGACAACAAATTAGCCTCTGTGGCTGCAGCTGGCCAGAGCTCATCCCTCAGCTTTAAATACTTACTCTGTAATTACTCCCCGTAAGATCACAGTTGGTGTAGACTAAGCCTATACAACCCATGCAACTGAGAAAGAGAGGGGCAAATCAAATCATCATCAACTCAGACTATGCCTTGAGATATCATAAGGAGGCATGGAAATTCCATAATGTACCTTCTGGACTCTACGAATCCCTTTGCTCACAGTTATCTTGTCTTAGGGTCTCAAGGCAAATGGAGGGCTCTGTATCAAGCTAAGTCAGTCTGGATCTAACTGCTGGGGATGGCTTTGTTTTAAGCCGGTGTTGGCCGAGCTCTATGAGTGCAGCCTCTGGGGCTCGGCTCTGGAACAGCACTCAAGAGGATAGTGGGGGAGCAGAGGTGTACAGCAGCATCCCCTAAATGATGTGTCTCTGTTCCTGACAAAGGGGTTTAACAGACGGGTCTGGCGGATCTATTCTATCTGTTGGTGAGGCAGCACTTAGAGCAGGCCCTGTGTGACCCTGCTGTCCTCAACCCCACCCCCCCAGTGGTGTTATCCCTGATGAGCAGACCCACCCTGACAGAAGCTGCTCCACATAAATCCCCCTCGCTACCGCCACTGTGTTCCTAAAACTATTCTATCACCCACCTTCCTGCTTTTAAAAAGAGGCTACATATGACCTACAGTCACTGAGTAAATTGAAAGGTGAATTATTAGGTGCTCCGGAGCCCCTCAATAAGAGCTGGGCCATGTGTGACCGTTTGTTTGTTGGTTGGTTGGTTTGTAAATTCGTAAGGCTTTTTGCAATGTGCAGGGGTTAGATGAATTATGGTATGCACTCTTTAAGTTTGGGTCAGTTTGGGACTCGGGTCCGACGGTCGGTGCATGATATCCTGTAGTGTGAACAGGTTGAAGACTGCCAATTCTGGTCGCTTGGCCCGATGCCATTATTTCAAACATGTTTGATTTTGTCTGGTCTGGCTTGCGTCATCTGAAGCGGTCCAAGACTCATCAAGACTGAAATCTGAGAGTGACACTCACAACAGCCAATGGGAGTTTAGATACAGAGGGAGGAAAAGAAAATGAACCGGAAGAGAAGTCACATTTAACGCCCACTCAAGTCCACATAAGTATGCAATTAGAAATTAAGTGAAAGAAGTCTCATAGTAAATTACTCATCAACATTATTTGTGTAATGATGTTACTTAAACTACATTTATAAAGTAAATATTAACTGCAGCTTCTGTACCATGGAGCAAAAAATGACAGAACACCTGTTTTGTAATATATATAATATATTTACAGTGAACTGTACCAATGGGTCATTTTTTCAATGACAGAATTGGGTAGTGTGTAATCTCTGCTCTTCATATGTGATGGCCATCTTTGTCCCGTTGCCTAGTGTGAACAGCTTCCCAACCAGACAGCAAGCGTTTAGTTTCAACTCCTGTAGTTGGGCAAGATGTCAACAGTCCTCTAGTCTGACCCAAGCTGTAAGCGCACAGAGCCCTAACAGCCCTGCATAAGGAAAATACAGTGTGTGCTTGCTGCTTGTACACCAGGCAGTACAGTAGAAGTCACACAAGCATGAGCCACCTCTAGGTTGGTGTGCAGTACATTCACATACCAGGAAGTAGCTTGGTGATTTTCTAACTGGAGTGGCTAAGTCATCATAAATTAAATATTTTGTTCAGCGATTCTCTTAGTTACAACAACGCTGTGCTAACGCAGCACTTTGGTGTTAACTGGTGGAGTTTTTAAAGTCAACGTAGTTTCACTCACTCCAATCATCCACACCACCCAACCCTCCACCCAAGCACCTATAAAGCCCAGCACACTTGTTTCTCTATTTGCCCTTCAGGAAAAGAGGAGGAAAAGATTTATTTATTTTTCTTAGCAGTGAGGCGTGTGTGAGAGTCTCAAGAGAGAGACAAGGACAGGTTTAGACCTATTAAATGGCATCTGAGTAGAACAAACAGCCCTGTCTCCAGAAGATCTGAGAATGAATCCAGCACAGACAAAGCATAACCTACTGGCAATGTGGAAGTCAGTGTAGTGACTATTGTTTAATGAAATAGAGAAGGCCTAAAGTACACTGACCACCATTTCTGACATTTAACCAAAACAAGACAACACAAAACAGCGAGCTGCATAGCAGGTGATGTTAACAAAGCACCACACGATTCACAAGTACCTAAAGATGTGCCTTGAATCAGAGAGATTTCATAACCAACTACAAATTAAAGATGTTTTACAGGTATGTGTGCCATATGAGAGTCATATCACATATGAGAGAGAATCAGTGTTATTCAACTAACACTGTTATTTTACTAATCAATGGTGTAAAAATTTGAAAATCACAGAGGATGATTCACAGGTCTAAAAAAACCCCAAAGAAAACAACATCCCAATTCAGAACAACTGATACCAAAACAACCAATTACAAAGGCCATTATCTTAGCAGCAATGCAAAGGAAATAGGACTTTAAGAGGAAACTGAGAACCAATCAAGCATTTGAGAATATGGGTGCCTCATTGCATACTGCTGCTGAACTTTGGGCCTTTACTCTCCTGCCCCTCTTTCTGCCTTGACTAAGTCAGTCAGTCAGTTAGTACAGCCTCCATTCAAAATAGGGGAATGTGAACTATCTTCCTGTTTTTCTTAAATACAGCTTTAGTCACGTCTCATTTACAAATTCCAAAACGCCAAAAAGTATTAACAAAGAATGTTCTGAAATAGACTGATGACTAGAACAAAGCTGACAGAGACCCAATAGCTATATCACTGCATCCTCCTCTAATGTTCTCTCAGCATTTTTCAGAACCACTGAAGGCCAATTTTCGGTTCACCACAACAAGGACCTCTGCTAAATCAAAAAAAATAAAAATAAATCATTGACACACAATATATTCTAGTTTTTGTCTTCCATTTTTGCACAAATTAATTTTTTCTTATGGTATTTTTGTAATTGGTTTTTTTTTGTACAAACACAAATCTGAGAACATTATCCCACCTCAGTCATAAAATTAACTTTGTGAATGGTCATGTGATCAGGCAATCAGGCAGGACTTATGTATAAAGTGTAAAATTAGGAGTGCTTGTCTGAGACCAGTTTGCCTGTTAAATCATACTGAGGCTTGTATGGCCATGTGATTTAACCAGTGGTCTTAGATCAGTACTCCTGATCTGACACATTATGCATAAAAGCCCAGCACTGCTACTCTTGGAAGGTTAATGAATACAGAAGCTTTTTTTTTTGTCAAATTAGTATCCATACAACTAATGAAGTCTCGTAGTTGCATCACTCACATCAGTCTATGATTTACCTTTGACAGAGTTCTTTCATCACTTCACTTTTCCTCTGCACATGTATTTCAATCCCCCTCTGGGCAGAGGAGTGGGGAGAGCAGGAGGAAGAGTGAGCTCTAATATTTACTACCACATCATATTACACAGCCACAGCAATCTGTTTGCCATTCTGGCCCAGTCACAGAATATAGCCTACTCTTTGAAGCTACACTGTTAACTGTAGGGGGACATAAATATTTAAAAAAAGGGGAAAAAGAAAAATAACACTGTCATTTCAGCAGCTCAACCCTATTCCAACACACACTCTCATTCGCTCAGTCCCTCTCTCTCTCACACACAAACAAACACACACACACACACTGGTGATCTCAGTAAAACATACTAGTCACCAGTCAATAAAGCTTCCCTCCCACACGCCATCTCTTTCCTTCTTCTCCTCTTCTCCTTGGCTTGGTCACTTCAACCTTTCTTCTACTTCTGCACTTCTCCACACTTTTCCTCAGATCTTCTCACATCTTTTTATCTTGTCTCACTTATCACCTCTTAATTATTTTCTCCATTACTCTCTTCACCAGTTCTCTCCTCATTTTTTTTCATTTTTTCTCTCTTCTTTCCTCACCCTTGCCTCTTCAGCAGAAGCATCGGGAGGTCAGGCTCATAGGTAAACTGAAGGTTACTGATAACTGCTATAATAAATCCTGGAAGGGTTCTATTACAACACACACAGGCTGCTCAGCTTCAGAGATGATAGGATTCCTGTGGCCAGGCTCATTTTCCCATTGCCATTCCAACTCTGTTTGTCTACGGCGCTGCAGATGACCCGTCTCCTGCCAGGGTCAGCCACATAAAGATTCTAACAGCCGTTTCCTCTGGATCAAGTGGTGGCCATGTACATGTCATGGAGGCAGAATTTCAACATTTCTTTTTTTTTTTCTTCATAAAAGGAAAGTGAGCAGTCCACTCACCTTTAGCATTTTATTGTTTATTGAAAAGAGCGGGAAAGTAGAGCCTATCTCTGGCACTCAACATTTCAACATGGCACTTTAAGAACATAATTACGTCTTTTTGGAGATATTTTACTTGCAACACAAATTGATTTTTTTATGAGACAAGAACAAGATTGCCTTGAAACTGTGTTGACTTGATGCTGGAGCCATATGGAAATGAGAAGTCCAATAATGACATACTACTGATATCTGTGAAAAGCACTGGACTCTAGCTGACACCTCACCTTTCTCTGTGTCTGATGCTGGTTGAAAAATGTGCTTCAAGATGAATCAAGTAGAAATTATACCACTATATACCATTCTATTCATTATGTATTAAGCACAATCTCATTCCTCAGTTGAATGCTGTCTCTGCCTTCAGTAATTTTCTCCACCAGTTTGAGATAAACAAAGGTTCTGCCCAAAGATGGCCTTGAGTGTCCGGTAGGAACTGGATTTTGTTATGCACAGATGCACCCTAATCGCATAATGTTTCAAGTATAAGAATGTGTTGGACTTCTCATGACTCAGCTGTTTCAACTACATGATTATAAAAAGGGTGGACAAAACACATTGGTTCGCTCTTTGTCTCACACACTCGTTGGGTGAGCATTGCGCCTTGCTTGCAAGCAATAAAGACGACAGAAAGACAACTTCTCATCTCCAAGTCTCTTTTCATTAAACTTCCACCACAATCTGGCGTCACGAACAGGATCTCCACGTGAGCAGCGGCGACTCAGCGCTGAGGGATACGAGACTGTGGCCACAGCCAGGCAACAAAAATTCTCTGTGAATCCCATACCTCCTTCACCGAGGGTGTGATGGAGAAGGGGACTCCCCCGACGCGCTGAGGTGCCGTTGAGTCACTGCGAGATTCCAAAAAAGACTAGGTCGACTGGAACGTGAGACTTGTCTTTCTGGTGAGTAAAACTACGTAGCATCTGTAATTTCTAGAGTTACAAATAATTGTAATAATTGTTGTGTGAATTCTGAGCACAAATAATTATAATAATTGTTGTGTGAATTCTGAGAAGATTGACAGATAAATAGGGATCCTTTAAGTACCGACGGGTCGCTAGGTCAGAGTGTAACCGCTAGTGGGATCGCCTAAATAGTACTATAATGGTAAATGTTTGGCCCTCGTTGTAATAGCGTATGGTTGGGGTCAACTAAGGTTTCGTTGCAACACAAGTGTCAAAAGGATAACACTAACACTGATTGTTTTGTTTATAGCTACTCCACAATGGAACACGTGTATTGTTCCAATATAGTAGAACTTGGAGGATGAACTGCACCCAGTTAACATGTTCAAATTACTTGCACCGCACTGCAAATAAATATCACAAAATGTGGTGGTAAATGCAGCAATCAGAGGAAAACTGTATGTCACACTTTCTGATAGGAGTGGAGCTCAGGTTGAAGGAGGGCTGACTCTTTAAGAGCCCTACTACCACTGTCTAGGGGCAACAATACAATTTTCAAGGGCAGCCAAGCAACAACTGTTTAAAGCTAGTGTATGCAGAGTGGCCCTTCAAATTCAAAACAAAGGCAAAGGACAGCTCCAACCCCACCAATTACCCCTGTTTGGCTGACAGTAATTTATTTCAGAATACCCAAAAGTCAAAAAATGTTTTCTTTTTTTCCCCACAGATTAATATGTTTTGAAACTTTGACGCTCTAATTCTAAGCAAGACAGGAACTAATTAGATATTCACAAAATGAGAGCAAAGTGTAATGCAGCGCAAACTAATTCCATTAAAGAGGACCTTGTTAAATCTCAGCCTAATTGGAAAATTCTAATCCTATACCTAAATAATACTTTAAATTAAGGGGTTCCGCTTAGTCCAGCCTTTCCATTCATGACTTACAATTTCCAATTTAACAAAGCAAACTGATTTTTGCAATACAAAATCAAGAGAGGACTTCAAAGAGCATAATGGGAGAGATGGACGGTAGGCAGCTGATGCAACCCAACACTTACTGTATGAGACTATCCTCAGTTCTGTGACATCACTGCTCTGCACCTGAAACACAAGACAACAACACAGTCAGCTTAATTGCTTGATTTTATCGATTTATTCATTCAGCATCATTCCTATTTGAAAGCTCCATGAAAATGAAATAAAAATGGTAATTTGGAAGATCTTACGGCCCCAAGGGAAGATAACTTATCCATTCAAAACATCAACAACAAATCAAAGTACTGCAACCCAGAGACCTTATGAAACACAACACAGGGTAATTTACATTGGACATGACAAAAACACCTTGGAGAAATTGAAATATGGTCTACTGTATGATAGGAGCAGCTAGGTGGCTATACAGCCAACATTTTGATTTGCGGAATCCACTAAAGAGATTGGTGAAACAATGGCAATCTCCTAAGGGCCATCAAACAAAATGTCTGGAATTTAAGTAGCGATTAAAAATTATTTTCTAAATTAAAAAAAATATATATATCACATGCAAAGCACTGTAGTCTGTCTCTTCCACTGAAGCTTCTGTCTTGAAATTGGCTCAAGTAAAGCAGTATCAACTCTACACCGTTTTTAATGTTCATCCTCTGACAAAGCAGCTATCATGGTCAAGAGATTTTATCACAAATAACAACAACACTTGTGTATGCACTGCAAACATTTCTGGCTGGCCAGCAAATGTATACTATTTACGCATTTCCATCTGGGTTCGTTTTGTTTGGAATGTGAAGGAAATGAAGGCTGGGCCAGTTTTACATCAGTGTCAGCAACAGACTCAGTATGCTGCATGATTTCAAGCCTCCATACATCACTCAAATTCCTTTAGTCCAATGTGTCTTTTGAGCCACTGCAGCATCGCTAGGAGTCATGGTCACATTTTGCAACTGAGAGCAAAATCAAGCCTACAAACTACTGATAATGCCAGAGATTATCATGACCATTTTGAGGAGGCCTATCAAAAACAATCACTGAAGATGCTTAATAATATAGTATAATATGAATATAATACAAAGAAATGTTGTAATTAATCTTACTGTCCTACCACCCAGGTTTTTTCCTTTATAGAGCCTGAGCTCTGTGCACAAACCCTCTCTAGGAACTGTCCTCTTTGGGGTTTTTACTATTACAAAAGGAAAACAGGATATCCTTCATGTTTTTTTCTTTAGTTCAGGCTATTTGCATTCATTTTTGGCAGTCAGGTTCTGACTGCTGTAGGCTATGCTGTTATCCCCATATTCTAGTTTCAAAATGGCTTCAAGCCAATTAACGGTATCAAAGGAATACGCTTCCATCTTCATTGGCTGAAATCAGGGGTTTTATTCACATAATAATCTGAGAAACCTACTTCCTGTTTTTCCTTGGTAACAGACCTATTATTCAATATCCCTAATCTTCTATTGATATTGAGACACTTTCTGATTGTGATCAGCTTGCATAAAACACAGTGAAGCTTTATGTCAGACAGCAATGAGAGCAGAAGATAGTAATTGCCATTCCATGCCATCCCCTGTGTTTTCTCTGTAAGGTGTGGTTTATGGAAATGAAAGCCAGCTGCGGAACAACAAGAGAACAAATGTTGTAAAAGTCATAGATGCTAATGATAATAATATTTCCACTGGCCTTCACTGCCTTTTACCCATTGCCAAAAAGGAAGAAATGGATCTAGCCTAATTCAACTCAAATGAACTAGGCTAACCTGATCTTGTTTGAAAATACAGGTCCGTGGGAAGTTTTAGGATACCCATTATTAAGAGATCGGATAGGATAATTACTTTGTTTGTTTATATGTTTTTCCTGAAATAAAAGACCCCTCACAGCCATCTTTATAATGTAATCTATTGTCATATGAATAGCTCACGAATAGCATGTTGACGGCACTGAATGTTTGTCATAAGCTCCTTTCTTTACATCATTTTGAGTTTATATTGCAGTAAAATAGACCCTTTCTACAAATATGCCAGTATGAACATTTTACAAATTGTCCCATTTTTGGAATTTAAAAATTGTATTTACATTTGGGTAGATTGCTATTTCCTTCAGACTGTTGCTCTTGAGGAATTTTTTTGTACTTAGAGCACTAGTAATCTATTTTTGAATCGCTCAGAGGCCTCAATAGAAAATATAAAAGACTATTTAGACAGCATAATAAATACATTTATTTGTTATTGATTTTAGGAAATATTTCATCCAGTACCACAAGTAACATATCACATCACTGACCCAGCCACAGATCTTCAGAAGTCACTCGTCTGATGATCAAAACACCAATCAAGACAGCTGCAATGGCTTTCTCATGGAGTGAAAACAACAGAGCTCCCTTCATTTCACACTGACCGGTCTGAACAAAATTGTTCCTTTAAAAATGTCTAAACACAGCCAGCCCCGAGGCTGTGATTTTGAAACTTCCTATGTTGTCAGATATATATATATATATATATTTATATCCTATTTTTTTCTAGTTTCCAGACTCAAATCTTATGTCTTCACTGGCCACAACAGTCCAATGAACATTCAAATTCCCTTGAAGAATGTAATGTTCTGACAAGGGGAAAAAGTTAAGAGTGAAATCCACAGATCTGCCTGTTTCATCTGCCACATTTAGGCTCTGTTCCATTCCCAGAGAAAAAGCCAACTGATGAGAATGTGTGAAAACGGGAGGATGTGTTGTCTCATGAAAAGATGTTGTTACCCTCTCGCTGTATGCTTTCTACATCAGCTATAAATATTAAGATTACACATGGGAGCTCTAACAGAGGATTTTTGCCATAGCTGAAAAGATCGGCTTCCATCCTCACACAAATGCACTCACATCAGTAGCAGCAGCAGCAAAGTGAAGCGGATGCACTTTTTGCACGTCATCTACAAGCAGCTCATCCTACAGCTCCATCTGTGTCATTTTGTAGTGTGAACATCAGTGGAAAAGAGAGATTACTTTCTTTTATACTTGGATGTTTCATCCAGCACTGGGAGTAAAAAGGTCACTCTCCAGTCTCAAATAAAGGTCTTTTGCAGTAACTCTTTGAACTACCACACAGCTGAGCCTCCTCATGTTTCTCAGCCGTCTTTTCCATGCCATCATTTAAGGACCAGACAATGACATGGGCCTGCCTAGAGAGGAAGCTGTGTGCAAAGTGATGAGTAATAAATAACAGTTAACCTATGTCCTAATAGCAGGTTTCCTTCTCCATTCTGTCCTTGACAGCTGTGTTAGATTACAGAGTTATACCCTTGGCCAGTGAGGTCAGGATGAACATTTCGTCTGTCAGAATTGGGGCCTTCAGCAACTTAACATCTTTACTTGATTCACCAACCTCACCCCTTCACCTCTAACAAATAGCCTAGACCGAAGTATTAGGCCTACACATACAGATTATCACAATATCACTCTGGTATTGGGCCTATGAAGGAACAATATTAGTATCGCCCTCCATAAAAAACTCCAATTACCAATAACCAATATGAAACGACTCCTCAAACCCATATGCAAGCTCTTTCTTAATGATCTACAAAACCTCTAATTGAGATAGAAAAGAATGAGCAATAATCCTATAGTAGGCGTGCCTACATGTTGTTGTGAGGTACTTCTGTACTCATACAGATTATTTCCTGATAATCCACTCCGGCCAAGCTGTGGATCCTTTTAAACCACTCAGCTAAAACAGGGTCTAGCACTTGGGAGCATTAATCCAATAAAAAGAAGTTTGTTTACAGTGGCTGGCACATCCTTTCAATCTTACATCGCATCAGTGAGTAGTTACCCTTATACCTTTAACAAGATGTTACTTCAAAATATGAACGTGTGAGAAAGTGTTTTTTAAGGCAGAGAGGGAGTTGCATTACTCTTAATGCACATCAGTCTTCCATACAATTATGTAAAGAGGCAGGCCCATTGCCTATGTCTCATCCTAGAGATGAGGGAAGAGCCTAGTCAATTAACTAAGCCAGACACTAAGATTTTGGCCTATGCTGACCCAAACATTTTTAGAGATGGATTCTTTTACTTTCCCCCAGTCCCTTATCAGGCCACACAATGTTGAGCAAAAATTAAATATTTAAAAATGTAGCTGCAGCAGCATGCCTAGCACAGCTAAAATGGGAAGTGTTTGTGGCAGCAGTGACCAGATTTTAAATGCAGAAGGATCAATAAAAAAGGGGGCTGCTGAGGCACAATCTTGGTGTGTGAGTGGAATGGTTTACAATAGCCACTGAAGGTCTGTATTGCTCCTCCAACCACCTGGCCCTGAATTATGAATTTGGAGTCTATTCAGCCAATCTCGGCTGGCCTGCATCTAAGGATGCAAATAAATACTAAACAGCCAAACAAATAGGCCAGGCCACTAACATTTCAAACATCAGCCCCATAAACACAGCAGGGAGACTTCAATCTCTGAAGCATCCCTGGTTCAGCTAAAGCATTATGACAAGCATCTCCAGGCGGAGAGAAAATAGACCAAGAGGAAGATGAGTGAAAAAGAGTAATCTCCCTGACATATTCCTAATAATCCACCTCCCTAGTACCTCTCCCCCAAGCTCACCCAATCAGAAAGTGTCAACCCTGACCTACAAAAGGGACTCCCGTCAAACCTTAAATATTTAAAAACATCAATCATAAAAGACAAAGAGGGGACATTGAATTATACAGTATTAACCTCCAGGGCTTGCATACAAAGACCTCAGATTTATTTATGCTCTTGTGTTAAGAGCCTCTGCACCGTTCTTTACAGTGAACTGGCTGCCAATTTGATGAACCTGCTCAGCCCTCAGCAGGAGTCCAGTGTCTTTGATTAATGAGTGCAAGCTTGTGGAAAAGGGTAAGAATGGGAGAGACAGGGGAAAAATGGGTGAAAACACAATTATTACCAGTCCTCGATCAGAATGGTAGCTATAATTACTGATGGGTCTAGTTCATCCTTTCAAAAGGGCCTGAAAAAAAAAAAACGGGACCGTCTCATATCCCACAAAAACATGTGGAAGAGGGGCTAAGAAAGTAGGGAATCAGACAACCCAGACATGTTTAATGAAATCCCACTCAAAATGGCAAGCACTTTGACCAATTCAGCAAGAGAAAAAGAGAGAAACACAAATCTGGTTAACCCTAACACAGTCTCTCTTAACCCCAATAGCCTAAGCATAGTGAAATATTAAACCATTGAGCAGAGGCCTTGATCTCAAGCCCTAACACAGTTACAGACCAAAGTGGATGCCACATTGTGTACTGCTAATGACATTAGTAAGACTATCGTTTGCAGTATCTTATGGTCAAGTGAAAAATGTTTTATAAAACTGTGCACTACATCCAGAACTTGTTATTGGCAAAATACCTGGTTTTGTTTTCCCTTCATAATAAGCAGTAACTTATTAGGTCTCTTGTGAAAAACAGTCTGTAACCAAGTGGATGAATCTTTTGAAAATAATGATTGAGCTGAAAATAAACTGTATTAATTTTACCGCTGGGGCTCCTAACATTTAAAAGTGCTGTTTCAAGCAATTTAGCAACCGTGAGCTACGTTTGAGACTTTCCATCCTTGAAGAACAATGCCCTGCAATATTACTAACATTCAAATGCCATGTTGCTGACTCTTTTTTTTCTTAGCGTTAAAAGCTCACATTAGAAGCCTGTGATATGTAGCTCTTCAATATTGTTCACTCTGCAGAGGTTTTCAAGGACATGTGCTCTGAATAAATATGAGGCAAATTTAGTGACCTTCTAGCTGTGTTTTGATTCATTGGCAGTTACTGGATGCATGCATAACACATCAAGGCTGTAATCTGATTTATCTTGCTTCCTTGGCTACTGAACCCATTTAAATGATGGACCTTAACAGGAATAATGTTTACTGCCATTTCACTTAGTCTGTGTGTGGAAAAGGCCCACACTAGTTCATTACTATCAATTATATCTGCAAAGACAAATCAATTCCATTGTAGTGCAAACAAAAACAAAGGGCTGCCAAAATAAACAAAATGTGGCATGTGAAATTTGCACCAGCAAAACATGCAGTCAATATACAGGCCTAATTGTTTACAAATTACTGTGCACTAAACACTACTGTTGGAAAGAAAGTGAGGTGTACTGTAGATGCTGTCATGGCCAAGTTTGAAAGGGCATAATACAAGTTATTTTTCAGAGAAAAGACCTTGTTCAGGTTAATATAATATTCCATTGATGTTTAAGTTAACTGAAGTAGATAGGCTTAATTAATTTAAGGTACAATACTTGGTAGCATTGTGTAGACTTTCTCTTAATGTTGCACAAATGTAGAAATAAACAAACATCACTGCCTGAATATATTTAAAACATTGGCAACTTGAGCATTTAGCAGTTTCTGGCTGTGTGCCCTGTGTGTCTATGCATGTTGCTGTTGCTGATTTCTAGCATCCTAACAAACTGAAACAGGTGTCAAGTCTAAGAACTGACACCAAGAAATAGAGGCAATTCAAATAAGATGTCGCTTGGTTTTTGCCAACTCATAGTAAGCTAAAAGAGTCTGGCATGAAAGGTACTGGAGAGTGACACAACTTAACTTTCACAACTTTGATTGGTGCATCTAGATTCCTACCCACTTGACTTTCTGAAAATGCTCTGATTTCTGAAAAGGAAGTTGGCTTGTGCTTCTGTCCCACAGGTTTTGACAGGAGTCTACAGGGTTTAAAAAATGTATTTCAATGGCTAGGCAAACTCTGACATTTCATCATACTGAGATAAAAAGTAGTCGTGGGTTTTGCGATTTTATAACATGCCCAATCAAATTAGTTTTGAAATCTCATGAGCTTAAATCAAACACCCAAAAATGCCCCAACCTATCACATCTGTGTAATGAAAGCTTCAACAGTATGACAGGTAAAGTAAGACATTTGTTCACAATTTCAACTCAATAAAAAGCAAGGTCATATCTTTCTAATTTTCCCCGCTTGAAAGTTTCATAACTTTGACATAAAGCACCGTATAGATAGACGGTAGTAATTTAAATACCCCAAGATGGCGAATGGCTTGTTGTTAAGCTATAGGAAAGCAGAAAAATGGAGGATATTGTCATAAACACAAAGGGTAAATTTCAACCCAGACCGCAGCTGCAGCATTAGCTGCGCTCTCCTTTATGAGGAAGCAGCAAAAAAGAGAAGAGAGGGGGAGCCTCGACCGGCGGACTGCCCGTTTGATACCATGATATACCAACAAACCTTTTAATGCCAAGTTGAAGAAGCTAAAAAAGCATTAAGAGACCTAGACTATTACATTAATTTATTGCATTATTTCATGTTATCAACCGAGGTTTAAAGACCATAGCACTCCAGGGCATTGCACAGGCAGCCAGACACTACTTTTGATTTGACAGGCTATATCTGTAAGAAGCGTTCTGTGAGCTTAAAGACTTTATATTTGGACTAGCGAACTTACTTATTTAGTTAGGTATGGTTTGTAACACATATTCACTAACGTTTCTCAATGACCGGTGGATCCGCAAAGTGGAACAGCTGGCTACAAAGCCAAGATCCGTGCTGCAAGGTAATGAAAAGAATGAACGAACAGCACTGCCTGGCTCCAAGTACCGGTGTCTAACGTTAGTTGCTTAACTCCAGTGATAGAACACTCTTGTCTTGTCACTAAGTTACCGTATTAACATGGCTAAGTTACTTGTTAAATTTATTTTAGAAAGTGTACAACGGCAGCATTTGTAAACGTGTTAAACTACTGACTTTTGTTTGTACCACCGTGCTAAAGTCAAGGAACAGATAACGTTACAATGTGGCAAGTGTCGAAAGGATGCTACGGCTACTGGCTAGCAAACTAACGTTAGCTTAGCTGTTAGCCAATTGACAGAATCAGTGAAATGACAAAACTGGACGTTATGGATCATAGCTAGCAAACTTCCCATGGCAAAACACGGGCAATAAAACTCACCTTGTCGTCGGCAATCGGCGTATTCCTCTAGAGTATAAAACGAAAAACAACAGTGTTCATTTACTTCCCAATTTTGCGCTGTTTGAGTACGGTGGCAGGCGATGAAGAGAGAATTGGTCCGTAATTGAGTCGGGGTGAGAGTGTGACTGAGTGTGTAGCCAGTTGGTCTCTAACAGCAGATTGAAGAGACTCTCCTCAGCTTCACTCCAAGCAACTCAAGACAAGTGACGTCAGCTGAAGGCTTCTACAATGCAAACTTTTGTTCTCAAAACTGCAGGATATTGAACCTGTCAGCAAGTGCACAAAGTTAGAGTCATGATCAGTGGGGGGAACTGATCTCAAACCAGTGGGGAAATAAGCTCCAGCTGGTGACCACCAAAAAGGAGAACAACCACCAATTAAAAAATAAATACATAAAACCAATGATATAATTGCATACATGGTTTAACCTATCGTGTAACTTACACCAGCATGATATTGCTTGCTACTATGAATTTATATCGTGAATATGGAGGCTACATGAGTTTACAGAGGTGTGTAAACAATTTCACAAAGGCAGGTAAACTGAGTTTTAGGTGGGTTTACCTTCCACTACATCGCTGGTATGATTTAGATTCAAACCACAGTTTTCTATCCCGCCAAATTTATAGACTATTTGTAAGATGCTACATTTTTTTTGGGCTTGGGTTAGAACCCCTTAATAGATAGCCTAATTTGATAAGTCAGTAATGAACTAGAATAATTATTATTGGTACTTCTATTCACTTTCGAAATAGGGCTGAGAACATTTTTATAGACTTGCAGCTTATACGAATTTTACTCGCACTGCTTGTTATGTAAATGATGAACAAAGAGGGTAGGCACAATAGCTGGCTATGACAGTGACATGATAGGATAAGCTACAGTTTAGTAGTACAGCAAATAGGTATGTCTAATTTCTGCAAGTAGAACTGAATAGCACTGAATGACAAAGGGAATAGATGCTCTCTTTGCTTATGCTTGGATGGGAACTAGGAGTAATGGGGATCAGGGGCTGCGCTAGATGTGATACAGAAACTTTCAATTGGCTATTAATGTGTCTTTTTTTAAACTGTATATGCCTCTAGTCATATTAGTAGGCTAATCAAGACCTCTCCTTCATCCAATAAACTGACTCCGTTTGGGCGAGGACTGCCATCTGCGCCTATTTTTTATTTTTTTTTTTTTTTTTAGGACCAAGCAAGCAGACAATCAGCAACAGGCTAAGCCGAGACCTTGTGACCCAGTCTGGGTTTAGACAAGGGGTGCATCTTATTACATCCAACAACAAACATCCACAACACAGTATCCTGGAAACACTGTAACACTGTGAAAGAATGTATCACTGATGTAGATCCAGCATATAGATATCCACAAAATAAGAATAACTCTGTAATGAGTCAAATCCTGTAGAGTGGGAAAAAGTTAATCAATTTTTTTTTTCTTGGAGGTTAGGATTAATGTGAGAATCAAAGAAGATAATGGCATTTCAGCAGCTACTTTTATTTCTGGATAGACTAACAAAGTGCCACATGTAATTATTCCTCTCGCTCCCTGTTGTCTTTTAAAAGATGCAGTATAATTCTTACTAAAGAGATAGAAACAGCAGCTGTTTCAGTGTTCAGGGGACAGAATGGGTTTTAATTCAAAGGACTGCACCTTTTGCCAAAGCAAATTGTACATGAAGTCGAGGTAATTGGATACAGTAATTAAGACACAAAGACACTCTTGAATTAAAGATGTGGGGGTAAAAATCCTTATTCAGCATTTGTAATTTAAAACAGTTTTATTTGCTTGTTCACCATCCCTTGTGTTCATTGATTTTTCTCCCCCTTTATTCTGGGTCAATTCAGACACTGCAGTCAGAGGAGCTACTGGCTGGACTGGGTGAAACGCACACCCGCCTGGATGAACAGGCATGGTGGGAGAGGAAAAAATTATTTGATGATTTTGTCACCCCAGCCATGGGATACCTGGGTTTTTAATTGTATTGGAGAATCTTCATTAGGGAGAGTGAGTAATGAAAGAGATCAGAGTTGCATCACTATAAAAGCCTTTCATGGCTAGGGCTTTCCACATACAATCAAAATGTCAGCCTTACCTTGGTCATTTGTAACATAATAAGTGGCAGTCGAATGGCTGCAGTGCAAGCAGCATGCTGGGGGAAGGGCAAACAGCCTGTCCCCTTTAAAGGGATTTTTAAAGAGTCTTGATTAGAAAGTATAATGAGATACCAAAGACACAGCAAAGATGATCTCTCAGGAGACAGATGGAAAACAAATGAAGATGGTGATTTTGTTTTAATTATTATTTTTCTTTCAGTCTACAGAAAGCTCAGGATACCCATAAGGCATAGGAGTTGGGCTCGCCACCATTGATTTTTTTTGCCTGACACATTTAAAGAATACAGATTTTAATCATCTCAGCACACAATGCTCTGATCCCATTAAAACAGGAGCCTCCCAGCATTGCACATGCATTTGATTTAGAAAATGGCACATTGTCTCCAAGTTAAAAAAAACAAAACAAAACAAAAAAACAGGGTAAATGCATCCCTAAAGTTTTTGTATCTGTATGAGTGTGTGTGTGTGTGTGGGTGGGTGTGGGTGTGGGTGTTTATGTGTGTGTGGCACATGCAGATTTCATCCAGCTGCAGGCTCTAACTCTGACCAATTACAACAGATAAAAACATATTTTAGTCATGCATGCCATTTCATGTGTGTTGTCAAATATGGAAACATATGTAAGATTGTATTCCAAATCACACTAACATTGAATGTATCTCCAAACGTGGCCTTGTTTGCCTTTTAAATTTCACTCGTATTTATCGAGATAATGAAGACAAGTCAAATTATACAATTACAATAGTGTTTTTGCCATGCTAAATCAGGATTACCAACAAGTACAATGATAAAACATAAGGAAGGATTAAAAAATAAGGTAAGCACATTACTTGAGTGCAGATCCACCTGTGAAAGATTGCTTAATGATGTCGGCTCTGACAATTTAATAGAATCCAACAATGCAATTACATGTTTTTTTGCATTTACTTTGCACTAAACTATAAAGATTTGGCACTCTCAACATTACCACTGAGAAAAAGTCAGGTTTAAGCATTCATTTTACACGCACAAAATATAATCAAGTTTTGTACTGTAGATGGTATAGGGGAAGGGTAGAAATTACTGTACCATGGCTAGTCATCCAAATCATTCTATTTTTGAGGAAGGGTTTCATACCACTGTACAGAGAGGGGTCTTGGCTCAAAATAGACTATATTTAGAATGGACATTCAGGGAGCAGCCATCTAAATGGTGGCCTTTGTTTTTCCTCTGTTAATTGGAGCATGTTCCAGGACAGTGAATTGGGGAGAAACATGAGACTTCCAGAACATGAGAAACAGATGCTCCACACTTCTGTCTACGGACACCTATCCCTGAAAAGGCAGGAACGGTGAATGGAGGATGAGCAAGAACAGAAAGAATTGATATCTAATGAAACTGCAAGTTAAAGGAAACATGGGATGGTGGTGAAACCAGAATACCAAGAAAATGTTGGTTTAGATGACAGCATTGCCTTACAGTTGGACAACAGTCACTGGGCAGATCTACTGTTCCTATTGTAGTAACAAACACTACTGAAAGAGCATGCTGACTCACACTAGGCCTCAATGTAATACACTGGTTCTAGACATGATCTAGTCTATGAGCAATTCCCAGACTTGGGCCTGAGGTGCTTGTTGGCATATTTGTTTAGTGAGCTACATCTTTTGTCCACACACAACACAGTAATTCACAGGCTTGATGAACTGATGTTGTGTGATCCACCATGGCTCTCATTTTCATTCCAACTGTCACATATGTATGTATGTCATATCTTATATTCATGCACATCACTGTCCATTTTAATTAGTCATTTCAGGTCAGTGCAGACCCCTTCCTCCTCCAGGCAGTAGCATGGCAGACGTGTGAATAACATTAATTTGCTATTATTTGAGCAAAAATAGGCCATTACAGCCATAATGATAAGACAACAACCCGTCTGTGATTATAAACTATACACCTTCCAGTAACACAGCAAGATCATTTTGCTGAAGTAAAAGAAATAGTTGATAAACTACTTAAGCCGAGATCTGTTTTGAAAAATTAATGGCTCTGCCACAAAAGGTCATTATAAATTAGAGTTAAGTAAATCCCATTATTTACAAAAACCTCAAATGAGGCTTTTCCCACCTATATTAATGCTACAATTAATTATGATAATTACCTCTGTGCAGGAAAACAAATTTAAATTGAAGAAAACCTTCCCTTGCATGGCAATCCATTATTTTTTTTTCTCATTACTGAACCAGAGCATAACAAAATGTTGTAAATTCCAGTTTTTCATGTCTGTTACTAGTGATGTAGGAGCTAAATGCTTGTCTGTAGTATTACAACAAAAGACAAATCTTTGTGTAGCCTATGAGCAGCTCATATTCAGGCGGGCCTTATAGGCTCCGGAGGGAAGAAAGGAACTTTTAAAATCACTCACTAAGCATTCTAAATGCATCATTCAAGGTCCCATTCACAGACGAGCGCTTTCACAGCAAGCTGCTATTGTATTCCTAACTAATAAATTATGCTTTGTTGCATATTCATGGCTGCCTTGTCCAAAGCAAAGAGGGTGAATCAGCCTCTTGGGTCTTGGGAAAACTGGTGAAGTTGAGTTTAACAAGTAGATATGTCACAAAGCATTCCTCTGTAATTGCACATCTGCTGAAATCCAGGCAAGTAAGCCATTTCTGAGCTCTGCTTAAGCAAGACTTATTTCAAGTGGTATTGTTATATTCTAATGCCTTAAGCCCTTGGAAAAAGTAAGAGGAAAATTTTAACAATAACTTGAAGATGAGGCGGCGATCCAAGATTAAAAAAAAATCCAAACTACACATCAACTCCTGGATATCTATGGTATCTAGTTCATCAGTTAGATGATCTGTTTCCCAGAGTCCACCTGGTTGCTGGCGTTTCTTTGTCCATGACACCAGTCCTAATCCCATCCCCCTCTCTGCATCCACTGGCCCTCTCCTGTAGATCCATACCTCCTGCTCTCTGGACCTTCATCTTACATCATCACATCTGTTAACTATTGGCCAGCACAGCACTAGATGTCTTCCTTTAGCATTGAGGAAGATCAACCTTTACTTTGATGATAAAATAAGCTTTCTTAAAGTTCAATGGATCTTTAATTATTTCAGCTGACATTAGTATTTGCCTTTCCTTGTTTTCATGTTGAAAGGGATTTGTTACCTTTGGACTTTGTTTCTCCAAATGATTAAAGAGGTGCATTCTAACAGAAATTATTCTTAAACTAAATCGCTACTTGAAATGTTGCTCCTTTTAGATTATTGGGCTGTCCTAATGTTTTAACAAATCATTCACAAAGCTGCATTAAACTGATTATCTTCCATGTTTCTGGACTTCATCTATTTTTCAAAAATGATTTCCTGCCAAGTGAAGAACCCAGATACTCAAGACAGAAATGTGTTCCACTGTCCCATCTAGTGGCCAAATCTATGAATTACCAGGCATGCTTGAAACATAAATTATTCACGGTTCTATTAATGTGCCTACATTAATGATTCTTAGGTGCGCAAATGCATTTGACAGTTCAATATTGACTAACAAACTGAAATGGCAATACATAATGTCCCATTTCTAAAAACATCTCAAAAAAGTACAGCAATACTCTGGGGTGTTATTACAATTTTCATCAAAAAGAGCCATCTGCAGCCAAGATTTCAGAGGGGTTTCCCTGGATTTCTACGATTGAAAAATGTGCATATATAAAAAAAAATCTCCAGCTGCTTCCTACCTTCTGCCCCGTTTCATCTTGACCCGTAACAAGAAGCCAGTCCAGGTGGACATTTGGATTGAATGACACTTTTCATTCCTTCAGATGACAGCGATTTAAATATCCTTTCAGGACTAATTACTCTATCCTCAGTTTTGGTGTCCCAATTCATCTTTTTCTATTCAGTTATGCATTGACAGATATATATTTAGCAGTAATATTCTATAAAGATCACATGGAAGGGAGAGAAGAAACTGATGGAGTCATTCCTTTTTCTTTACTTCGTGAATTCATGATGAAACACAAGGCTGAGAGGTGACATCTTTCTCTCAGCACAGATATCCAATGACTAGCCTTTGGGTCACCCAGGTTAGTAACGCCTCCTGATTCAGATCAATTCAATACATGTGAAGACAGGCCCTTATTACGATCAAACACACTTTATTATGAAAAACACGCAAACAAGGGCTCAGATCCAGCCAAATGAATCTCAGATATTGCACAATGACTATAAAAAATGCTTTCATGCTGTTGAAAACATGTAACAGTAATAAGAGGGACATTTCACACAATGGAATAAAGTCACTCCTCATCATTCTGCAATACACCCATCAGTTAGCCATGTCTCCATTATCTTCAATGTCAACATTTTTTTTTATTTCCAATAGAAAAATCCCAATAATCACTCTCCTAAATGATAAATATTACTGCAGTGTCATTGTTAAAATTGTATTTCATGAGAGATAATACTTACATTATTACTATGTCCTTTAAACACTTCAAAAACAAACTAATTTGTATATGCGAAAGGGCATCCTTGATTGATCCTAATCATGACCACCATCTAGAAAATATGCTGGAAAGAAACAGGACAGTTTTCCATTGAGGCTATATTTTAAGAAATGCTGGCTTTACGGTTTAACAGTTGAAAACACATTTTGTTAGTCTCACACCTACTCAAAATAGAAAACATTCATAATTGTTCAGATAAAGTTGGTGAAAAGCGTACTGACCCAACCGCGGAAGCCTATTCAGACAGGACAGAGTGCAGGGGAATTGGTCAGGACAGGTCTCTGTAGCAGTATTAGTCTAGGATGGCTTTCCATATCAACAGGCCATTCTACCTAGAAAAATCAGCTTTTTTGGACAATGCAACCCCACCTCAATGGCTACATTTACATGCATGGAGTAAACAGGCTATGCGATTGAGTTCCTGTTTCCATGAATACTGTTCAACAGAATATTCCACCCACAAAAAAGCATGAAAGGTTGGCTCGCCAGCTAATCCCTCCCTCTTTCACCGCGCAATAGTAAATTATTTCTAATGAGTGGGTAAGAAATGATGATCGTAATAATAGTAATCTGTACGCTCCTGACAAATAACCTGATGTTACAGGCAATCATCCTTTTTACTATAACGAATCACGGATGGCAAGAACACACAATAGTTGCTGCTGGAAATACACTCGCCCCAGAAATTTACTGATGATGCTGGTGAGTTTGAGTGAGGTGAGTTTGTGCAGATGGCGAAACGCAAAAGTCAAAGCAGTAAGATGTTTACATGCCACAGTCACCCATCTAATGTCAGAGTAAGCCAGGCATCAGATTCCATAATCAAATTATGAATTTATCCGGTTAGTTATGACATTTACATGTGTTAACCCAAAACCGCTTGCGTAACTGGGGTAAGAATGGACTTCTCCTTGCATGTAAACATAGCCATTGAGGAAGACTTGCTGCTCCCTATTGTGGGATAGAGAGAAGGGCCTCCTATGGCATGCTGTCAGTCTCCTCGGCCTCCACCAGGCAGGACTGGTCTGCACCCGGCGCTCGGAACGGAGGGTGGTACTCAAATGCCGTGAAGATAGTGGAGCCAAAACTGTGCCTCTGGTGCAGGAACCAAATGACTGCTGAAATTCCCATGATAGCTACCACACTCAGTATGACTAGGGCAGACAGCACTGCACTCGGTTCTGAGAAGGACAAAATAACAATGCGAGGAAGGTCACCATTACATACACAAGCTCACAGAGGAATAAGTAAAAAACACTGCAAACAAAAGCTCAGAGGTCTACTCACTCCGCTTGCCTTCCTCCGCTGCCTCTGAAAAACAAACATTATGTAAGTGAAGCACGGTACAAAACAATCATAACCACATGAATTCACATCCTTTATAAACACTCACACACATCAGTCATTTTATGAAACTGTTTAAGAGAGATAATGCAGCATATCAACAGGTCTGTTCTACAAAAAAGACATTTCGCTGTAAATATTTATCAGTTGCATACAAAACACACACTCACAAACACACAAATCATGAAGTGAAGGACAAGGCCTTACTCTGAGCAGTTTCACAGATCACTCCGTTCTCTAGAGCATCCAGACAGCTGACATTCTCCCACTTTGCTGTTTTGCTGTTCATGGTCACACATGTATCCATGGGCGCGAGGTCAGACGGGCCGGAGCTGTCCTCCCAGTTTGTGAAGCTCACAGCTTCCTCACCAAACCACTTCATGTCATCACCTGACAAGATACACCAATCACTACTACAGCATGAAACACCACATGTGGCCACAACACTGACCCCTAGCCCAGTTAGCACCAGTGAACCATGGTAATGGTGGAATTATTGTGTGTCCCTTTTGCCTTGACTTTGTTCTTCCCACTGCTTTCTCAAAGACTGCAAAAAACTGTGGTGCTTGTAGACAAAATAACCTTTCTTCAAAGAAGATCATTGGTGTCCACCCTTTCCCCCTCAAGATCTACACATCAAAGTAGAATTTGGTTTTGAGTGGCTGCTTCTTTCGTGTGTTTTAGTTTCCCATTCTGCCTCCTATGAAGAGCTTCATAAAAACAGGATTTCCTGATGTTATGGAGTTCCAAAGAGGAACTGACTCCAAGTCTAACCAAAGAGACAAGTGATCACTGTTAACACAGTGTCACACAGTACACAATTACCTGCAGAATACAACAAGAGGAATAAGGCACACACATGGGACTTAATGGACTTTGAGACAGGATGATGATTTTTATAAACATCTGAATGTTAGCTACAACTAATCTCATGACCCCCTACAAAATGTAATAAAAAATGTCTGTTTTTTCCCTTTTGTACTCTTTTATTGAGAATCACATTTTAGCCTGTATGAAGTATTAAATCTATCTTTGTATCTTTCCACAATCTTCTAGTCACATGGCACTTACTGTCTGTGTCAAAATACATGCCCAGCCACACGCTGACGTTGCCTTTCCACACCTCTGGGCTATAGTTAATGATGAAGTCATTCTCCTCTGCACTCTGGATGGTCACAAGTTCTAGAAAAAACATAACAACGTATTGCCACAGAATCAAAACATGTATTGAGATTATAGCCCATTTCAAAATGAGTTTTCTCTCTGTTAAAATACTTCAAAATACAATGAGTCAGGTACCAAAGCCTTGGCAGAGGGTTTTTGCTTTATCAAAGGTATAGCTTTTGATTTTGTTTTCCTCCCCATGGACAAAGTGGTAGCATCTCTGTCCGAAGGGCACCCAGGTGCGTCCATCTGCAGGGCAATCTGAGGAAAATCATGAGGCAAAATATGGGCATCAGTTGGCTATGGAAAGACGTGGTCCTTGACATACTTACTTTAGGACATACTTTAGGTACCTACACCTAAGAATTTAGCACAGTTATCATGGTATCTTGTTAGACATCATTGCTGCATTTGCTCCCCAGAGTTTAGTCGATATATGCGGATTTCAATGTTTTGTTGGCAAATGATAATTACATGCAGGACTTTGCTTTACCTCAACCTCAGGGTTTATTGAACTGACGCCCTGAGACAAAACCCTAGAAGGCAGTCCTGCAAGCCGCCCACTCTGCATAGGAGTAGACACGGATGTTTGACCTCCCTATGTGTTTTTTGCTTTTACGCAACACAGGCAAACCCACAGCTAATGCACCTAATCCTGAACAGTGTGTGTTCTACTTGTAAAGTAATGTTGCCATGTACCACTATGTCAAACATTGCCCATAGATACAGGAAAGAGGGCTAATCACGAGTTGAAGCCTAACTGAATGTAAAATTTAGTGACTTGCACTTATCAGCTTAAACTCTGCATTTAAAACAAAATTCACATGCAAGCAAAGTCCGCAGATAACGCTGTTGATACAGGCCTACACAACGCTGAGCTGAACTGCAAATGTGTTTTACTAACTACTGTGCAACAACATGGTCTACAGTAGAAAGCCTAGAACGAAGGTTTATTTCCAAATGACTTACCTCCCGCTAAAGACGACTGCCAGTGAATACAAAACACGACAATACAGCATAAAAATGAAGGAGAAAGGTGATATTTCTTGCGCGATTCCATGACAGCGAATCCAAATTATGGCACCAAACTAGTTTCCTGACTGTTTCTCAACTCCGTGTCAGCTCTTCGTGAGTGAAATCCCACCCACAGCACAATGGATCGCAAATACCCCTGGGCCTGGAGACGAGATTGTAAATTCATGATTCAAACCGGCCAGTCTGCTCTGATTTCACCTCATTTGCTTTACTAAAAGGTATTTGCCACTGGCTGTAGTAATCTGTCTTGGGAAATTTGGGTTACGAACAACCAAAACAATGCTTTCCCTTCCGAAAAATCACCATAATATTCTTATAATAGGAGCTCACAGTGAGTCTGTGGTACTCAATAGTGACTTTATAGTGACCTCATCATACAAATTTTATGGTACTAATGGTATTTCTTATCTAATAAATTAACACTATAATATTCCTATAGGCTATTATACATATATTTGTAGGCTATTTAAACAGTATCCTCCTAAAATGTAGGCCTATATTCTCTAATTCTTTGTTAGAATTTTCAGCACAGTCTTGAGCAGAATTGCAGTCAACCACAACAAGTGAAAATGTTCTGTATGGAAAAGCTTCCTCCATAGTTCAGCCATCGAACATGGAAACACAAAATGTAGTCCTCCACTAACAGATATTGCACACAAGAAACCTCTAGATGGTGCTATAAGCTTACAGGCATAATGTTTGTCACTATACCAGGCTGAAGATTGTGGTTTATCATGAATATGATGGACTTCTATGTTTCATACAGCAAGTATATCAAACACATGCATAAGTCCACTAATTTCCTTTAAATTGGAATCAAAGGATGAGAGCATCATTAACCTATAGGCCTACTGGCTGATACTATTGTTTAATAAGTCCATGTGTTCTTCAGATAGGTGGAACTTCATGTTTTTCGACCCCACAGAGTCAAAAAAAAGACCTTCTTAATATTTTGTCTGTATTTTATTCAAAAGTAAACACTTGTAAAGTATTAATGTTTCAATCAAGCACCATTGTGTTCTAATTATAGTGCAATAAATATATTTATAGTAATATAATAAGATAGTTGCTTGATTAATCACAATCAGTATGATTTGTGATGAGTTTTTAGGCCACCAGCGTGAGGAAAGGTCATTCCCTCTCCCTGTCTTGTAGACATCAGAAGTACAGGAGGATACTTTACCTCAGTAGGTGAGGGAGGGGGCCGTTGGGAGTGCCAGGGGCAGAGTGGGTGCTGTATAGGGGGAAGAGTGGGTGCCCACTACATGGCTTGTAGACGCAGGTGGCACAACCACAGACAGCTGGAGCGTGAGTCTCGCTCCTCGTCTGGAGCTGGTGGCTTCCCGTAGGGTGGCACAACACCCTGCAGGATACCGGAGGGACCCATCTGCCACGGCAAGGCCTGCTTACAGACTGCCACATCCAAGCCTCCAGAGTGCCCCCCCTCCCCCCAACCACCCTATACCTCCTGACGCCCTGACTCACCCTGTTTAGGCCGTGCACGGTCTCACCAATACCATGACAGTGTTGACAGTCCTTGCTCAGTCCTCGCCCTCTGGGTTGAAACCGGAGTAATGTATACACACAGTCCAACACAACAGACGGTCTTAGCCACAGTGCGACTAACTTGTGTCTCGCTCAGAGTCTGGAACACAGGGACTTGGTGCCGGAGTCCAGTACATTTGTGCTCTATTTCCTTTGCCAGCATTGAGAGGAAGTTGAGCTGTAATCGAGTTAGAATAATTGAAGACGTTAATACATTTATTAAGATGTAGTGGGGCTGTGATGGTCTTACAGCTATTAGATGTGGGGTAGGTTTGGCGGAAGTGGAAAATCTTGTTTGATTCTTTCAGCTCAGGCTCTTATAGTTTATTGTTATGCGATGTACAGAGACACAACAATTATACTAGAAAGCACCACTTCAGTAAATGATAGCTTTTCAGTCTGGGCTAAAATGTTTCCATGCAGCTACAAGAGGGAATGTCTCACGTAAATTCACTGAGTGGCCTAATATATGAATCCCCACTCAGTGTATGTGTGATACAGGGGACAGTCAATTATTAGAGTCTTGACACATTACTGAGATTGTACTAATAGCTTGGAGAAAATTGACAGCAATAATACCACTGTCTGGCCATTCTCAGCTGCTGGCTTGAAGGGAGAACTAAGCATATGCTGTTCTTTCTCTTCTATCATTTTCTGAGTCTATGAGTCCAGAGGTGGCTGTAAACATCAGTCTATGGAGGACTAGCTAGAGTACAGCTATGAAGGCAGTCAGTAGTCTGCTGATACAGGGTGTGAGATACCTCTCATTGGAACTGTGTAAAAGCAGAGGTAATTATTCCATTTTATATTTACAGGAAACCAAAAAGAAGGTGAGAATAAGCCCAAGACCAGAGCCAAAGAGACCTGGTAGTGGAATTTTGAGGAGTGCTTATTTAATCTTAACTGGCAAATGGTACATCCACTTTTGAAGTTAATTGTCTGGCAAGATAAATCAAGCAAGACATCATTTTCAAGATGTCTCAGGCAAACTAGTTCATAATGCAGATTATAAGGCCTGGACCCTTTATCGAAGATATGTTGAAACTGAGAGATGGTGCTCCCCCTTCTTCAATTTCAATAATAATCACATAATATTGTATTCACATTCGTAATTATACAATCCATTTGAGGTTTTCAATAAATTAAACTGTTTAAACAATAACCTTTGACTGCTTATCAAACTTAATGCATCACTTAAAACATAAAGTGAAAGAAGAGGTGTACTGTCGTATTCAGAGGTGATGTTGAAGCAAATCAGCTCTGCTCACCAACACTAGAACCAGAACAGAGGGACGTTGGAAGTTTTTTTTTTGAAGTTTTTATTCAAAAAACGTCAAAGAAATGAACAGAAATAAACCTTAAGTAACAATCTACTGAAAAAAAAAAGTCTTTGGCTTTAACAAACACTACGAAACAAAAATACAGAGGAAGGATTCCTTAAACTGGACATACAAGTTACCACTGGCAAATGTGTGGCACATGTAAAACAAAATAAAAAAAGAAATTAACTTTCATATAGATATCTCTATGAAAATCTTTTATTTCCTCAAGCTGTCTGTACAAAACTCTTCATAAATTATTACTTTTTCATATAACTTAATGACTGTTCAACATGGTGGTTACTTATATGAGCATTTTTTTCTTTGATGCACCTTTCCAACTCTTGACCCAGATAGTATGGCACTTGGTTCAGACACCACTAGCAGCATAAACCTCACAAGACTCAACAGTATTACTTCTCAGTCTCAGGCATTACAGAGAAATCTCAAGTATAGTCACAACGGCCCTTTACTTTTGTAGCACACTCTAGCCAACTACAGAGGAAATGCTGCTGCAAGTCTGTCTGGACTGGAGACAAAGCAACACAGATGTTTGTTTTAGGAGCACAGATCCAGTGAATACCACAACGCTTTGTTATCATTGGTCTTCAAGAACTTCGATCAGCCTCTGGAATCTATTGCCATGAAAGCAGCAGTTCTTTTGAAACTATGAAACTGAATGTCTGAACATGAGTAAAAACATGCTCTATGCACAATTGCCCTCATAATGATTACGATAATACATCATAAAAAAATTAGGTCTGAAGAAAATCAAAAAGTATTAAAAACAACCTGAAAGGAAACAGCTGTATGTGGCCAGCTCCTGAGCGTGGCATTTGGTCTGGAAGGGCGGGCAGGACCTGCTAACCCGGCCTAATACAGAGGAGAAAGGAAACTCTGAGGTAGATAACTGGTCAGACCGACCACCAGGTCGAATCACAGGCTTCTTGGAAGACACCGTAATCAAAAAGCCTGCTTTCATCTGCTATGATCAAAGAATAATCAAACTTTAGCAAAAACATGATCTGTTGTGCTGCGCCATATCAGACCAGATTGCTATTGTATCATTGTGATTTCATAGTTTCGAACTGTCTTCTTTCCTACTTAATTGACAATTTTCTGTTGCATTTTCCACTTTTTCTGTAGTGATGAAACCCATGTGTGGCACTTGTTGGATCCAAGCCTTCCTTCATGCTTGTGTGTGTCCATACTTTACTAATACCTATGATAACTGAATGTAAATGTACAAAAAAGGCACATTCTCCAAACTGCAATCTAGTCTTGCAGAGTCAATTATATCCTGGTTAAAGAGACAAATGATGCTATTTCCTCAGTGTACTAGCTCACAGTCTTTGGTGAAGTAAACTACAAATGAAAGTGCCAAGTTTGTTTGTTTCCTATCAAAGAGCGAGGTGCAATAAAATCCATATATTCCTCTCAATTTCCCCCCAACTCACTGAACTTTTGCCTAAGTTGTAATACAAGGCTTTGATTAGTTTTTGCACAATCACAAGTCCATGTTTTCCTGTTAGCATTTCAAATAAAAGTGAAAAAGACACACCCTGTCAAAATGACAGTAAACGTCACCCAAAAAGACAAAAAACGACCAACAAACAAAAACAAGTTATCCCCTGTCTCATTCCCCCCACCCCAGTAAGTTCATTTTCAGCTAATCTATAACACCAAGTAATCAAAAAGGCAAGATTCAAAAGGTGATCTTTCAGCAGAATTTCTACCACATTCCAACAACCAGAGACATGTAAGGTCCTCTGATTAAATAAAAATTGCATCCTATTAAAATCATCAGATGTAGAGTCATTTCATTCAAAACATTTTTTTTGTCTAAAATTTCTACTTATATTAGTTTTGGGAGGGGAAAAGCAAAAAACACCTAACACAGCAGATTTAATTATAAAGGAAAGCCCTATATAGCTGATTTACAAGGCAATAGCTCTCAATATTTTTTGCTCATTGCCGGCCTCTGTGGTGGTCTGTACAGCTATTGTATGGAAACTATTAAGGCAAATTTTATCAGACAGCAAGATCAATCTAGAGCACTAAGAGAAATCACTTTACAAGAAAAAACACTGAACACTTCACCATAGCAACACTCACACAGCAAGCACAAAACATCATTTTCAAGATGTCTGGCCGATAAATCTTCAGAAAAAAAAACACAAAATAAGAAAAAAATCATGAAAAAATTAACAAAAGACATATTTACTATCATGCACTTTGAACAACTAGTCACACGATCTTTTAGATTCTTGTATCCTGTGGCAATCCTTGGTAAAAAATAAACGTTTTTTATTATCAAAATAAAACTTTTTTTAAAACTTTTTTTTGTATTTTTTCGATGTAATTAGCATCATTTGATGAAATCAATCATTTATTTGCACCTTCTGGAACTGATACCAAAAATAGTCTCACTTATTCTTTTTATAAACATAAGGAAATAATTGCAGAACCTGTGCAAAACAGTGAAAAAATCTGTAGCGTCCATTGCATTTGAGGAAGCTATGATTGTTTTAGCTGTTGTCCAAATGTTACCTCGGTACTACTTGGTTTGTTGATAGGTGTATGGGGAATGATCACCAGATGACTCCACTTGTGACTGTGCACCGTTTTCCTGGAAGAGAAAGAGGGTAAGATAACCCTAATCCTGTGGTACTGCCATTTTGCCAACAATGAGCTGTTGTTTTAAATGAAGATTCATTTACACACATCAGCCTACAGTGAGATTACTGCACTAACCTCCACAGGAACAGTTGTTGTCTGCATGTGTGCGTACTGCGGGATATAGGCTCCTTGCATAGCTGTGTTCGCGGCCATAAACTGAACAATGAAGGAAACACAAACACAACCAAAATCATTCTATGATCACAACATATTCTACTAGCCATGACCTAGAATTTGCAACCTTTCCTACAACATTACTCCCCACATTTGTGTCATGAGCGAACCCATGTTCTGACCCCATGCAGCGGTCTCTCACCGTTCCTGCGCTACCCATGGAGAGGTGACTCATCTGCTGCGTGAGGGGGGCCATCATGGAAGTAGGCTGCAGCGACATAGATGGGTCCATAGAGGGCGATAACACTGCTCCCTGGAACAGAAAAGTGTGCAGTGGGTGGAGACTCGAAAGACATGCAAGGAGTATTGCGCTGTAAAACGAAAACATTACTCAGAGATCAATATAAGAGAGGCAGAGTGAAGAAAGATGATAGAATTCCACAACAGAGTGATGCTGAATATCTGGGATGGATAGGCTGAAAATAGAATAATGCTCTGATACTGCCCTGATACTGCCCTTTCCAGATCATGCATCTAAGACTGGATTGCAGACAAAGAGAAGAACTGAGTGATCTCACACTTCACATCCTATGCCCACAGCAGAGATTGAATAGTCTCAGAAGTTTTACAAGTTGTCTTGACTCAGCCTATTCGGCCTGAGGCACCTACCAGTATTTTCTAATCTAGGTTGGCTCATTTACAGAGCAGGAAAGTACATTTCTCTCTCAGTTGAAAACCATCTGTTAGAAAATATTCAGCATCTGTCATCAAATGCAGAGCTTTATGAAGCATCTCCAAAGGTTTCTTTACAAACACTTTAGCAACCTAAATCCTCAATGATCGGTCTCACCTTATGTTTATGACTACTTATCTTCTATATCGTGCCTGTCTGTTTACATAACAATGTCTCAATTCTGTTATAAACAGAGGGAAATGTTTTGCGGAAAGAGGAGAAGAAAAGAGAAATGGGGGAGAGAGTCAAAGGATGAAAGAAAGAGGAGACAGTGATGATGAAAAGATGAAGAGAAGAGGAGTTTACTCTTACTGGGTGCTGCATGATGTAGGACTGGTGAGGCACCCAGGAGGGGTTCTGCACCTGGAACATCACACACACACACTCTGTAAACACACTGGCACAGGACATATGCTATTTCCAGAGCTCACACGCTACTGTGATTGGCACGGCGACAAGCATGAAAGGCCACGGTGCCCTTTGCCAGGTAGTTAACCAACACCTCTAAAAACCCCAATGGACATGTTTCTGTCAGTCGACGACACATGATTAACAAATATATACGGTGCTATACATACAACTGATGAGTGGATGTTAAAAACCAGTTCACAGTAGTTTATAAAGTATTTCATTCTTTGTTATATTATCAAAGCTACATATAAATCCTGGGGGAGAAGGATTCAAACCTGGTATGTTGAGACTGGAGAGATATAGGGAGACATGGATGTTTGAGCAATCATCCGGTTGGCAATACTGTATGGAGATGGGAAAAATCTGTAGACATAGAATAAACTGTATTAAAGAAGTATGCAAGTAAAGGAAGTAAAACAAAATAAACTAACCACTCAATACAATCTAATCTCCTTCTGTAGCTTACCCATTTTGCATAGCAGCTGCATTGGGGTCATATGTGAGTGTCATTCCAGCCTGGGGGCAGAGGAAGGAACAGATTGGTCAACTAAATTGAAGCAGGCAACTCCAACACATCAGCAACACATATCATCATACAGGTCTGATTCTCATTAGCACCCGTGGAAAGCCATTTGTACCTCTCATAATCAGAGAGAAGAGAAGAGCACAAAAGCTTTCAGTGAAACTACAGTTTAAGTACACATTGAACACTGAACACAACAATGTTTTCTCATCTATAGGAGACCATTATTTTTGATTAACTGGTAACGGATCTGTTCCCTTCAGCTCACTTATATCTCTGACACCCTCCCATGTCACATCCTCCCTGAGGGGGGCAGAGGGCAGCACTTACCAGTCTAGTGTCGCCATCTCTCGCCCAAGCACGACCATTCTGTACAAATTTATTCTGGCTTTGCCTCTTTTTCTGCCCACCGTCGGCAAACTTACACAGCAAGGGCTCAGGGGGTGCTGGAAAGAGAGAGGGAGAGAGAGAGAGAGAGAGAGAGAGAGAGAGAGAGAGAGAGACAGAGAGAGAGAATGAGACGAGAGGAGCTTCTTCTTTTTTTTTTTTTACAAACACTATCCATGCATGGTGCTGTCTGTCGTGCTTTCTGTACAGTCAATCACTCCCTGAGCTGGACTGAAGCCTGGGAGTGGGCATTTACTAGCCAGCCTGGGAACACAGACATCTAATTTGGCAGCTGTGGAGCTGTAATCCCCTCCCTTTCCTAAAGGAGGCAAGGCCAGCAGAGACTATTTCAGTCTAATAATCCAATTAAAAAGCTTAGAGTGGGAGTGGAGGCCACACAAGGCAGCTCTCTCTCTCTTTTTCTTTCTCTGTGCTCTGCCACTTAGCGCTGAGTGTATAGGAGATCTTCACCAGCAGACTTACAGACTCCTGCTGGGAGCAGAGATCAGCAGGCTGGCCACTTCATCCTGCCTGTACAACTCCACCCATTAACATTGTACACATTAAAACCATTACAAGCCAAATTCTGTTATTGCCTCTCATGATGTGGTCCTTACACAACTTCTTGATTTGCTAATTTAGTCAAAATAAAGCTGTGGTTAAGTCACATCGTTTTAACATCATTGTAGAAAAGAGCATTCCTACACTGCTGCATCTGCTAATAATTCATAAATGTCCATGTGTCTTACCTGGAACGCCTGGAGGTGTCTTGATAAACTTTCCATTGAAGTGAGAAATGACTGCATCGCATTTCTCAGTTGACTCCATCCTGGAGTCATAAAAGACATACGGAGCATAATTAAATCAATGATAAATGCAGTAGCAAGTGTTTCATGCTGCGGGTGAGAGGAAGAGAAGGTGTTTTCCAAGAAATTATCCTTTCTTTTTGAATGGGTGGATCAATATGCAGGGCTTTTATCTGAGCCCATCGGCAAGCCCAAAGTATAGCTGAGGTTAATGTGGTTGTGGAAACAACATGTAAGGTCTTGACCACATGGGCCACACAGAGCTGTGTGCACACACACACACACACACACACACACACACACACACACAGACACACACACACACACACACACATTCCTATGATGCATGCACAGATAGCGTTTCTGCTTTGTGAATCAAGGGCCTGGCCTTTCAGGTTTTTCAGTCAAATGTCTGGTTATGCAAGCATGACTGGAGGGGGCCCACATTACCACTATAATTAAACCACGCCAGTCATTATGAAACTATTCTTCAAAAGCGTTTCCATTTATCCACACATTAACTCCTCCTGCTCCCCTGTCCTCAACAACAAAGCATTGATTTTAGAACAACTGAAACAAAGCGTGTTTAAAGAGAGTGTTAAAGCGAAAAACTACAGGGGATTTTTTTATGATGCGAAACCCAAAATGACCAACAGTAATTTTAATCATTCTTAATATATTTAAAGGTGTTACATGTAGCATATATATCATTGCCATACCATGGTTTAGAGTATTGGTAGCCTCTATCGCATGCCAGTTGTATTGTCAGTGCCAGTGTTTCTCAAAATGAACACCACATTTCCCATAAACCCTGTTGCTTCCTGTCGTAAAGGGGATATTGCTACTTGTCACCCCTCTCCCTCCCTGGCGTTACTCTGTGTGTGTTTGATTTCTCTTTCTCTTTACTGAAGAGTATGAACATGTTGGAAGGGATTTTTCCATAGTTCCTTTCACTCTGTACCACCATCTGCCATTGCAAGAAAGTCTGAAAGCTTTACTTCCGTTTGCACTGGAAGAACAGCGCCCTCTTCCTGTTTTGTGCTGTAAAGCGATCTCCCTCTGTGCCACACAGCAACCCAGCAGATTTTCCGCAACATCCAACCCAATGGCACATGATATAAAATGCTGTGTAGAAGCTAGTAGAAGCTGCCAATTTTCCCAGCGATGGGGTCTCTTTTATTTATGGTAATTACACCAATGTCTCAAATTTAATGTTGTAACTTAGTAATTTATTGATGTTAAACTGCTACATGTAGCACCGTTAAAAACCTGTCTCTTGGCATTATTGGTTTCTGGTGAACGAGTCATTATGAATAAACTACATAAGCATCTGACCTGGCAAAGCCCACTCCTCTGCTGGCTCCATTGGCGTCCCTTAAGATGCGGGTGGATATGACTTGGCCGAAGTGCTTCAACATGTTCTCCAGCTCCTGCTCGTCCATAGACAAAGGCAAGTTGGAGATGTACAGGTTTGTTGGGTCTTGCTCTTGTTGCTGCACGGTGATAGAAGACAGAGAGGAAGCCAGAGGTGTTGGTAATGACACTTTAGGATACGCTTTGAACACACCTGGAAACATACCAACATTCCTTTGTAGTATCACATTCATGTTGTTTCCAGTATCATGCAGAGTGGAAGGAGAAAAAGAGAGGGGATTTCAGCACGGTTTCCTTACTATTCAAAATAATTTCTCCCTAGCAGTGGCTACACAATAAATACATCAATGACGGGGTTAAAGCTCTATATGATGTCTCTGCTTGTCTCTGCTTCTTCCTGTCTGTCTGTGCTGGGGGTTTTAGGTAATAAAGGGTCACCATGAATAGTGATGAATACAGATTTGCATGCAGCCCACGGCTGCTTGAGGCCCACATCAGCTGATTTCCTCCTGTATTTCAATAGCATCAGCAGAAACATAAGACACGGCTACGGGTCCCTGGGGAGCGGCCGCTCACCATTAATATTCATCAGCGTCCTGCTGCATTCAGAGCCAGCTACAGGGATGGATTGGATTACTAAAGTAATACGCTGACAGAAAAATCAACATCTCACTATTAGGGGACAAGGAACGAGCCCCTGGCCTGCAGTGCAGCACCCAGAGAAGGTGTTCAATCAGAGGGATTGGTTCTGAGGTGACAGAGATGGAGGGATAGACGGGGGGAGGGGGGGGGGGGGTGCAGGGACATATTTCAGCAACTCTAAAGAGAGCGGGAGACCATCGCTAACACTCCTTCCTGCTTTTCACACGTGTGTGCACATGCTCACATACACGCGCAAATTATATCCAAGGGCAAAAAGACTGCTTTACCACTTTACCCTTTATAGTTTGCCTCTTAGATGACAGGGCCAAGCATTCATCCTGTTAACTGCCACTAAAATGTCACTGCAAAGAGGCCACTGATAAATTGTTAATAACAGGAAGCCTATTTCTTTTGTGTGTTGTTATAGAATAATAAACACCTCCATTCCTTGATAGAAAAAGAATGCTAACCTTATTTTCTATTGTCACGTAGCCTCTATTCTAGAAGGAATCTTAGTTGTGATTTATTTAAAGAGGTTTGAGTGTAGGGTGAATGACCACATGTTTTATTGATAAGTCACCCAGAATAGCCTTCCTGCTTTAAGACTGACTCCATCATCATCTGAGAGAAATTTGGAGGAGAAAAAATCCCTTCCAGTGCGTGTGCAGCAGCTCTTAAAAATGCAGGGACAGAAATTTGGCAGCGAGATAAGACATCTGTTTGTGCTGTGAATGGGGTCACCAGCCAACCAGTCAGTCATTAACTGTCATGTGACTGAGGCGTGCTTGCAGATGGAGAGCTGAGGAAGAGAGGTGCGGCTGATGGAGGGGGAGTTACTGCTTGCCTAGTCTCAGAGAGAGGGAATGTTTGCTCTAAAAAGGATGTGATCTACTATAAAGATGCCGTCCTTTGGCCATATGGCTAAAGGATGCTGATTGTCATAGTGGATGTAAATCATAACATTAAATAATTCCATTCTCTAACAAATTAAGCCACACAGCTTGATAAAACATTCTCATTTAAATAATTCTATAGGATTTTCCCTATATTACACAATTCTTGTGCAAATGTGAGTGTGGTGTGTCCCTTGCACGCATCCACAGAAAGGAAAAGACATAGTCAAGTATCACGAGACACTCATTCATTGAAATAACATAAGGTGAAAAGACAGGAAACTCTTATCTGCCGACTTCCCACCCACCTGCCTTTGAAATAATAATGAGGGAATGCCTACTCAATGGTGCCAAGGCAGAGAAAAAACACTTTCAGGAAAAAGGACCTTTGTCAGAGAGTCCATTAAGCCCAAACAAGCCTCGGCAATAGTGAGAATAAAGCTGGACTGAAAGGCTCCAACTTTATAATGGCATTTACCTTACACAATACAAAGATTAAACTTAGGCATGCCCCTCAAAGCAGCTCTATTTTAATTAAAAAAGTTAAATGGGTGCACAGAGGCATGTCAAGAAGCTCCACAGATCCCCAGACAGGGAATTGAGGCCAAAGTGTTCTTGCTTAGCGCTGTATGGGAACTAATTTCCCTGACTTTACTGGTTCCTGTTACCATGACAACACACAATTATTTACTTCCTTTTCTGCTGTCACAGAGTGTAAACTATCTCGCTTCATGTTATTACAGTCTTATTTTAAAGCTCTTCATTTGAATGTCTACTGTATGACGTCTTTGACAAAAACTCTGTTTATAACGTCTACGTCATATCTGTAAAGTGTATTATAAGGTTGAATAGCTGTCATCTTAATTACATTGAGCAGGATTAATGTGACAAACTACTATAGCTCCAACTTGTCTGATCACACTGCACTGTAAATCTTGTCTTAAAGTACAGATTCCTAGAACAAGAGCACATTTATTTGACTTTCTGCACTGCAGATTAAGTGAAACTGTTCAACACCTAAAAGACCAATGTGTTTAGCTGTGATTCATGCTATGGGAGAGAATCCCCCCCCATTGTTTTTAACATGTATGGAAGATGAAGCCTCATTTGCTGGATCCAGGTCTAGAAAGGCTAAAGTAGTAGTCCAATACTAGGAGGCCCTGGATGTATTAAGGGTGCTTTGGAGGGGACAGAAAGACTGGTTTCTGCTCCCGGAGAGGCTTAGAAGCACATCCCCAGGGTGGATACCTTCTCCAGCACGTCACCCTGCTGTCAGCACAGAGCCACACCAGCCTCTGCACCCCATAGTCTGCCTGTTGGCGCCATTCACTCCTCAAAGTCTTCCAAAGCCTGGCTGGGAGCTCTCAGCTGACAGGATGTCATTGGGAACCATCACAGATGTATATGCACACACACACTTGCAGAGAGACATGCACATACATAGCGAACCGTACACACAAACACAAGCAAATACATACACATACCTGTACAGTGAATCGCACATATGCTCCAAAGCAAATAAACATGCACACACACACATATTTTTTCAGATTTTCTTCAGCACACGCTTCCTTCATGATTCACTCAGTGATCTCAGAGTCAGTGAGAGGTCTACACACCAAGTGCAGGGGCACATACACAGTGCAGTCGAGGCGATTCCTGTCCTGCTATTTAATACCACAAGGATTAGGTTTTAGTTGCCTGACCAGCCAGATGAAGGAGAAACAGTGTAACTGGGGGAGTTGTATGAGCGTGATATCAGGATTAGACTGAAATGTATCCTCACCTTTGCCATCTGAGCTTGGACACCAGTGGTCTTCAGGGCAGCGACAGCTTTCTGAGCTGCAGCGGGGCTGTCAAAGTCCACAAAGCCGTATCCTGAGGGACCAAACAGTGCAGAGTTAGGACAATATACTACAGCCGGCACAAATAATGGCAGGGTCACCGTGTTGTGTGGGGCGACCTGTGCCTCTCTGTGGCTCCTGGTGGTGGTCTGTCTGTTTATTTGTGGATATACGTTGTGCTTGTATAATCAAGCTTGGGTGTATGTATGTATGTGTATGTATATGCATATTTGTATGCATGTATGTTGTTGTAAGTCTACCTAACTGTGTATGGGTGCGTGTTTTTGTGTGTGTGTAAATGGAGGCAGGAAAGTGCTGAGGCTGCAGATAGCAGTGGTGACGTTCATGGCTCAGGTCAGCTCTTTGTCCTCGGGGGGTACAAACAGGGTGGACCGATAGTCCCTGGCCTCTACTGCGGCTGCTATATTTAACCTCTTTGAGCTCATTGATGGCGAATGTGCTGGTATTCTTTCACAGAGTATCAATTGAGAAATGGCTCACTAGAATTTAAATGGCTATCCTTCTCTTGTTATTGACATTAATCACACACTAGGTGTTCCACATGCATAAATAACAGCAGAAATAATAGTAGTCTGGGATAAGTAAAACTGCATTCAGTCAAACAGAGGATCTCACAAAATTTACGGTCACACAAGATTATTCCCGAAGCCATCCCCGAGTTCTATTTAAAATTCACTTAGAGCTTTACAAGGTCTTGTGTCCCCTTTCACTGAGAGCCTTCGATTAACTGGCATCTGTATAATCCAGAGGAGAGTGACAAAGCATTCTCTTAATCCCATCAGCGCTAGATAGAATCAGTAAGTCCCTCTTTAGTCAGGTGGGCAGTCTACCAGGACTGGACCGGAGCCAATGCTGTCACTCAGCGGAGAGAGGAGGAGCTGGGGACCTGTCACTTCCTCCCAGGACCCGCCCACAGCAGTGACACACCAACAGTCAAGGGCTGAGGCTTAAAATAACATGAGCTGGGTGGCAGCTTTTTACCAGCCTGTCAGTCTGTTTCCTGACTTGCCCGGCCCTTCTGAGACAACTGCATAGCTGCTGAATGACTTAAGCGAGGCAGAGCTGATTTCCGTCACAGCGTTGTCAAACCTGCTGAATGAATCTGGGGTCGGCAGCAAGCTACATCATTCATTTTTCAGCATATTCCATAGTCTATATAGTATAATGACATCAGGAGGTTTAGGTAGCATATCACAAACTGGAGGTCTACCGATTTTTGGTAAGAGCAAGTTATATTCTGGCTCACAGTGAGGTGTTGTGGTGGCAGAATATCCTTCAATCTTCTTTTAAAGCTTGGAGCTCCTGATTGACCACTACTTCTTGATTTGCATGCATATTTAATGAGAAGAGAAAGAAAGTAAAATGAAATGTTACCCAGCAGAGAGGTATGCTGGAAAGGGCAAGACAACCTTACACACCTTTACATTTGTTTGTAGTCTTGTCCAGGATGGCCTTTGTTGATACAATTTTGCCATACCTAGGAGAGGAGCAGAAAGGCGAGGTATTGTTAGCTGGATTATGCACCAGAGGCAGTTATAAAAGACACAAAGAGGGAGGCTTGTGCAAGAATTTATGACATCACTGTAAAAGTATGAGAAACAGGAAGTGGTTTCCATGTGGAGTTGAAAAGCTCCACCAAGCGAGTGCAAAGTTAGACAGGCCTATCCCTTTAGCCAAACAAAACCTGTGAATCAAATATAACATAGAGATACAAAGAGGGAGAGCAAAAAAAAAAAATATTGATATTCAAACTAGTTCAAGCGCAAAAGTATTCAGCGCTGCACTGCATGGTATTAAAACTGAAGAGAATGTGTATGGCACTTTCTACATGTACAGCCTGACAGCGTTGGGTGAGAGCCACCCAGTGACATTTCCCAGTTACATCCTGTGTTGTTGCCGCTCTGTGGTAGACCATCGCTTCCAGATCTGACAAACGAATCCTGCCCTGATCCCCAAACATGCTGCACTTCTTCTTCTCAACCCAAATGAACAGGGTGCATGCAACAAACACAACCACAACCACATATCCTGGCCACTTTCTCTTTACAATACCGAATACAACACATCTAGATACAGACAATCAAGCCCAATAACAGCAATAGAACCCCCTGTATAGAGATAAGATCTGGAGACAGATGATTAATGAGGGGATTGCCTGAGCTCTGACATGGCAGGAGACTTTGTGCAGGAGACCGCTGGATGACAAGAAGGCCTTCATCTTGACACTGAGGTATAGCTACACAAGCTCCTGACAGATCTGATGCGTGGCATATTTTTAACTACTGGGCCGGTCACATGGTGCCTCTGCAACTAATCACAGACTGTGGATTAATAATAACAGTATGAAGTAGGGCTGAAAGATATTGATAATAAATCGAATTGCGATTATTTGACAGAATATTATGATTGCGATTTAAACTGCGATTTCATATCATCACAAGTATTTCTTGCCATAAATCTTTTAGAAAGAAAAGTGATTTAGAAAATACATGTCAGTGTGCAGGATTTACTGAGTTTGAGTATGATGAAAGGTTTTTACCAATATTGAACTTGAATTACCTGGAGCACTAAAACACCTTGTTTAGAAATCCAGTTTGGACAGCTCTCTCTCTTAAGCAATTAATTGCAGCCTCTGCGATTTGGAAATTGCGCAAGTTCATATTGCAATTACATTTTTTGGGGGGGATTAATTGTTCAGCTCTAGTATGAAGCTACACTGAAATAGAGAGAATGGCTTGCAGCGTCCACTCTCTCTGTCTCCTCCTGAACCTCTCTCTCTCTCTCCGTCACACTCTGCGTGTTTGAGTGTTGCTGTTCATTCACGATCTAACCCACACTGTATTTGCTTCTCTAGGCTGGCGTGACCTTACGCTGTGCTCCAGTGGACTGAGAGCCTGCAGAAGGAAGGGTTTCCACTAATTGACTCCAAATTAATCAATCACAGGAATCACCGTGGTGTCAGCTCCAGCCAAGCAGGCAGCCCCAACACCGCTACCTCCCCACCCCCACCCTCCGAGCCCGAGCAGCACATGATCCAGGGATGTGAGACAGGAAGGGTGAAACGAAGAGGTTAAAAAAGGAAGGGGATTACCACACCCCATCTCTAATCTAGGACATGGAGAGGTTCATCTGTGCGAAGGGACACAGCTGAACTCCCAGTGGATTGTCATTCTCTTAGCAGTTCAAATCTCACACTGCACTTATTGTCATGTTATGCAAAGACAGAAAAGGGCTGTAGCAAAAGGCCATTACATTATTACAATATTACATTATTGTTTATGTCTAATCCCCCTTTAAGCAAAATTAGTTATTCAGTGGAGTTCTGTGAGGATCTCTCGTATTTCAATAGCTTCCCGTAACAGTCTGTCGCTCTGCAAGTGAGCTGCATGGTGCCGTCAGAACCTCGGGAGCTTGAATCACCTAGAACGTCGTCTCTGACAGAGAGGCAGCACACAGAGCAAAAAAACATGTCTCCTCTCAGCCTCGCTCCCATCCCACTTCCTCTGCGAGATCCAGATACTAGTCCCTGCATTTTATTGATTCCTGGTGACACTATTTATGACCACAGCGCTGTTAGTCACTCTGGTAAGTCATTCTGTTTGTCTGTTTGTCTGTTGCAAGGCAACAACAAGGTTTCACTAATAGTGCATAAGAAAAATCTCCTTTTCAGTCGGGTTAGGCAGAGCTATAGAAAACGGCTAACAAAAGATGCAAAAGAATATGTTGGTTCAGATATCTGCATCTTTGGGTTAGTTGTGGTCACATGCATTTAAATTTTGGGTGTAATTTCATTGTGAGATTAGAGGCAAAACAATGGCATGCTAAGACAAAACCTTTTTTAAGATTCTTTTGAGGGAATTTTTGCCTTTTTAGACAGAGCCTGACAGAGCCCCAGGCCAGATTCCCAGCCAGGACATGACAGTTCCATGGTATGTTCCCTAATCAACTGAACCACCAGGATGCCCCATTCAGTCAAAACCCGTGCCAGTCACATTGTGTATCACAGGGATGATGCCCAGGCCCTGGCTTCAAAACATGAACTTGTAGTAAATGTCATTTCAATGAGGCATTGTAAAATTGACAATTTGTGTTCTGAAATCTAGTATTATTTCTAATAGTTCGTATTCCAAGAGTCTCTGAAGAATGGTTGTACTGTATACCATCTTCTGTCCTACAAAGCCAAATAAACCTTAAAAATATTAAGTACAGTGGTATTTTTTTTTTTACATTCGTATATATCCTCAGCCCACCAGATCTTAAGCTAACCAATGTCCATCAATGTTGCGGACATGAGAAATTCTTTAAAAAAAATATATACAGGGTCAATAATTGTGCATTTGTTTCATGATATATTTTTTCCAAATCGCCAACTATATTATACACATTGAATTTGTCTCATTTGTCAATCCCTCTCCCTGATGTGGGACATTTTCTCCATAGTGGTCACCTCACATGCAGGTTATCTACTGGAAGGAAGGAAGGAAGGAAGGAAGGAAGGACAACAGTGAGGTATGCAAGCTAGGATGTACCCTGCAGTCATATGGGGAGATATTTTAGTCAGGGATTAGGCTAAATACAACACTGGGTAAAAGAGCACGAATTTATGACCTTTCCTTCATCTGAACTTTAATCCCAAATCTTATAGGCCTATGGTTATAGCAGCTTTGCTCTGACAGTACCATCAAAACTGTAGGACATGGTCAGAATGCAATGGGATCAAAAACAGTTGTAGTCTGATATTGTAAAATACTTCTGTACATTAAAGGAAGTAAATGCGAGCTGTATCTAAGGTTATGTTGGCAGCTGAGGGAAGTTAAAAATGTATTTTCCATCTCTTTCCTTATCTCGTCCATGCTTCAAGAATCTATCCATAAATGAAATATGAAGAAGAAAAAACATCCCATTTAAGTAAAACAGAAAGTTAGCTGAGGTCATTATCACATTTTACACACTTAATAAATATTTCTATTTTTCAGAGCTGTTTTAGAAGCTTTTATTTTTTATTTTTTATTTTTTTTTAGCACCATGCTTTATTGGTCTAAATCTTCAATAAAATATAGGTGTACGTCACTGCTGAGACCCTATTCAAAATGCAACAGATTTCTAAACAGTCACAGAATGTGCTGGAAGCTTGGGAGAATGGTTCTATGTGCTGCAAAGTCAATATCGCATTGTGAAGATGGGGGGGTGGGGGGGTTGTGGGGGGTCTGAGACTCAGAAAGCAAAGTAAATGGGATCTCAGAGTCACCAGGGTGGTCTTTCTGCTCGGCCAATATAAAGCATTCAATGCACAAAGAGGGCTGTGGACGAGACCGGCGTTGTCAGTGTCTCTCCTTTATCCCCACATGTGATGTATGGACGCTCCGCTGCTGTGCCCCACATACTGTCAGCTACCTCATCCTCTCCGCTCCGTCCCTGCATGGTCTTCAAGGTCATTTCTCATTTCATATTCAAATGTAATGGCCCTGCCTGCTATATTGTTGCTGCATTTGCCATAATCTCAAATATACAACCCCCCCCCCCCTTGCTGTCTGACCATGCTCCCTGCAGCCAAAAACTCCACTTATCATTAACAGCTGGTTACTTCTGAACTCTATTCTTGGAGGACGTTAAAACCGGCCTGTGGGGCTCAATTTGTCATTCAGTCTCACAGTATTAGAAAGAGAGACCAATTTACGATAGCAATAAGCAGATCAAAAGATGTTGAGGATTTCTGTATTACAGAGGTAGCAATCATGGAACCCCCCCCTGTGTATCTATCCCACATTAGCACTGAGGCAGCCAGTAGATAATTCTTCTTGACTGCTATAGGCTTACAGAAGACCAAACGTGAGAAATTGAATCATGAAATGTCTCTTTCAATAACTGCTTATCAGGCTGTTCCCTAGGCTTTCTGATGGCTTCAAAGACAAAAAAAAAGTCCAAACCTCCACTGCAGCAAGCATGTAGTGGGACGTGTATAAAGGCATATTTCATCTTAGTTTTTATATCTTATTTGTATCGTAGCATTGTATTGTAGCATCTCCCTAAATGACAGCTACTGTGTATTGAAACTAGACTCTGAAACCAGCTGGCCTTCAAAGATCAATGGATGATCAATAGCTGATAATGATAAGAGGAAGAGCGCTACTCACGGCTGACAGAGCTTGACCAGGTCATGGTCTGTGGTGGCGGGGGGCAAACCCCGGATGTAGAGGTTGGTTTTGCTGAGCTGTTCCCAGCCTGCAGTGCTACTGCTGCTGCTGCTGCTGTTGTTGGTGCTGGGGCTAGGCGGAGCCATGGGGTGTGACGATGGGGCAACAGGTGGCTGGAAGAGGGAGGGAGACACACAATATTGGGTCGAGTCCAAGTCAAGACAAAACAACAGCTTGCTGAGAAGTGTCCGCATTAGCAAAAAAAGAGGGAGGGACAAAACAGATGCAATTCTGAGATCCTAACAGACATAACATGATAAAATCCTACTGCGTATGACTTCATATAATATACACATGCACTGCTGTTTGGCTCCAGTATGGTTTTGATTTGCTGACAAAATATAATGTAATATTTATTGAGCGAAATGTAACAGAAGGTGACAACTGACCCTTATACATGAAATTTCTCTACATCAGTGTGCATCGGAGAAGAGACCATCTGTTTTTAGCCTATAAATCGTTGTGTGGCCAAGCTAAATCATCCATAGTCACACTACATGCAAAAAAAAAAAAAAAACTGTCTGGATACTCCATCATTTGTATCAAGTGGGTATCTGTCCAGCCTGAGGATTAATGTTTCACGGTGCAGTGATACATATCTGCAGAGCAATCTCCTTCACAGCTTAGCAGTCAGCACAATCAAGGTCCACGGGGGCCTGTAGCTCTGACACCGCTGTGACACCGAGAGCCTGAGTGTGTGAAAGGAGCCATTCCCAGGTCAACATAAACAATTATATCCCCAGTATAGCTCCATATGCTTGACCTAAACTCCCTCATTCAGGGTTAGCATTACAGTCAGTATGGCTTCACTATGGCTCTTTGCCCGACGTGGCCAAGAAAAATGGGTATACCACCCAGATAATGGGTGTTTCTTGCTCTGAAACAATATATAACACAGCAAAACGACGTGATGTTTTTCACATGGTATTCAGTTTCAGTTCATTTTCTAAGTGTAAAGAAATCACATGGGCATTTCTGACAATAGCTGTTGTGGTCCTGACCATCTGAGAAACCCCCCAACGCCCACCTCTGCGATTGAGCAATGTTGTGCGTCGTGTTTATAGGGACGCAGTTGCCCCGGTCTGCAGAGAGCTTTCCCCTTCAAGGACTCTTCCCCTTCTTTAGTGTCTGACACTGATTATCCTCCCCTCCTCCCCTCCTCCCCCCTCCGTGGAATCACAAGAGAGGAAGCTGATGGAATCCCAAGCATGAGGCGGTGACAGGATTGAGCAACCCAAGTCTGGACCCAAGCCTAAGCAGGAGATCTTCTCCTCTGACCGACCGACCGACCGACCAACCGCCTCACATGCCCCAACCGCGAAACCAACTTGACCTGCTGTTTTTGTGGCAGATGTCCTCACCCTCTCAACCCTGCGCCAGTTAATTGCTCTGTTTGGCATGTTCTCAATCACGAATTTGAAATACAAAACTTGTGATGTGTTTTCAGTGTGTAGTGCATACATGAAAAACAACTACCCTCAAACATTAACTGTAGTGTTGATATAAACATATAAGCAAATGCTTATACGCAATTAACGGTAAAGGATTACTCCTCTTTTTCATGTGATAGATGGTTCTTTGGTCCAACAGTTGTCTAAGGACCTGGTGAAACTGGAATGTATGGTTTGGCTCTCCAACAATGAAATAAAACAGCAAAAATGTTGCTACTGCTGTTGCTAAATGAATAAGAGTCACAGGAACATTCATGAAATGTTTTATTATTCTTGGCAAAATCACCTTAAATCTGCTCAAATCAACAAACGGAATGATGATAACTGCTAAAAATGTGAAACATGTCACAGTTGCCCTTATGACTAACCCTTATTTACCAGCAGCATGGCAGTGGCTAAATTTTGCTGATGCTATTACCAGGACACAAAATCATGCATTGGTTTCACCTGGTTCTTAGACTACGCCGAGGGCAAACAACCAACTCAATATCAAATAAAAAAGAAACAGGAATTCCTCTTTAAGTATTCTATAAACTTCTTATATAACCTTATTATGAATGTGATTCTCAATTTGTCCCCAAAAGTCTAAAAAAAAAATACTCTGTGATTTCCAAATAACTCCATTAAACTTTTGTGTCAAAGGAATAGTGGTAGGTACAGAGTTTATACTAGTTCAGTGTTGAAGTCTTGATCTTTTCCTTTAATGTGTAAAATTCTAGCTCTCCGTCTTGATAGGCTTTTCATTCAAACTGATGCACAAGCCTGCAATCAGACCTTATCTCTCAGGATCTCAAAATATTGGTTCTTCATTGAAGGACCTGAATAAAGCGATTTTCCATTGAAGGGGATTTTGAATAACAATACATGTTGAATAATGCTACAGACCCTGAAGATAATGTTGACCTGAAACTCAACACCCCATTATTCCATGTTTATCCTGCACTCCTTGAGTGTTTAGGTTTTGGGCGTAAATCTCTGGTGGAATCTATGAAGAACAATAATTTCTGTCTCATACCAATATCTTCATTACATTATTGTCTACAACAAAAGCTGTAAAAACTTGAGCTGTAGTTTCAGAGACGAGGAAGAGAAACACAACAAAACGTGGGTAAAACAAAGATATATCTTCATAATATATTCATGGATAACCCAAAGGCAGGTTTTTCAGTAAAAAAAAGCAATTCTCAGGAGGACTTTTATTTTGAAGTCTTCACTAATTATATGTCACAGATGGCACACATTACATGAACAATTTATGAAAGCTGACATTAGGATTGAATATACAAGAATGTGCCATGTAGCTACATTCCAGCTATTAGCCAGCTGTTATGAAGCTGCTACTCAAGCATTATGAAAATGTTACAAAAGCTCATGTCCAAAAAAAAAAAAAAAAAAGCTCATGTCCATGTTAAGAGTTATGAACTTGGTACATCTAAGTCCTATTGCTATGAATTATCACATAATCACTCAGAATATGCAAAAGAAAATGCAACCAATTCAGCAACATAATTTTAGGCTGTGAGGAGCAATATAAATGCCAAAATAAGATGAATGTATATAAACTCTAGAGCACTAACTATATAAAGGTTGTTGGCTGGAGGATCTTATGTAGTGGAATAGTCAGGTAACACAACATAGAACCATAATTAACATTTATGAATTGGTCAAACACAAAGATACAAGCATTATCTGATGAGTAATCAGTCAAATACATATTTAAAGCTATAAATTACATGTGTTCACTAGTAGAGAAGAGACTGATAGAGAATCACTGAAAAAATATTCAATGTAGTTCAATGTAGCAAGGAGGAGACTCTATCAAATATTGTCAAGTCTGACAGGGAGGCAGTGGTGGAAGACAATGAGAAAGAGGCGTTTGGTGTGATTTGGAAACTTCTCATTAATAATCCAGATGAGAAGGAATACAATTCATTTCTGAAATATTTATATGTCAGGTATAGTCAAATGCTTGAAAGGTCAAATTCTACCTGTCTGTAAACTTTCCTGCTTGAATCAATTCACCTTAATGTGACACATTTAGAAGAATATGTTAGGCTGTAGATAGTCACAATGCAAGTTAGCTCTAAACTCTTGACAGTCGTCATTGTGATCATCGCAATCAAACGCATTATTAAGGAACTGTAAATAGGTTTACCCCATAATGAGACAGGTGAAGCATAGCCTGCATTCCAGTAACTGATTAAAGCATGCACACCAACACACACACACACACACACACAAACAAAGAGAGACAGAGAGAGAGACCATCCCACTGGAAGGCAACAGGAAGTGTGCTCCTACCTCCAGCTATATGTGGACAAAGACAATCTTTGAGGAGAATACCGGCAAACAGAGCCCTCCATTTTCAGAGTCTGGGCTTCATGTGAGAGTGCAACTTCCCTTTCTGTGTGGGACTGAAAGCGTATACATCTGCCTGACTACTCAGATGCTGGGCCGTGAGAGACCGTGATGAGGGAGAGGACGGCATCTTATCAGCCAGCTCCAGACCAGCAGAGCCCGTCATATCCGAGCTGGAAATGCACAGGGCTTCCAGTAACAGGCCTCGCCCATGGAGCTCTAGCCACAGGCTCTAAGCGTGTGTGCACTATTAGGATGACAGCATGAGCATGACTGTGAATAGTACAGAGCCCTCCAATATGCTCACTCACATCTACCATGCTGAGGGGAATTTAAAAAAAATCTATATGTAACTGGGACAAACTGAATGCATGAATGAACAATATTTCACTATCCATACATTTTCTATACAGGCCTACTGAGAATCAGAATACAGCAAGGATTCATAAGTAGATCATCATATATTTATTTTGAGAAGGTGGGTTAATTGATATTTTATGAAACTGACATTCTAAAGTCTATTCTATTGGTCATTTAGATATTCCATAGCCTATTTGGGGCTATTACACTTACATGTTGTTCAAAGAAATACAAGCTAATCAAAATCTACAAACCAGGCAAGACTAATATAAATTGGTGAAATTTGTTTATAAACTTCTGTTTAGCTGTTCTGTGAGTGGTGTTTCCAGCCAGCTCCTATGTATTTGATATGTAATCCACAATAGGAAACGCTATTCGAAGTAGCCTATATACTATTTTCCTAATATCCATCTGCATGTGATCACCATAGCATTAAACTAAACAACAAAGTAAACCCAACTCATAAAACTTCAGATCCACTCAGCCAATATTATACCTCCCAAACACTATTTGACCAGGACCATAGTCGACCAGCAGTATTATCATTATATTTAAGATACACCTCACGTCAGATGAGGTAAACACGGACACAGAATACTGTCCTTTTAAATAGTAGATGTAAACTGAAGTAACTTTATATGCTCGTAGAGAGTAGGCTATAAACACGGTTAGGCTATGGAAAGAGGCAGTGAGCTATTTCAAACAGACCTGTTTTGCGACTTCCATGTAGTCAGCTTTGTGGACATGATGTCTGAAGGCTAGTCTTTTGTAAATAAAAGCGTATTTACCTGCTTGCGATAGGGAGTCCTCAGTGGGTTGCCAGTATTAGCAAAAATCATCCTCAGTCCGAATAGAGAAGGTAGTTTTTTTCTAGTTGCCAATTTCTAACTAAATGTATCCAACGAGTGATTTAAGTAGTATCAGTTTTGACCACATAGATCTCCTCCTTATTCCACTAAAGCACACGCGAATAAGATTCTATACATATTATATACATATCCTTGTAGTGGTCGACTATCCGGCAATAGCAATCTCCGTAAATTGTCCAAACTTCGATTGCCCAACCCCGTATGTTTGACTGGCTTCATTGATTTGCAGTCAGACCTACGCAGGACAGACCCTGCTACGGCGGGAGAAACCATTCTGTCATCCGGTGTAGGGGCGGCCGTTTCACAGTGTTCCCAAAAGATATTAAAATTCGCGTCTTTCTTCTATTTAAGTGAAATGAAAATAGTCTTTAGTAATCTTTAAATATATTTCAACGCTTGTAAATGGAAACATTGACTATGTCATCGAGACATACAAAATTAAGATGTTGGTTCACCCTCTGTTGCTGTTCATGTAGTCGGGACTGCATACCTAACATTCCACCGTGCGGCTGGCCATCATTGTGATATTTTGATCAGTTTCGGTTATATTTTCCCCTTACTTGATAACTTTCACCTGTACCAAATGTTTGATGACAATTGTAGTAGGCTACACAGCGATTTAGATCACAACATAATCATATAATCACATCAAGGGCAAGTAACATCAAGTTGTACATCTGGTTTAATCATGATCATTACACATGGATGCCCTGTTTACTACACAAGTGAGGCATCAAACATTGTACACTAACCTACTGCAAACTGCCTTTGATCGATTACCTCCAGTGCCAAGCGTCATGATTAACTGCCGTGGTTTGTATAGATAATACGCCTGAATAGATGTTGGTTCAACCAAAAAACAGATAGGCTACTAATTCCATTGGTAGTTTAATAGTTTGTAGTTTAGAAGTTAAAAGTTTATTAATAGTTTAGAGGTTGTCCGTGTAAACGCTTCCATCACATACACTTTTAAAATGACACATGAAATATTAAAGTAAAACTCACAATCCAGAATGTAACCAAACATATTTGGATCATATGCACATAAGCCTACATAACCAATATCAAAAGTATAGTTTTACCCCTTAACAATGCAAACAACTTGAACATGGGTCTATCCTAAATTTAAAAATTCTTATTATTATCAGCTACTGTTAGCTCTTGTATCAAGAACAATGCCAATCAATTTACAATGACAGAAAAAAACAAAAGTCTCTAAAAACCATTTCTGGGTTTAAGTGATGGGGCTAACCTCTTGTTTACAATAGGATTAAGGATTCGGTTTCACAGTAGACTCAAAATTTTGTTGGAAGAGATGACTTCCATGATGGCTTGTGCACAATAACAGTGAAGGACCTGCTGTCTTGGTGTGAGTGATTGTGGGGGCTTTAGTGAAGCAGGTAACACCAGCAGAGAGAATGTAAGGGGGACAAGCTGGGCTATAAATCAAAAGCAATCCACCCACCACTGTCACCTGCTGATTGGAAAACCAACACTGGTGGTAGAGAATGTGAATTAATGGCGACCTTCAGCAAGGTACAAGCACCAATACTTTAACCTCTCCCTTCTTCTGCCTTCCTTACAGTCTAACTAACCTTCACAGATCCTGAGGTCCTTCTCCTCATTTCAGTTTGGGCAGCAGTTGTCTGTCTCGTGTCAGCGCTTAGAAATGTCTGATGAACACTGGCTGCTGGGGCAAACAGGCCGGCTTCTTAAATGAGTAACTGCCAAAATCAAAATGTTCTATCTAGTCAAAGCGCTGTATGCTCTTTCACCAACTCACTGAACCAAGCTTGAATGCAAACCATGACAATATGAACAAGAAACCACATATGAATGAAGGACCAATCAATTGCAGTTCTGCAGTAGAATTATAGTGAAAAATGTAAATAGAAGTGTAATAGACGTATAATGAAAAATGTAAATAGTGTGGGTGTCTACCCTGTTGATCCCACTGTGCCAAAGTTCCCCCATGTTCTGTTTGAACCAGCAGTGAATAAGAACACATTTGGTACACGATGGCAGAGGGAAATGTCAACATTAGTCAGAAACCAAACCAGACTTACAACAAAAAAGCCCAGTAATCCCATTGTGAAATTCCACTGTGAAATTCCCATTGCGAGCCCACTATGACATCAATAATATGTGTGCTTATTTTAAACTCCCTCTACCTTTGCAGGATGTTAAAGATAAGCACAATGTAAATCCATAGGTGTGATATGTGATATGCCGTTCCTAAATGAACCCAAAGGTCACCAGTAGAGCATGTAGGGAAGTTCAGCAGGCCAGCACGAGGAGTCAATAGGTCACCATTAGAGGAAAGAGAGAGGTCTGATTCAGCACTCTGCTCAGGTCACTGAGTGAAAGGGGAGCAGGGCAGACAGAGGGGCAATAGAACCACCCCCTTTTATCAAGCAGTCAAAGGAAAGGTTATCTGCAATCCCTGTTTTTGTGTAGCATTGTAATAACCCCTACAAACCGTAGATGCTGTAGCTTATTAGTAAATTGGTAAAACTCTCTATATATTATCCGTGTACTTTAACACATAGTATGATACAATCATTTTGAGTTGTTTTTCCATAAGATAAGCAAAACATCCCTCAGTGCTTTGAATGTATCATAAACCGGATTTAGAATGACTATCTCACCAACAAATGGACTTCACAGGAAAGCTGGCAGCGATATGCCATTAGATCTTACAGCATTGCCACAAATCACTTTCCAAGCAGGTTGTTTTGATATGAAAGGACAGCCTCTGCCGAGGGAAGAACAAACAAATACCCAGGGAGCGTGCCCCTCCCCTGTAGGGGATCTCTTTCGATTTCATTTTAGATGCAGGTTTAGATTACAGACACACACTCACACAAACAGAAGTACACGTGCAAACATGCACAGACAAAGATTACAAGGGCACAAAGACACAAACCCACAGAAACACACACACACACACACACACACACACACACACACACACACACAGACTCTTAGGGTATTTCCAAGGGAAATCAAGTGTTTCTGATTGAGTGTATTTTAAAACACTGTGCTACTTATTCCCACTCTTCCTTTTACTAATGAAAGCAATCCGTTATTCTACCAGCACATGACTCAAATGAAGCAAATGCTGCTCTCTGTTATGCCCTCACACATTATGGCAGCAATTAAAGTCTCACAGTTAATTCTGTTAAATGCAGAGAGATGTTCCTCCTCAGCCCACTTCCTCTCTGTTAGATCCCTCTGAGTGCGGATCCGTATCTGAGAGAAGCTGCACCACAGTCGGCTCCAGTGTTAGACAGAGAGTCTCAGCAGCTTTTAGAAACAGCTCAGTGTTTACCTTCCTGCCTGGATGGAAGGGGTGGGGTCGGAGGGGGTGTAACCCCTCTGTGGCATCGGCACATTCATTTCCGGTGACTCTTGAGTGTTAAGAGTGGAGGTTAGCCACAAAAGAGAACTGTGAGTGCCTATGTGTGTGTGTCACACAGGAAGAAAGGCCACATATCCACAACTCTTGCCTTTAATTGAGGTGCCGGTGTGGGGGTGGTGTGTATAACAGCTCAGGTCAGTTATCCATGACTAGGAGTCCAAAAATGAACAAGTATGAGTCACTTTACTGGCTCCAAGTAATAATGTTAGGATTTTTCACTATGTCTTTTTTTTAATGACTAAGAAATACATCTTACTTTATGACTAGATCTTTGCAATGACTGGATAAGCAGGGAAGAGTTTATCAATAGATGATAGATGGCACTCTGCCCATAGATCATGGGGTCCTAGGGACTCACAGACCATGTGGTAGATAGCCTGTGTTTGATTTACAGCATGGAGGATTTGGATATCAAACACTGATGTTTTACCATCACCAGCACATTGGTGAGTTTGTGAGTCATCGCCAGCCAATTAACATTGGTTATTATAGACTCTAATACAGTACTTCTCACTTTGCTTAGGTGCCTTGTTTAATAATTCATTACAATGATGACTGATTATACAGTGTTAATAAGCTTGGAACATATCTATTTTCTAATAAATAAATAAAAAAATAAAAAAGCCAGAATAAATATTTAATAATATACATCCACTGCACTCCCTTATGATCAATCTGGTTCCAACAGGGAATAGTTAAGAACCATATAGCTGTGAGCCACTTTTCATATTTTCCACATAATATACAAAACATGCGACAAGGCATTTCATAAATAATTAAAGAAAGAAGAAATTGATTATCATTGCAGCCGTCTGATATGAGCTGTTTAGGCCTATCATTATATCTCATAAATAAGTTATTGCCTCTTGAAAAGACACACTGAAGCCTTGATGAGAAATGAAATTTTCAACCCCAACAACACTCTCTGTCCTAATGACTGTAGGCTGCTTTAAGAAATGATATTGTAACTGATATCAGACAACGTGCTCTTTTACTTCAGTAACAGTTTGTTTTTAGCATGAAATGTCCGAGCTGTAGTGATCCTGACTGGATGACGTCTAGGGGTGACGGATCACTATCTCGCGACGCTGGCTCTACGGCTACCATCATGGATCATTATCCTGCTGCGGCGGCTCCAGCACGACGACGACGACTAGGCTACGTCACGGATCACAATCTTGCTACGTCCCCGGGTTGTCCAATGAGCGCACTCTGGTCTGTTTATTTATACGCTGGTCCCAAAAGGGTTTGCTTCCGATAATATAATACTTCCATGCTTGCATCACGGATCACTAGCTTGCTACATTCTCTTGCTCATAAGCGTACTCTGGGTTGTTTAGAGGAATGGATCACATTTAGGACACTGCAGACTGCTTTAGCATGGACAGCTGCAATGAGCATATTTTATGCATAATCAAAGCTGCAGTGAGCACAATAAGATGATACTTACAAGCACATTTTATGCAAAATATTTGTACATTTGCAAAAGAATCAGGACAGCCATAAGATAGCCTAGTAATTTATATTTTTAAATGCAGTTCAACCTGTAACTTCCGTGTCTTACAATATTAGAACAAGACAATTTTTTAATGCCTAACCTTTAGCCCGTGTGTCTTGAAATACTATTGACTGATTGACTATACTGACTGTATATTTTTTGCAACTGATTATATAGGCATCAATGCCGCGCACTGCTGTTTTGCACTTGTTGGATTTGATTGCACATGTAGGCTTACAGAGGATTACGATAAGGTGATTGCGTTCATATAGCCTATAGCTTTCTCACTAACAATTGTATACGCATATTTAAACTTTTTTGAACGCTTCTTGTAGGGTAATTTATGAAAGGAAACACTTGACAGTGACCATCAGCGACACTGAAGGTTTTATTGTGAGCTGGTCCTCTTTTTGCCCACGTCAAAGGTCCTAAGAATGAGAATCATATGAACACAAAGGGAGTTCTTTCAGGCCTGACACTGACATAAAGAGCAGCACCACTGTGCTGTTTCATTGTGTACATTCCGCTGCCAGGCAACTCTCCAAAATTTATTGTAAACATTGTATAGCGCTGTCCAACCTCAGCATAATGCCATTGTCCACATTCTCACCATGTAAAGTCCCATGGCAGTTAATGCATTCACCTTGACAATGATTAAAAGCTCATTTTGGTGGGGGCAGCCTGCCAGCACATAACATCTAAAAATCACCAAAATATAACCAAATCAATTGATCTTTTCAATCACCTTAAGACTTGAAATTTAAATTACCTAACATTCTCCCCTCCACCAGTGACATCAAGTAAAACGTATTCTCTGCATTATATGTCTTTGCTTATTTAGTCTTTACCTTATTTTAATAAGCTACTTTACATGTCTTAATATCTGAAAGAATTCTATCCATATAATGTTTCACTGTAATCTATTGTAGATTAATTCCATGCCTGTGATAGCAAGTCAAAACATCACCCTAATTCAACACAGTCTTAAGAGAAATCACTGGAAGAACATCAGCACTATCTGTCAACCAGAAAAAAAACATTAAACAGTGTTATCACCAAATATTTGAGGTCAAGTGCCTTATCAAGATAAATAAAGTACATGTTTATTTTGATGAGGAAAACCAAGAAAGCCCACTGTGTTGTAATCACAGTGCTGATTCAGGGGGATCACACTATAGGAGACATGGACACAGCTACATCAGTTCTGTTGCTTTAAGTAGTGCTCTATTCAAGCTTAAAGGCAACTTTTGTATTAAAACGGTCTATATTACAAATGGACAATCTGCATATATCACTGTAAACATCCCATTTGATTGTAAGGGCTGACATGAATGAATGTCCCCATTCTTGAGTCCATTCACTCACAACTACAAGTACTTTGTGAATGCAGTAGTGCACCAATAAAGTGTGATTCCCCTACTTTGATATAGTATAACTAATCTGTGCATTAGTTTGAATGCATGGCCTGTGTACTGCTGCTGGTAGAACTCGCCTCTCCAGGACCTTGTCATTTAATAGGCATGCTGATGAAACTTTCATGAGCTTCAGTAATGCAGAGCATTAGGAGCCTCTTTATGTTAGCTGAGATGCCTGCAGGTCAACTAGGGACTTTCCTCTGAACCTATATGCCCTGTCTCTTTTTCACCTTTCCCCACTGATGCTGTGAGTGCAAATCTGGTATAACCAGTTAAAATATTCCTCAAACCCCAAACTATTGCCCAGTCTATTAGAGCATAGAACTATTGTAAGCACAAGACTTGAAAATATATCGATTTGAAAATGTTTTTACCCGACAAAGGGATACAAAACAGACCTATAGCATACCAACTGTCTTACATTATAGGTTTACATTATACAGTGTTCTCAATTCTAAAAATGGAGATTTTTAGGCTATCAGTTGACAAAATCAACTGATAGCCTACTTATCATTTGTTCTGACAAGTGCTGAAGTGCATATACAGTAACACAACAAACAAAATCAAGCCTTTTCCTACAGTGTTGGCTACAGCTGATCAGGATGCGATCTATAAATCAGTCGATAGTGAAAAGCGCACAGCTGCCCCAAGTCCGCCCAATCCCATGAGAACACACACATACACACACACACACACACACACACACACACACACACACACACACACACACACTGTACCTTGGTTTGCAGGTATTGGGGATAGTAATAGGAGCACTGGGGGTACATCTGTTGATTCCACACTTTTCCCATGAAGATAGAAATGTAAACTGGACGCACAAGCTCTCAGGGGGGATCTGGTACTCCGATAGCCTATATTCCCGTCGCATCCGTTTTTCACTGTATCTGTCGGACCTCACCCTCTTTGGGAAACACGCACCGCTGCGACCCTCGTTTTCCACAGGACATTGATTCAGCGTGGACGTCGGAAAGGCTTTGTCTTATGATGACAAGTTTGGAATCAACGCATGTTTGAAATATTTCAGTGGCTCAGTTTGGGGTGGCGAGCTGTTTATTTCCATTAAAGAAAACGCCTGGGCAGTTAAATAAAATATTCGGTCATCTGCCATCTTCCACATTTTCTTTCCACATTCATATGGCTACAAAATGACCAAAAAACTATTTTCGCTTCACTGATATTTGAAACATGTGATTGATATGTGGAAAATAATACGGGTTATCTACTTCTTTTTAGAGACGCCGAGATAAATATTTGCGAATAATAGAAATAGTTTCTGAGAAGTGAAGCTCATCCCTTTTAGTGCAATGTGAACTTTTATCAGATATTTAGTTCTGTGAGAGGTTTCTTGTTAAGCCCTTATATAACAGGAACAGGGAGAGAACTTCCTCTCACTCATGATCAGGAAACTCTAAAACCAGGCAGGAAGGTCTTCTTGCCCTATTTCTGCATGAGACCTTAAAAAAAAGAGAAGCCTCACTGAATACTGTTGAAACAAGCAGACAAGCCATTCTCATTTTCTCAGGAAGTACAAATAATTTTGATGATGATTTTCATACAAATCAAACCTTATCGTGATCCTTCCTGGAATGCTAAAAATCCCAGGACATACACAGCTGGACAACCATAAAAAAACCCCATAACAGTTAAGATTATAATGAATTTAATGGTATGAGTGAGATTCTCAGGACTACAGAACCCTTGCACAGTTTTTCGACATACTCATCTTCAACACATCTTCCTCAAAGCATGCCTCTAAATGGCAGGAACCCCCTGAGGCCAGAGCCTCAACCAAAACAATATTATGTGCAGCTCTCCCTTCCATTGATGATGGAAACCAAACTACTGGCTCAGTGTGGAGGGATAGCAGTCTGTTCTGCTGTCTTGATGGCAGGTATATTATATATCCTATTGTTATATATACCTGATAAATATACAGATTTGTACTCTTACATACAGTAGGTTTGGTGGTACAGTTGAGATGAATACAGAACACAACAATACAATGCATGGTGCAAAATTTTATTGTGAAGCAAACGTGTGAGAGGAAAGAAAGAGGAAATGGCACTGTTCTTTCGTTTCCATCTTTAAACTCATTTTTACCTTGTGGGTCTCTCTGCTGCGGGGTTTCTTTTCATTCTCCTCAGCCGCTCTCTGGGTTCCTGAAATCTGATCTGAGAGTTTTTCCCCCTGCATTCCTCCTCTCTCCTCCTCCCCCGGCATGCCAGAGTCCTCAGCTCTGCCCTCTGTCTGATCTCACATTTCTGCAGACCTACAGCAGATTGTTTATTTTGCTGGACATGGAGGAAACATGGGGCGGACCATTCAATGGCTCAAGATTTACTGCGGAGCTCAAGCCAGGCTCCAGTGTGATGTGCATCCAAGGCAGGGCCCCCTGTGTCAGGAAGCTGAGTATCCTTTTAACAACTGACACATCACAAAGGACAATAAGATCCTATCTGGAAAATACAAAATTAGATTATCAAATTATATGACACACCATAATAATATGCAAAATAACCTATTTCTCCTTAATTGTGGAGATTGAAGACATGTTCATTCCACGTAAAGAGGTACCTTAACCACACAGAGGTGCCATATGCCCTACGTTCTAATAGACAAAGGACAAAAATCAACCCCATCTGACCTCCTCAGATGTCTTCCTCAGGCCGAGCCGACAGATGCTGGTAAAGAACCCCACGGCTCCCCAGAGATCTTTCCTGGTGAAATTTACGAGGCGTCTCTGCATCGCTGATATCCCTTTGTAAGTGTTCAGGTCAGGGTATTAGACAAAAATCACTTTAGGAGCCACCTCTCTCAACAGAAAAACATCCCTCTGCTCACTTTATGGTGTATATTGAGTGTATGTATCTGTTTTAAGTGGCCGCATATAACAATGATTGATTACAGGTCTGAGGGTAACAACGGTTTATAATGACCACAAAGTAGCTTTTACGTTTCCCTTCTGCCGTTCAGCAGTTCCTCAGCTGAATACAGATTATATAACATCTTAAAGTAGTAGGCATGATGGTAAATCTGTGCTCATACTCTCACAATACAGGAAACAGAGATGGCACATAACGTGCCTCAATGTGAAGCGTAAGATACTTGAACTGTGATCACAAACAAGCCGTTCTGTCTTTCAGCCTGTGTGAGTGTTGTAGGTGACACTTATGGTGGAGCAATTTTGTGGAAGCAATTGGTCACACAAGTAAGTAGTGAGTACATACCTAGTTTTGCCATGGTAGTCCTCATAGATGATTATATGCCACACTAACACATTCAGAGAGAGGGAGAGGGAGAGAGAGAGAGAGAGAGAGAGAGAGAGAGAGAGAGAGAGACAGGAAGATCAAACAGAACAGAGCGCCACATGAAAGGGAACAGAGTGTTCTTGGGTAAATCTGTCGCTCTGCTTATCAGTTTGTGAATCTGTTTCTCCTTCCGGATTTGCTCATCTGCTCGTCCTCAGTATGGTTTGCTCACACCCAGCCATTCCAGGTAGAGATGCATCTGTACCTGGAATCCATCTCAAACTCAATGAGTGGCAAAACATTATTTACCCTCATTCTGATATTGCAGTGTTCTTTTGTATCATGTCAGAAAGATATGAATACCCTGAGAAGCCAGTCAATAGAAATAAAAGGAGGATTGAACTGGAGGAAATGCCTCGCCCACCTTTCAATTATCAAATCATCGCTTATCAGTATCCCACAATCTGATATTTTAAGATAAAATATTTTCCTTTACCAGATCCACAAGGCAAGGCTTAGGTCAATCTGCCATAAATCCTGAGGTCAAAGCAGCCCTGAAGTAGGATGGAAGAATGTGAAACCCTTAAGATGGCCTCCTATCCCCTTCCTTTAAGGAACTCTCAGAGCTTTTATCTGAATTGGGGTTGTTTGGGGGCAATCTGGATGTGTAAGTCACTCTCAGCAGGGGAAGAGGTTGAGGTTGGAATGTCAGTGAGGGTCATGGATGACAATCTCTGTGGCAGGACTCCCAGAGGAAGATCCCCAGGGTCTGTGGAGCCAGGCCGCCGGAGCCCCACTGTTCCAGACCGGCCACACAAAGGCCTGCAGCCCGCTAATATGTACTCAGACTGAGGATGGAGACAAGAAGCGCTTATCCAGTTATCTTGCTCTGTCTTTTCTAGACGGCCCTGTGTTAAAACAGTTACAGATTCAGGTTGAGACAGCAACTTTTCCGGCTTGTGTAACTAAACACATAATCCTCCCCCGGTAAAATTTAAAAACTGAAAGGAAAAGGTTAGGCATGTGAACTATTTTTGAGTACATTTAGGCTATGACTATTAATTGATTCCAAAACATAAACCAACGCTGCTAAAACCTCATCTCTTGCCAAGCACAAGAGTGAGACCTTACCGTCATCTTTTTCACAGAAAGGAAATTAATGTGTCAATCAAAAATTCCAGCATCTCCCCCTTCTGGCCGTAGTGAGGCAGCAGACAGCAGTGTGAGAAACACTCGGCTGAGGAAGAGAGGAATGTGAAATATTCCACAGGACACTGTCACATGTCCATGAGGAAGGTGTACAGAGCGTGTAGGTCAACAACTGTCACATTACAAAAAAACAAATTTACGGCCGAGGTTTAAATGCATCACAGGCAAGGTCTCAAAACAAGCTGAGCCATGCTTAGAAATCAATAATGTAAAGAAAACAATAAATTGTAGACAATTGCATTAAATTGTATCACCTTCATTAAAATATTGACTTGTGACTAGAAGTACAGCACTATCTCGTTTTGGCCAACATATCATACCTTACTGCATCTTGCGTTGTATCTTGCTTCAGATCTGGCCAGACCACCATCGCTGTTGCATCTTTGGTGGTATTTTGAATACAATTGTGAATTAAATTCTGTATGGTGGAATTGCGCTTCCATATTGATCTTTCAAAAGTATTTCATTGATCTTGTTTTGTTTTAGTTATCTGATATTGGTGTCAATCAGTCATGCCGGTTTGCAATCAGTTTCAAAACTACTGTCAAGACAGGACAGACTGTATACCAGTAGACAGAGTTCTGTTGAGATGTGGGGTTCAATTATAGGCCTAGCTCTATTTATCTTCTATGTTAATATAATTGTGTTGTCAATTAACAATTGTAAATTGCATGTTTATGCAGATAATTCCAATAACCCCTTCTTGTGCTCCTTCATGAAGTTCAGGCTGTCAGTGAGCTTCAACAAGAAACATTATGTAATGCTCCTTTAATATTAGGAGAACTGGGAAAAGATGCATTTTCTTTTCTTAAATGCATCTTTCACTCTCACTCCCTACATTCAAAAATAAACTCAAAACCCACCTGCCTACAATATATGATTCCCATATATGACAAACTGACAACTGGAAAACCAGTTTGTTTTTTGTGTCAATTGTTTTATGTATTTTATATACTGTATATATATTATTTTTCCCTTAGCTGTTGTAAAGTGTCTTTGAGCATGTAAAGCGCTTATAAATAAAGTATATTATTAAATGGAAATTCTGGAGGTTAGCACAATTAAGGGGGATCTGCTTTTTGATTTTCTGTGCATGACAAATGGAAAACACTTGAGATGATCAAATAAGAGACAGTTATTCAATTTTCATAATTTACTTCAAAATCAATTGTTAGAAATGTAGGGAAGTGTCCCTCTTTTATTCAAATGACTGATGCAAAGCACTTTTAACTCAGTACTCACCAGCCCGCAGCTTGAGATCCTCTGATAAGGCCCTGCTAGTTATTCCCCGGTCTAGACTAAAGACCAAGGGTGACAGGGCTTTTGCTGTTAGGGCTCCAACCCTTTGGAATAGTTTACCTGAGGAACTTAGGCTAGAAAATTCACTGCCCTCTTTTAAATCCTCTCTCAAGACTTACTTTTACCGTATGGCTTTTTCTTAATTTTTCTTAATTGTTTTATCTGTACTTGTTTTATCTGTACTTGTTTTTATCTGTTTCTTTTGTGTGTTACTTTTTATCCACAATGTCATCTTTATTTTTAACTGTTTTATTTGTTACTTTATTTTATTTTGTTGATTGTGATTTAATTCTTGCTTTCTTTTATTTGTCTTTGTTTGTGAAGCACTTTGTAACGGTAGTTTTGAGAGGTGCTATATAAATAAAGTTATTATTATTATTATTATTATGCAGAGTTGTTTTTATAGTGCATTGTTTTTATGACTGTTTTAATTTGATATAGTTTTTATTTCATTGTGCAGTATATTCTGCCTTTGCTCTGAATATCCTCTATAAATAAAGGTTAATTAATTGAATTGATAAATTGAGTATTCACTGGAATGAAGTAAAGAAGATATAGTCTCGTCTAGGCCTTGCTCATATATGCAAATATGATCTCCGTTTTAATTTATTGTTAACTAATATAGTTTGCATAAGTCTGTTCTCAGGGTAACTAAAAGTCTGTTGGCATGTATGCTAATTCTTCTATGCTACTCTCCATAAATATTTTGTGAATGAATGGCCACCTGACTATTGATGTTAAATGTCATATTCTAATGAATGAATGAATGATTATTTTTTTGTTACGGCTTCAAATAATTTTCTACACATTTGACAGAGATAACGGAAAGCAATCTTGTGGACAGAGGTTCACGCGCAATGGAGGGTCAGATATACGGGGATAAAATCATGACTTGCAATTGTGTGGTGTCACATTTGCAAATCCTACTCAATCATGTGAACATGCGTCAAGCTGTGAATATGCTCAAATTTGTAAATCTGTAATGTCACATTTACAAATGGGTATTCACATTTGTACTGTGTGGGAAACCAAAGATTATGATACAAGTCTACAACTTAGCTTAGTGGGTGTTGGTCTCTTGGATAATCTTTCCATCAGTTCCAACGTTCCCGGCCAGTTCCCTCCCCTTCCACTCCGCGCTGAGTATTACCTCTTTCTAAATCACCCAAAGTTGCGCAACAACAACAATCAAGCTAGCTGTCCAGCTAGCAGCAGAACACTTGCAAGTTTATGATGGAAAACTAGTGTGAATATTGTGCTATTTCCACAACAACATTTCCTCCCTGACACTATTTTGGAAAGGCTACTGTCACCGTGTCATGGTCTCACGATGATAGTGATTGGTTGCCCAGTAATTTAACAACCCCAATTGTTTTGTTTTTTTTGCATTATCCAAGCTCAAAAATTTGTTCTGCAAGACCATTCTTCTGCACTGGTACAACTGAAACCAAGTGTGGAGAATGGTCTGGTTTAGTGAGATGAATCTTGGATTGGAGAAACATTGCTGAAATGCTAAAGGAGGAGACAAGATTTTGGATTCCGTCATCTACTGCTGAATGAGCTGAGGTCAGAGCAGCGTGATGCACCACCAGAAGGACAGGAGGTAGCAGAGAGAGAGAGAGAGAGAGAAACAAGCTGCTCCTTGGTCCTACCAAATATAAGCGATTCTTCCTCCTGATCAATTTTCTTTTTCCGGTGAACAGTTAACCAGTGTCCCTTCATAACTGAATTAATCTCTCTCTGTGTCGGTCTGTCTCTTTCTCTCTGTATCTTTCTCTCTCCAAGAAGATGACAGTTCAGATGTCAAGAAAGCATATCAGGACAGCAAGATAGACATTTTTTTATTGTCTTTGTAAAGGTACAGCGAATACACAGTAAATACAGACATCCAACAGTTCACAGCACACATATAGACATAGTGCCAGTACAGAAAATACAACCATAACACTCAAGTAGTCCATGATGTTACTGAGGTAATTTGCTGAGGGCACAGAGCTCCTGCCCAAGAATGTGTTTTGCAAATAACGGATCTATATCTAGCCAGGTGAGAAGAGGGTGAAACATGGCTTGACGGGGTGTTCACTCAGGGTCTTGTGTCATACTGAGTGCTTTATGTTGGCTGTTATATCTTATTTGTGGTGTGTATGTGATTTTGAGGAGTTTGATCTGTTGGTGACTGTTAGCATGATGAAATAGCAGATGGAGCAGCGAGGACAGGCTCTTTGAAGCTTCTGTACATGAGGAGCAGTAGCTGGGCTGCATCAGAGACTGGTTGGATTGTGGAGAGCCTCTGCTATAAGTGTTTATGGATGTTGGTGGATGGATGTTCACTAATAGCTTGGTTAAAGGAGGAAGCTATTGTATAGATGACCGTATCATCCACATATATCCGCAAATCTTTGCTGGGTGGATACCCTTTCCCAATAGAAAATAAAAAAGGAGCTAAAATAGAGCCCTGGAGAACACCTCTAGTAATTTCTAAGAAGTTTGACTTGAGGTTCTGAACATAAACACATTGTGTTCTGTCTGAAAGGCAGTTTCAAAACCAGTCTACTGCTTCTTTGCTGAGACTGAATGTAACTGACTGTAAAAGTAGCTCATGATCTACAGATTCAAATGCCTTAGACAAGCCAACAAAAAATGCTCTTCCCTACATCTTCACCTCCATGAAAGGTGAGACAATTGAGATGGTAGAAAGCTTCAAATATCTTGGAATCACCCTGGACAATAAAGTTAGTTTTGATCAACACACCACCAATGCTTATAACAGAGGCTCTCTGCAAAGTCAGTCTCTGCAGCCCAGCTACTGCTCCTCATGTACAGGATTTTCTGTCCTCCTCTGCTGCTCCATCTGCTATTTCACCATGCTAACAGTCACCAACAGAACAAATCACACACACACCACAGGCCGAAGCTGCATGGTTGACTAGTGGCTAAGTGGTGGATTTTCCATTGAGTCTGCAATTAAAAAAAGCAATGAATGATTCACCTGTCAGTGTTATGAAATGTGACACACAGGATCAAGTGAAGGAACCTCCACACCACACAATGGGTTTGAGTTTGTTTTGGTTCTTTCTATTTGAAACTGCATGTTTTTTCATCTTCCTGATTATGAGACCAGTTGTGTGTGTGCGTGACACAAACCACACCCACGTGAGATGTGGGAGTGGAGATTACCCTTCCTGCCCAGCTGCCAGCTATTTGGACTCAATTACTGGAATGATTTCATTGGTGTGTTGCTTGGTGTCCCTCTATATAAAGGCAGCCCAGAACAGGTGAAGGGGGTTGTTTTCTAGATTTTAACATGAAGCAGAGAGGAACAGTGGACCGTCATTGAGGGAGCTGGACTGGACCAAGAGCCCCGCATTAACAAAGGAAAGTAAGCCCTGGTGGTAGAGCGCTGTAGCCTGGCCTGGCATGATTTCAAGTAATAGGACTGAGGAACCAACCTTGTAGGAGGAAGCCCAACTGCTTCAAATCGGGAGGGGGCCACCTGACTGGAGCAGCCAGCAGCGGGAGAGGAAGGCCACCAGGATTTGGACCCCCCCCCCCCCCCCCCCCCCATAGCCCAAGGCCCGTTTAGGTGGGTGGAAATTCTTTTAGGAATACAGACTATGACTGGACAAAATTGCAGTTTTGGCCTGTTCTTTTGATTAATTCACTTCTGTGTCTAGAGCCAGTCCAATCCAGCCTACAGTGTCCCTGGGCCCTCGACCGCGAACCTGAGTCTCCACCCTCATTTCGGTGATTATTGTGTCCTCAAAAGAAAATAAACTGTCAGACCTGCCTTCAGAGTTGGTGTGGTGGTTCTGTACCTGGTCACTCTTAGGACTCCTTTTTATACTGCATAGCAGTTCTCATTTGTAACATCAGCACACTACGCAGCGTAAGCTTTTAGACGATTTGCACGTCTGTTATTTTAGGGCGTACAAACGTACAGAAAATACTTTATTTGTAACGATGGAGAACTACAATTTAGAACTGCAGTTTGGGACTTTACTGAAGTATGAGTTCAGGCTCATGGTGGTAATTGCAGCCATTTTTTCACAGTAGCCTGTGACGCTAGCTAGGGAGCTACTGCAGCTTGTTCCCTTTGCAGGAGATAGAACATTCCAAATAGCTAAAAGCCTGCCGTGGTGTAGTTTGATAACTAATTTTGTCATTCATGTAAAAATACTGAATGGATTTTTGTGAAATTAAGCCAAACAAGATGTTTTGATACAACATTTCAAAATCAAAGCCATATGCTTTTTAGATTGCTTATGTAACCTCCCATACACTGACATAGGGTAAAGTCAACCGAAGGGCTAAGAGTAATGGTGTCAACTTCGGCTCCCTATGCTGTCACAGAAATTTAACAGCCAATGCTGTCACATAAAGCACTCAGTATAACACAAGACCCTGACTGAACACCCCATCAAGCCATGCTTCACCCTCTTCTCACCTGGCTAGATATAGAAAAGAAGCATGCTTGGGCAGGAGCTTTGTGCCCTCAGCAAATTACCTCAGTAACGTCATGGACTAGGCTACTTGAGTGTTATGTTTGTACTGCTCTAGTGGCATCATGTCTGCATTGAGTCTTCAAGTCTTTGTGTTTACTGATTCTAGTATTTGCTGTACATTTAGCAGGACATTAAAAGAAATTCTATCTTGCTGTATGCTTGACATCTGCATTGGATGAACTGCCATCTTCTTAGAGAGAGAGAGGGGGTCACTGGTTAACTGTTCATTGGAAAGCGAAAACTGATCAGGAGGAAGAACTGGTTCTATGCAGGACCAAGGAGCAGCTTGTTTCTGTTCTCTCCTATCTCCAGCTGGACCATTTCAGCAATGTTTCTCCAATCCAACGTTGGCTGCGGGTAAATTTAAACACTGCTGTATAGAAGCAGATAACAATGCCGGCAAACAGACTCACCTCAAGCAAGCCACACCCACCAGAACTCTACTGTTACAACTGACCTCAGATTTTTTGCTCCAACTAAGGGATTCCAGATCTTGCCCCATTTCGGTCTAACGTGAACTAGAATAGGGGTGTAAAATTATTGCCTTTGACTATGTCCAGCACCATTGGTTTCCTTTTGAAGGTTCCTCTATACATCTTTAATTGCTGAGCTGGATCTGATGGGTTTTGAAGCTGCAATGAAAACAATAAAAAATCACTAGTCATAATTAGCATTCCAACATTTCGTAGCTTTGTGAGGCAAGGATAGCGTTAAAAAAAACTGCAGCAATGTGTTAAAAATATATAATGTTGTCATATGTAATTTCTATATTATTTCACCCATTTTAACAACAGGATGATTGTGGAAAATAAATGGTTCCCGACAGAATCCAAAAGCCCCAAAATGACAGTACTCCTCGAAACGATCCAAATGAATGGGATTTTTGGATCACGTTTGCTGTCTGTTCTTAAAATGGGTGAAATAATTCATGTAGAAATCACATATGACCAAGCTATTACATATTTGAACACATATATTACTGAATTTAAAAAATATATATTTTGCAAACAACCATGGTGTGGATGTTGCATTATCTTCACCTCAGTCATGAAATTCTGAAATGCTAAGCTAATATGGCTAGCGACTTTTTTTTTCATTGCAGCTTCATAACCCATCGGAATCCACCTCAACAAATACAGAAATGCATAATAGAGGAACCCTCGAAAGAAAAAGTAGCCTAGCTTCGGCTCTACAGGCCACGATTTTACATCCCTATTCATTTTGACATTAGACTGCATCCTTTATTTGGCCCAAAAAATTATGTCACACATGAGAGTTCACACAGAGGAAAACAAAAATGAGCATCGATCATCAGTGCAGTAGCTCAGAAAAAGCTTGTTTGGAGGATTTGATAACAAAAAATAACTGCCCACTAGATACATGGACCTGCTATTATACAAAGTAAAGCTGAAGGTGTACAGTGTGTGTAGCCTACAGTAGGCCTATCTGTCCTCATAAAAAAAACATAGCAGAGGATATTAGGAAGTATAACACAACATAACTGTTGCATAAAGGCTTTACAACTTTTGACATTTTTTATAGTATGTAGCTTCCTCCTTTAACCAAGCTATTAGTGAACATCCATCCACCAACATCCATAAACACTTATAGCAGAGGCTCTGAATAATGCATGTTTAATCATGTGGCCCTCACAATTCCTCACATATCCATCATAAGGCTGCACTAGGCATATTTTAGACATTATCAAGCTTTTAGTTGTTTGCCAATTGTGTAGATTCTATCTACTGCATTAGCAGCATGTCAGAATTTGCATAATACCAACAAGGGATCAGCATGCTGGCCTGTTATCTTCATATGCTGAAGAAAACGCCTTGCAATACAGATATCATACAGCAATGACCCTAATGAAAATGATATTCAACCTCAGTATTCTTATGGGGATTTATAGTGTGTCTATGGCAGACAATAGTGAGTTTCATAGTGACCTTATTAATGGTATTTTTTACATCCCATGGTATCACTGTAATAGGAACATTTAGTTTTGCTGTCATATTTTTGTACAGCAGGGGAGGTCGAAAAACAGTCGATTTAAACTTGCAGTATTGTGAGAAAAAAATAATCTGATAAAATTAGAGTAAAATCAACATAACATAATCTAGTTTGGGAACTGTTTTTAACATGCACAACGGTAGACCTGCAGACGTGTAGGACGAAAGAAGAACCCTCAACCAGCTAACCACCCAGCTCTAACTCTCTATCTCCAAGTTGATTGGTCAGGATCCAGTAAAGGCGGAAGTCTACAGAGCAGGGGGATTCCCCGAGGGAAGTTCCCAAGTCAGCTAGACTATGTAAAATGTACATTAGTGCGAAACACACCATATCCTCTCCTGCGTTTCGTAACTTTGCAGGTCATTTGAAGAATACGAAGGTGTCGTGGTGTCAAAACAATAATTTTGACTTTACTCGAATGAAGGTAAGGAGATAACTCACTGCCATTAGACAGGCGAACTGTACTGTAACGTTAGAGGTGCTCGATATCCACCGGTTGAATGGACTATGGCTAACCAGTCGCTAGATTTTCACTTTAAAGAATACGGAACTGTATCGTATGCGTTTTGAACTACACTTTAAAGCGATCACACATTGAAGTGTGTCGGTACAATGTTGCAAGTGACCTTTTATAACTTATATAGCCTGTATATCGTGGCTGTATTGTGGTGCCATTGGTGTTATAATACCACTGACAGCCATGGTGTTATTATGACATTTATGAAGACTGATCAGTTATTTAGCAACAGCTATGGGTGGTGAGACTAAAATAAGCCTATTTCTTGTTCATCATGGTATCATCTCAACATTCGCACGTCCACATTCACAATCAGAGCACTGTAAGTAAAGAATTACTTTGAGAATATACTGTTACTTTTTACTGAATGTCTTTTGTTTTCTCTGAACTTCAAAACGGACAGTGGAGAAGATAAAGACAAAGGCTAATAACTGTACAAAATAACCACAGTATGATTTGACTTCACCCACAGAAACAGAAACACTGTGTGAATTATGAACTGCAGGACATTTCCTTGTGTACATCAGTGATCCACCCTTGGACTGCAGGAAAAATATTATTGAAATTGCAAAAGCATTCAATAACTTTTTAATATATTTATTGTACAATACGCTCATCAAGATCCTTTGCACAGAACCACCTTTTCCAATAGGACCAGAAAATGTATCTCTTTACAAATACATACTTATCATACTTATAAGTATTTTGATTGTGGAAATGTAAATAGAATTAGCTTTTTGCAGCTACTTTGATATTCCACCCTAACTGCAGCTATTCTTGAATAATCAGTAGAGATTAGAAAGTATATTTACTCAGTTTTAGCACTATTTTGTTAGTGTTATCAGTAGCATATGTAAATCAACCTCATGTAGCTATCCTCTCAGATGATTTGGGAACACTTTAAGAGAATTAATTGATTTCATTTTATTATTTTAAAAGGTGTGGAGACAAGCAGACACGTATTTGTATTGTAAAACCACCAAAAATGCCACAATCACCAAGCTGTTTCCATTGCAGATCTGCAGTCAAAAGAATAATACTGTATTTGGGAGTGTGTTTCTTGAGGCAGTTACAGTAGAATGAATTTGTGCAAATTGTAGTTGTGTTTCCAAACCTTGACTGTGTGATTTCACACACAGGGCTCATGTCTGCTGTGTCAGTGATGGTTGTGGAGCACACGGCATGGAGAGGAACATTGGAGACCAGCTCAACAAAGCTTTTGAAGCTTATCGCCAGGCCTCCATTGAGAAAGACAATGCTAAAAAGGAACTACAGCAAACGGTAACACCATGGGGAGACAAACGATTATTTGAAATGAGCCAAATATTAAGAAAATAATAATAATAAAACCGAGTCCACTAGTCAAAAGGTAGCTTTCATTGCTATTTTTGCAAGCAAGGTTTTGTACTTGACTTACTGAAAGCATGTTTACTTTTATTCTATTTGTTAACAGTGAAATTGTCAGTAAACCTAAAATAATGTGATCATTTAATCATAAACATGATAATTTCGTATAAATTAGATATGAAAATGTGACACCTGCACAGATATGTCAGCATAGACCAGATCCCAGATATTGGTGCTAGAAATATAACAGAACCCTCATTTTTACAGACTGAATATTATGAGCGATATACTCAAAAACTTCAAAAGCAGATAGAGGACCAGCAGCAGCAGATTTCAATACTTGAAGCTCAGTTGATGTCAGCAGCAAAGCAACCATCAGGTTAGTGACACATGCCAGATGAATTGTCTCTTCATATGCTGACAAAATAATTTACTCTTGCCATGCATTGCAATCTGGGCAATGACCTTTATACAGCAGGATGTAAAGGATTTTCATGTGCTGTACTCTCAAGACATTTCAACACCGAATTCATCTTACCCATTTCATCTTTTCAACTGTGCTTCCTGTTTGGTGTTATGCACTGACTGACAGTTCATTTATCCTGTTTTGGATTCTAAGGAGAGATGAAATGTGAGCTGGCTCCCAGAACACAGGAAGAGGAGACTTTGTTGTCTTGCAACCATGTACTAGATGGGACCAGTGCTTTTAGGAAAATACAGTACCTGGTATGTTTAATGTGCTGGTGTGTTCTACTCTGCACAGTGTGACTGCAATGTGACTGCTGCAAATCTGGATTTTTTTTTTTCATTCTCACACTTGCACTAACACATGCATACATGCACACACACACACACACACACACACACACACACACACACACACACACACACACACACACGCACCAGAGTTAGTTTTAGATTCCACTTACATTCTTATATTGAATCTGTAATGGCACATACAAGATAACTATTACAGTGGTAGCTAAAACATTGTAGCCCCTATAGCAGTCTATGTATAAATTGTATTGTACTATGTATAAACACACACACACACACACACACACACACACACACACACACACGCACACACACAATGTTGATGGTCTACAAACATTCCCTCTGCATGATGTTGCTGCAGCTCTACCAGCAGTGATCTTTAATGGACACAATATCAATAAGTATTGCAGTATGCAGCATACTGCAGGTTCACTGTGATCCATGCTGCCTGACAACTTTCAAACATTCTTCCTGTGACGGGAGTTTTAAGTCTGTGTCTTTAACTTTCAATGTCATCCTTTTTTTGTAACCTTTTCTTTTCTCTCTCAACCTCTGTGGTTCTTATCCTTCTGCCCAACTCACAGATTATTTCACGATACTTAATGCTGGCAGCACTAACTGGCACCTGTTCTCACTGATAAGAAGAGACTGTTCTTATCTTTTTATGGCTATACCTTGCTTCCACCTAATTCTTTTCTGTTGATTTAACTGACTGTGGGCCCCTAAGGATTTTCCTACTGGACTAGAACCCAGCCTCTATTTTACTTCACACATGGTTTATCCACTTGCCAGAGTGAGTTCTCTTTTCCCTCACCAGATGGTGCTAGAGGATAATATCACTGCAGGGTTCATCTTACAGCAGCTTGAGCTTTACTGTTAAACATTTATTTTACTGGTGGTGGTACTTGAATGAATTTATGTCTGGTAACAGGACTACACTCTTTTATGTGTAAATGAAAAATGCAAATTTATTTACAATTTGTTGTTTGAATTAATTTTGCCCATGTTTGCTGTAAATGTAATGTGCCGATTTTTCAGGAGAATATGGAAACTGCTGTGGCTGTTCCTCCTAAATTGCCAGTTAACAGCACCATTGACAAGTATGTGTCTCTCCTTGCACACCAACCAGTTTCTCATAGACATTATAGGGGAAAAAATGTTCACTCTTATTTCTTTGTTTCTCAGTCAAGACATGCTGGAGGTATTTGAAGCAATTCAAGGGAAATTCCAGCAGATTCGGTCTCTAACCAGAAGACAAAAAGATCACCTAAAAAGATTTCACGGGGGAAACGATACTTCAAATGGTAATATTAAAGTTTACCAACTGCTTCATATTCCCTGCAGTTGCACAAGACCTGAACCTGAATGCAGATCTTTTTTTTATTTCAATTACTTGAGAGAAAATATGTTGAGTTACAATTGCTTTGAATGTGTCATAACAAGTTGTGAGTTTACTAGCTTTTGCTTTGTTCTTGAACACAATTAGATAGCAACACCTTAACCAGAACCGTACATTAATGCCTCATTGCCCTCTTGAACCATGGCCGGCCACCTGTGTGAAAATAGAAAGAGCAGATAAACACATTTAATTATTCCACTGACAAATGCATGATGTTGGCTCTGGCTACTAGCTGTATAATTAGTACAATAAAAAACATTTTTTCTTTTATATATTCAATGAAAGAACCAGTATGAGTCCTTAATAAGCAATGAAAAATCAAACGAGAAGTGAGAATGCCCTTGAGAAATATTTTTCAACAACACGCAACTTCTAAAATCATTGCCAAGCTTGTATGTTTATTCGCTGGAATATGTTGATTCGTCGATTGAGACATAACAAGTATGTAAAATCTCTTTTTTTTTTTTTCTGCCGTCTGACAGACCAGCGGTTCTCCATGCCTATCCAGTGTACGGACGATACGGCGGAGCAGGCGGAGAGACCCTTCTCAGCACTGAGGTCAGCAGTGGAAATCCCACACCCGCCTACGTCTCTGGCGTCCCGTGGCGCCAGCCCCGAGGACAGGGACTTAGTAGACTCTCTCACCAAACTCAGTGTCAAATTCCCGCCCTCTGCGGACAGTGAATATGAGTTCCTGAACAGTGCTCCAGAGAGACACGTTGGTCTGCCCATGACCAGGAAACGGCCTCCCAGTAGCGTCCCCACTGCACTGACAGAGGAGGCGCCTGCGGAACTGGCTGTGCCTTTTGTCTACCCTCCGTCCCCCTCCCACTCCACATCGTCCTCGCTCTCCAAGGAGAGCGTACGGGGACCCCAACAGGTGAGAATCACAGGAGAAGGTCTGAGAAAAACTAGTAGCAAATTATCAGTTTCTGATTGGATATTTGCTAATGGATGAGGGAAAGAGTGTGAAGTAGAAAAAAATACCCTTGGCTTAACTCAAAACGTATTACTGTGTAATGTGTGCTGATTCTTTTTATAATTTAGCTTGGATACTCTGGTTATATTTGGCATATTTGCTAGAGAGTGGGAGCCAGATGGAAGCACATTACAGTGTCTGAATCTGATGAAACAATTATGATGGTTAAGTGGGATTTCATGGGCTAATGTGTATAACCACGCTTATCACAGCATTGCACAACATACAGTGAAATCTAAAAGTTGCAGTATGTTGAAAACATCCTTTCTGCTCTGGCTCTGCAGATAAGACATGACAAGATGGTCCAGTTTTTATTCTAAGAAACTCATAATGCAATACTTTCCCTGGGTTACATCAACATGGGCAATTATGCACATTATTATCTGCTTGTTTTCATAGGGTGGATGACCTCAATGGCCACACACTAATAGCAAATTAATAGTAAGATAATTAAACATGGGAATCACTCTTTGCGTTTACTGTTGTTGAATCAGAAAGTGGGTTCATCTTGTATTCCTTAAAGCAACAGATACTTCTACCTAAAGGCCAAGTGACCCAGCATACTCTAAATACTGTAGGTGAGTGTAAGCATTGTTATGTATGTGAGTAATACAGCCTTTTGTGTGTTTGCATCCTTCTCTCTGCAGCCTCTGTGGAGTCCTGAGCTGTGTGATACAGGTGACATGGGGACAGAGCTGGAGGTGGCACAGAGCAGCAGTCCCGATAAATGTGCTTTCTGCAATGCTGTGGTTCCTCAAGCCTGTATGAACAGCCACCTCTATTCGCATTTCTCTCATAAGAATGAAGCCAGCAATTGACAATGGAGGCAGGGACTGACTGGCCGATGCGATAACTCCTCCAAGACTTACTGTATTCATGGTTTATTCATGCCTTTGTTGCCTGCCATGAAGTACATGCGCTGTACTGGATTTCAAATGACACTGCCTTTTGCAATAAGACTTGAATCCATTCTAAGTCCATTTATTTAATGTCAAAGAGTTGAATGGTACACTTTCTTGCCCATTATATATTTTTTAATATTACTCTGAAATTGTACTCGAGACCTAAGTGATGATGATGCACAGTATGGTAGATATGAGTACAATAAAGCCATCATTTAATCTTGCAATGAATATTCTTTTTTGCTACCTGTGTCATTTACATTGTTTTTAGAAAAAGGGTGGGATGCTGTTCTAAGTGTAACCACAATATATAGACATACTAAGATGGAGAAGATGCAGCCTTGATGTTGCTTTGATAATTATAAACTTTGATGTTTAATTGTGTTTATAAATTTTATATTTTAAAACACAAGTTGTGTGTGACTCAAAAGAAAATATCAATGTATATTTTTCAGGGAGATCTTCACTCTCAGAACTGGAGAAAAATGAATTCACTTTGGAAATGTAAGTTTTGTAATATTTTTTTTTGCGGAAATGTGACTAATATTGTCTTCTTTTTATGCTGTCAACAGAATTCTATGTTTTACAGACACAGGAAGGGGAAAAAATTGAATGTTTTTTACTTCATTTGTGTCTCTTACTTTGTAAAAACCAGCAATGTGCATCCAATCACTTTAAAGTTATCAATTTGGCAGCATTTGTAAGACACATGTTGTGTACATGTTGCTAGTGAACTATTCCCACAGGAATTTGCATCAGCATCGTACCAGGCTGTATATTTTCATTTGTCAGTATGATTTGGAGCCACTGTGACATCCTTAGTCCTCAGAGTTGGAAATAATTACAACTTTTGAATTAATTTAAAAGTTATGCCATTTGTTCACTAAAATTAGGGTTGTGCAGGTGGTAAACATATCATCAGGCACAGGCTCATTGTTCAATTAGATGCCCAATTATGTTGCTATTTGTAGCTTAATGGTTTTAGCCTTAGAAAATATTATTCTCATACATATTTACCTATTTAATGGAGAAATGAAAATGGCATGATGCTTTTTGCCCCCTTTCACATTCTGTGAAAAGAGATAAAATGACAAATTGATGAGTCAGGTTCCAAAATGATATAATCACCATTTGGAAAAAGTGACACCAACTCTTACAAAATTATTTGTAGTACAAAATTAGAGAGAGACAGGGAGCAGTGAAACACAGGAAATGTTTTTTTTTTGTTGTTGTTATATAGCATTTTAGAACAGAAGTCTTTAATTGGATGTATCAGTTTTTGAAAGACAATGTTTCAGTCACTGACTGTATCCATTGTGTGTGCAGCAATCTATAGTTTTTAATACAGATTCCATCTATTATTTGACCAAACCTTAGTCTTTTTCAAACAGCAGCAACAGCTTTTGACTTCTGCAATATTTATTCACAGCTTTGCAAACAATTGCAATGATTTTCCCTGTCTTGTGTGATGATGTGTTAAGGAAATGGGGACAATATGTGTATTGAAACACATCGTTGTGCAGAGAGGACCTTGCAGCCCTTCAGCTATGGGCTGGTAACACTTGTGCTGGGTAGATGAGCTGGTGTGAAGATTGCGAACAAGCTTTTTTCTGCTTTCAAGTGTTGGGTATTACGTTATTTGAAATATCACTTAATAGACTTGGATTAATTTAATCTTTTCATTATTAATCAATATTCACCACTGAGCATTTCACTGCACGTCATAAATAGCTCAGAAAATCAAAACATATGTAAAAAGGTGATTTTTTTCATGCCATCCATTCCAACTAATGAGTCATTAGATTAATTATAATCATTATAATTAATAATAATTAATAATACATTTTGGGTCCATGATGATAGGGAACGGCAAGTGTCTCTTAAATACTGTACCAAATCACAACACATCATCTGAGTGAGGGAAAAGACTGAAAATACATGTCATTTGCTGTATTTACAAAGCTGAATATTACTTCATGTACAATGTGTCAAGCATAATGCATGTTTATTTTGGAGTGACATAAACCACAGAATTTCACATTTCACATCACATTATGGACATTCAGGGGAGAATTTATTCTGAATTTTTGGCAAATACAAATAACCACTATCCCTAATGATTCTCTCTGGTTAATCTGTGAAGAGTTGAACATTGTGCAGCCTGCATGCTTTTCTCTCTGGGATCATGAACAGCTGCTTGCACATAATTATGTTGTCATTCCTTGTTATTTGGAAGAGGAAAGTCATAATGACAGCTAGGCCTATGATTTTTTTTTCTTCTGTGTTTTAGTATATATTTACTCACTTGTTAATAAAGTAATGTGAACAGCTTGAGAAACCCCCACTTAAGCTCCAAGGAAGCCATTTTTCTTGCCATGTTTTTGCTTGCATTTAGAGATATACAGGCCATCTCCTTGTTCAGTGGGACTTTCGCTACCAGCGGCAGTAGATTTGAAGTAGATCTGAGAGATATAAGAAATGAAAGAAGAGGAAAAAGACGAAGGATATGGATTGAAACGGAGAAGAAGCAGGCTGATTACAAGGTGTCAAAATTGCCAGGAGCAAAAAGGTGAAAGCAATCAGGGGTGAGAAGAGTGCAGCATTTGTGAGGGGCAACTAATTATCCATCTCATTTGTGGAGAGCAGCATTTGAGGCAGCTCTAGCCCACTGAATGGTGACAGATTGGTGCGGAGGAGAGGGGAGGTGTTAGAACAATGGAGCCCAGCTCACCATCATTACTGCATGCTAATCAGCAGTGCTGCTGCACCACCAGTCGGTGCTGCAGAGAGTTCAGGGGGATAGGGAAGTCACCGGCTTCAGGGGACTGCAGTCATTTCCAACTAGAGGAGAGAGGGAGGAAACTGACATATATGTGCTGGCACTCTATCAATGCCTGCTTGAGCCAATAGGTCTTCCAAGGCAGAGGCTGATCTCTGTGGCCTGCATTATCACCTCCCCATTCTGGAAGTGTCTTGGAAATGAAAGATAGATTGAGTGCATGTGTACTTTTAAAGGGATCCAGTGCAATAATAATAACAATATAAGACCAAATATTCGTTTAGGTTGATGGCTGAGGTTTTCGACAGTGATGATGCAATTCAAATGCTGTCACAGTACATTTATTTGTCATTGTATAAATGCATCTACTGTATGTTGACAAAAGTTTTGAATGTTTTCCGGAACTCATTCATTGTAAAAAATAAATAAGATTCAATATTATTAGTAGTTAGTATATTTAGTGTAATATGATATGCAAATATGAAAATAGGTTCTTAATATATGTTTGCAACGGACAATTTAATCCTCTCAGATGACAGACAGACATATCCTATGTACAAAGAAATTTTTGATAATCTATGGTGACGATAATGTCATAAACTATGTTGTGACGCCTTCCTCCTTTGACTTGTTTCGAATGCAGTCGTAACTGTGGTGCAGTAGTGGTTACAGCACATATACTGTATTGCTTGATATTGGCATTTGTCAGGATATCATCTATTTTAACTATCACTATTAACTGTTGTTATACAGCTATGTTAAGCTTAAGTAAAAACTTGTGTCAGATACCATATGGCCACAAGCAGGATGGCCACACAACAATGGTGTGTGAAGATAGAAAATACAGTTTATTTTGTTGATCAAGACTTTTCAAAATCTACAGTCTTTCTGTGAAGTAGCAAGGCTTTTATCACCATCACAGCCTAAAAATGTTTGTTCAACTGGACTGAGGGTTTTGTCTGATGTGAGAGAATTAATATGTAGTGTTGATTAACAGGAAGCAGCATCAGATCTTTTAATTACAGCATTTGGAGAGTTAGTTGAGTGGCTCTTCAGCAGTAGCTCAGAATATTTGCTCCTGCTTTCTTCTTTACACATGTAAATGCATATATGCTTGTGATAACATTGCATTTAAAATATCCCAACATCATAAAACAAACAATTACATTTTATTGTTTTTATTGTTAAGCAAATGTATCATAATGACAGTAGACAATAGACAGACACCACTCCACTGAGTCATTATTTTAAACAACTACTCTTCTAAATATTTATACAATGTTTATCAAATCACGGCATTGCCAAGAAGATTTAACACAAGCAAAAAAAAAGAAAAAAGATCGTTGAAGGGTTTAATCGAGCCGAAACAAAACAGAGAGATAGCAAGTGCGTTAAGGTCACCTGGCTAGAATGCCCTCTTAACATCAATGTTGTTTAGATAATTAACAACTTAGGAGAGAAACATATTCAACTGTCTGTGCACTGGTCACCGTTGGCATGAGGGACTGCCAACTCTCATGGCGTAGTGAGCTGAGAGTATCACCTCACAGTTGTCTTGCCATGCGTTGGGCTCCTCGTGCTCTCTGTGCAGAAGTGGTAGAACTGACTTTGTGTTCGATTAAATGTGTTGAAGCCATCACTGCCTGTGCAAAGTCTCAGAACAGCCCCTCGCTCCGTAGTGTGTTTGTTTCAGTGCTGGTCTGAGAGCCCTGCTTTCTGGAGCAGAGATTTGGCAGTCACAGCAAGTGATGACAGAGGCAGTGGTGAGATCGCACCCAGAACCCCAAAGGAGGCTCACATTTCAGGCGGATAAGAGGCTTGTTCAATACACAGAACACAAAAGCACTGATCAGTGTAATTTTGAAGATGCCATTGTTCTGAATATCACATTGCTCGGTGTACTTTTATGTGTTTACTCGGGGACGGATGGTGACCACTGTGAAAGTCTTGGACATTTGTCAAGTGCTGAACTTTTGGGAGACATTTGGCTGCCAATTTGAAATAATTGTACTACTGAAAGTCTGGCTCACAAGATGTCCTCTATATTATTTTAGTGTCCCTCTGTTAAATCAGTGTAGGTTGTTTTTTATCTTGACACATGGGGGTGGGGTGGAGCTTGGGGATGTTAGTGGAATGATAACTTGCACTTCAAGGGTTAAGGCAGCATGAAAGAATCCATTCTCGGTTTAATGACCTAGCCTTGCTGGGCGAGGACGACAGGGAACATGCTCTTGACTTGTTCTGAATTTGCCAATTAACACCTCCAATAACAGGCTGCCTCTGAACATCACCAATGTAGGAAGAGGAGGAGCAACTCTCATGCACTTTGTTTTTCAGCCTCTGATCCTGTAATGATAAGGTCTATGATTTCTGCATGTACTGAAAATTATTTTATCTTATATGCTGGTTAGTTTTGTTTTATAGAGGCATTTTGTATGAATTGTAGCATTAACTAGTATGATAGTTATTCTCTGCTCAGTCGATGAGCTGCTTAGCCATTGACTATCAGACTGGCAATGATGTTGGAAATGTTTTATTTTTTCACGTGCTGCATGAATCCTTATGTACTTGTTGGACATTCTATTTTCGCACTTGCCCATATGGCCGTGTGCAGCTTCAATTAGACACATGACTGGTATCTAAGATACACTGCGCTAGATTATGTTTTTTCCCTTCTTATTGTTTTACATGAAAATACTAAATAACAATACTGTCCTTGATAGATATGTCAGAAAAAGATCTACCTCTCCAAATAAGGTTCCCGTTCCAGTCCACCCCTCTAGTTTCACACATGCTTATCAGACCTCCAAACAACACCTAGTACAGGTGTGAATATCTAAGTCCCCAGTGAAAATCACAGTAGGTCCTCTTGTGGTGTCCTCGGAGTCCTCTTACATGCAGCGGTGGCTTTGCATTGGGGCTGAGATGCTGGTGGCTAACAGCAACTGCAGAAACACCTTTGTCTATGTGTAAGGTGGACATCCTTACACCAACTGTGCTTAATGAATGAAAAACCTACTCCCAGATCTAATTGAAAAAGGTGCCTAAGTGTACAGTAGCTGGTTATAGCCCGGGCCACAATCACACCATAACACAGTGGTTTCGCGATTCATTAGCAGGTACTTTAACAATATACAATAATTGAAAGACAGCTGAATAATTGATTGCAGTTCACACCATAGGAAAGGTGGAGTGATCCATCTAATGATGTTAATAAATCGTAGGACACAGAAGATGTGCCCTACGAATAGGACACAGAAGATAACACTTTAGGTGTGAGCTGTGTACAGTTATGACGACAAAGGCCTTGTCCTAACACTTTGTCAACATAACAGATACAGACACTGTGAAGATGTTAGTCATGCTCATGCTAGTGAGATTGAAGAAACGCATGATGTATTAGCTCAAGGTTACCGGATCATAGCTCTCTTATCCTTCTGCTGATCACCCCTTTGTCCTGTGTAGAAGAATATTAACCCTATTAGAGATGCTACGTACAAATCCATTCATTTATTCAGTGTTAAGAAACCATCTGGCTCGGGCAGAACTGAAAGTCATCCTGGCAGGCCAGTTTCCTGACTGACACCTCATAGAATTAGTGGGAGGATGGCTTCATTTCCCACCCAGTGTCTTTGCTCAGCTCAGACTATATGGCTTATCATCTTGCTCTTTGCTGTGCTCTAAGTTCAGATATGAATTGAAAAGCCTCTGTTTTCCATGAGCCCCATTTATCTTAAGTCTTTGTTACAGCATTAAACAGCTTCAGCATATTTGGCTTGTTGTTTATTAGTCTTAGATAGTGAGATATAACACTTTTTGTGTTCTCTTTGTGGAAGCTGTGAAAATGGCACGCCATATGTAATGCACTTGCTTGCTGTTGGCCTCGCCAATTCCCCCAAGATCAGTCATTCCTGTGCCAATGCTCACACTCTCTCTTTGTCCTTGTGATTTGATTGAGCTTCTTGGATTGGATAGATTTCTTTTTGATGCCTTGTCTGGTGTTTAGTTGTTGAATTGATCTCACTAGTGGTCCAGTTAAAATAACCATTTGAACCAGAACATACGTGTTCAATTTCTACTTCCGAGCATGATTGTTTCAAATTGTTCTTTAAGTCTGTGAAAGATATGGACAGAAGAAAAAAAAACCCCAAAACAAAACAACATATTGCAGTAAACAAGCTATCCAAACCAGATAGGAGGCAGACATAGATGAACCAAAGCATATTCAGGTTATGTTTTTCCGTCTTCTAATTCTGCACAAAACAAATTGGCTGCATATTTTGTTCACACCTTGTGTAACCTGGGGATAGCAAGCGCAATTCTCCCCCGTCATACCTGTGACAACAACCTGCAAAGTGCTCCCAATGCCCTAATCTGCAAGGTACAGACCTGCTGCTGCTGCATGTAGATGTTGTTTTCTTCTTCCTTAGCTGCTTCTCCCTGTGGTTTTTACATTTACACACCCGACAGAATCACAGAGGATAAAGGAGAATATGTGTCTCACAAGCTAGCGTTTTTTTTTTTTTTTTTTTACAACAAACATGGTAGCTTTCAATATGAAGCAATAAAGGCGTACGGATGGTGTTTCATTTAGAAATGGCAGTCAGACCATGATTTTAGAATCAACAGATGGCCAATAGATTGGTTTAAATATGAGTAACACTACTGCCTGCTTTGGAGTTGGCTCAAGTAGTGGTGTAGTGTACTACTGTCTTATCATATCTCCTTGTGTGAATGATGATGTCACCCTGATAGATGCTACTCAAGTGGGATCAGAACTACTCAGTGATGTCTGTGGAGACCAGCGCTGGGAGATCCCTGTCTGGCTGCATTATTCAACAATACTCCTTACCTCGCCCAGGGAAAAGGGACTGCTGAATATTTGAAAGATATATTTGATTTTTTATTTAGGGATATAGATTTAGATGGGAGGGAAAAAAAATAGACATAGTGCCAGTCGGTGCGCCCCGGTTGGTCGCCAAGGCAACTTGCCGAATTTTTCTAACCGATCGACGGGGTTTGTTGGCCGTCTCACTGAGGGACGTTTTGGACAAGTAGGCTTCTTCGAGTGCCTTTTGACTGTGACTACCCGCTTACTGATCATTACATAGTCACAAGAATACTACTAATAATAATTCACAATATTCAACATTCATTATTTGTTCAAAAAGTTGTGGATCGGCCAATCTTTTATGAACATTTGAAATGGTAATTCACTCCAAAAGGGGCCTATTCCCATTTTCACAATCAACAAAGCACAAAAATGCATGGAGACACTGCAAGGAGAAATAGAGGTGCTGGTCTCAAACACCCATCAATCCCTTTGCAGCTCTATCAAGCCTTCCCACAGCAAACGTCTTCATTGCCTGGAAATCTTGCTGAGCGACACCAAGCAGAACCACATGTCTGGAGCTCAAACTGTACTTCAAGTTTTGATTGTGCTATTAATGCTATTGTAGCTTTTAAATATAGCTTTACTTTTTGCTTATCAGGCAAAGTATTTACATCAAGTGAAAGTAAAAGATTCTCAGACTCCCTTGGACTCTTGGGCTGTTTTGTTAAATTGAGTGCATCAATATTTCAGCTGCAGCATAAGAAAAGAAATCTGCTCATTGATAACGTACGACTGAGCCGTGCCAGACTTCAATATTTCAAAACGGCAGAGGAAAACATGGCTGCAGAACCACTGCTCAGATCCTGACGAGCCAAGCAGAGTATTGATCCATCTGGCTCTGAAGACACTGTCATGTCACCTCTGCATTTAAGTGTTATCTTGTCAGGTTCAAATGATCTAGCTGTCAGATCTGGAAAAAAGCTTCTGTGTGATGTTGCTTTGTCTCTAATGTCCAGCTGTTATTACGACAAGCTGTACCATCTAATCTAATTCATCTAATTCATGGGTTTAAACTGTGTTTTGCATATGCCATGGAAGCCTGTGTTTTCCTGTATGTACTTATATTTGTATTTCATTTTACACAACATATGATTGTGTGTGAGTGTGTGTGTGTGAGAGAGAGAGAGAGAGAAAGAGAGAGAGAGAGTGAGAGAGTGTGTCTGTGCACACACATACATACTTGTGTCTGTGCATACAATACATGTGAATCCAAATTTATGCATGGCAGTAGATTATAATCATATATGACCATCAGAGAGTGAATCCAGCACTATTTCAATCAGCATAATTTTATTCTTTTCATCAGCCGTTGTCATCCATTTCTCCAGATACCTTTGATAAAAAAAGAAAACTTAAAATAAATGCGAATGAAACCTCAGCGGCAGAGCAAACCTGGTGCAAATTGCTTCAAGATTGATTCCTTAGCTTCACCTGTGGATTAAACTGATACTTAAAGGGTGGGAATCCAGCCTCGCGCTGAAAGGGCACAAACTATTTCAACCAAGGTGTGGTAACAGGGTGAAAATTTGAAAGCAAGTTCTCTCCCTGCTAATGTACATCGCCCCTAATGTTAACACACCTACCATATTACACTCACCGCACTAATTTTCATATTTTCACTCGTGTTTGTTTTTAGTCCTTTCTTGTTTTATTTTTTTTCCTCATTCATGAATCACTGTACTGTGTCGAATGTCTAATTTAGAGCCAATTTAGCAAGTTGCCTGGTCACTTAAAGAGCGGATCAGTTCCTCATGGCTCTTGGAGATGCTGCAGGCCGGAGAGCGTGTTCGGCTGCTATAAAAGCAACAGCAGGACACCAGTCAGTAGTTCACACTTGTTGGAGCATACTGGTGGGGCTGTGAAGATGGATCCTATCTTGACTATAAGGTACTGTCTGTATTTCTCATCTTTCTAATCTGTGAGAGAAATGATGGCCCCGTGTGACGTCATCTGCTTCTCTGGAACATACCTGGTATTCTTGTAGTACTTGATTCTCTGTATGTATGCCTTAGATATCCATATTTTCATCCTCAAATCACTGTCTCTTTTTTGACAAAGTTGATCAAGAAGCCTTAAGAAGATATGCCAGTTTCCACCTGTGTTTGTTTGTGACAGAGCAGATGTAAGTTGTAGAGACATAAATCATATCACATTTATTTTTCCTCTCAACTTGGAACATGGTTTCTTTCCCTGTAGAATTCAGAACTGATCATTAACCTTTCCTTTGGTTCCTTCCCTTGCCTGGTCACATTTCCTCTCTATTTGGTTCCTGGCCCCATATGCCACTTTCCTATTTCCTGCCTGCAGACAGCAGGGAGTAGCTCTATTATCACCTTCCTAGAGCTGTCTTTGAATGTGAGAGGCAATTCCATTTCACTCTGCCATGGGGAGGAGGAGGAAAGAGGCGCACCATAGAGCACACAGAAATTGGTTTAGGGTTACCTCTCATAGTTGAATGTAAGGGTGCTTTGTTTTTCTACTTGTATTGCTTCGATTGAGGGATTATCCATTGTCTGTTGTGAAGGTGCAGATATTTGTAGAAAAGTGCCAAATCGGAACAAAGGTTAAGCACTGTGTATCATATCTGGTCGTTGCGTGAACACTTCATCGTTAACTTCACTTATGGGTTGCCTTCTGAAATATTAACAATCCTAAAGCAGTGATATTACACTGCTGTGAAGCTGTGCTAAACATATTGAAGATGTCTCTAACGCTCTCACTCTCAAGTGTGTTCACTCATCCATTTTGCGCCATTTTACTCTGAGGTTGTGTTATTTCTGGGCTTGCCTTTCTGGGTCTTATTCCAGCTTTTATCAGCCACTAGTTCTTTGGAATAGTAGGGCTCTTGACAATATTGCTCCAGGATAAATTAAACATGAGTTGCGTAGAGTGATAATCTGTGGGCCTCTCTTTTCACACTGCATTCCCAATGAGCTGCGTGTTGGCCTGGTGTTGTTGCCTGCGATTTTAATGAAGATTATTCTTGTAACACGACAATCGCCTGTTTGCTCCCATTCTCCCCCTAACCCAAAATATCTTCTCTTCAAATGGAGAATTGATGTGTTTTCTTTTATGGGAAATACAAATCATTCACATTATTTCATTTTAAAAGTATCTCTGTCACAGTTCTCAATCACTAATTTCTCATCAATATGATTTATAATCTTTAGGTACTAAAATGCTGATGTGGATTAATCAGATAACGTTGTTTTCACTTGTTTTCAGATCACATTGTGAAAAATGTCCTCATCCATCATCATTTCAACCTAACTATCTATTAAACATACTGTAGTTATGACTGGGTAGTTAGTACTGTCTGTAGAGATTAACAGATCTTCATCATGTCTAAGCAAAGTAGGCTCACATCAAAAAGGGCAAATCTTTGGTCACTGGAGGGGAACCGTCTCTGTTCCATTGTTCGGCTGCAGGCTGATAGTGCATGGGAAATCTCAGAGGAGTCTCAAAGGAGTAAGTGCACACTTCATGGCATGGCTACTCTTAAAATGGAACTGATGTTTTATAAATAATTTCAAAGTTACAAACATCAGCCTCACAATCACAGCAATTCAATGATATTCATTTGGCATAAGTCAGTTTCATTTCTGTGTGCTTTTCATCAGAAATGGCTTAAAAAGTAGAGTTAGCCTGAATTTTTTATGCCATGGGCTTACTGGGGACAGTGGCCGATGTTCTTCACTTGCAGACGTCTGACAGTGCATGGCAGCAGAAATAACAAAATGGTCACAAACCCCAACTGCACTCCTTGGGTCACACAGCCCCCTTAATATTTAAAGAGACTAGCAACAAACCAAACAGTTGATAACAGGTCAGTAGCAGGTGATAAAAGAAGTTTTAGTTGGGACATTAGCCCTTCCGTACACTTTGTGATTTCTGACATTATATCCTGGCCATTTGTTAAGCCAAATAATACACATCAGGGAAGCCAGGCAGTTGTAGGCATTGCTCTGGGGGGTTGTATTACCCGGAGGATTATGATATTTCACAAGTGTTACTTCTCTATAAAATTGGTATGAGACAGAAATCACACATTTAATGTTATACATGGATATTATTACATGCCATCATCCGTGTTAATGTTAGTCTTGTTTTTTAGTCTACCTGCTTCATTCTACCATTGTTCTCTCTACCATAGAATTATACTGTTATTATTATACTGCACATAAATAAGAGTGTGTTAATTACTGTGCTGTCATGGTCTTGTTAAGGTCATAGGAACAACTAACAGGACAACATGTGCTTTAACCTCTGCCTAATTCAAGGGATAAATAAATATGGTACAGTGATACAGTGAATATGTAATAGCATGATTGTATATTAATGTTATTTTGTGAAGGACCCTGGTTGTGCCCCTGCAGCATATCACATGTAGAATGATGAGCAGGATATTTTCGCCTCTTGTCTGTGTATAATTTGCAACTTTACGTAAACCAGTAATTGGTGACAACTCAGTGATGTTTGAGCGGCATGTGATAAACAAAATGCAAATGTCTCATAAGTGTAACCACAAAACAATAAGTGCAGAAACGTAAATAATTGCAACATGAAAATAATGACATTATGGGTGAAAGTGCAATTAATAGAGACTCCTTGCGCAAATTACAGATCAACAACTAAATTACAATATAGGTTACTACTGGATATTGCAAAAATAACCTACCCTTGTTTCTATGTTATTCTACCCATCAGTTTTCTGCAAGGTACTGCAACAGTTACATTTCATGGGCAAACCTCCTATATTTGTTTACATAATTAAGAAACTACATGGTGTAATTAAATGGGTAATAGGTAGAGAAAAGTAAAGTGAACCGGGGCCCAAAATCTGGCAGGTTTTGTTGGCTTTTTATAAGTTTGTGTCCATTTTCCTTCACTCTACTATTTTCCAGATAAAGAAACAAATGTATAATTTAGTTTTTTTTGGGGTGAACTACCCCTATAGTGTAAGTTCTGGTATGGTATTAACTATTGAGGTCTGAGAGCCATCTCACTTGTATTTCTACTGTACGTCATGATCACCTGTCCTGAGGTTAATTTGCTGTGAGATTTGTGGTAAGGAAGCACAGTGGGCTCTGGCTGGGCGACCCTTAAAGAACATCAATAATGAGCGGGTGTACGAGTGCACTTCTGGGTAGACATAGACGCGTGTCTCGGTGTGTCCAGGGAGGACGGCTAATAAGGGTTTAAAAGCCACAACTGTCCACACCGCCCCTTAGCAGGCCACCAGCTGTCTTCCCTTTCAGAAAGCACCCTGATTCCCTCTGACAGAACAGATCACTGATGGCAGGAGACCACAGGGGGCAATAGTTATGTTAGCATAGCACAAACAAAGCACCAAAGCTCCACTTTATCAAATTAGTCCTGCGGGTTAATTAAAGTCTTAACATAAATATTGGGCTCATCTTTCTTTCTATCAAAACGCCAGGAAAAAGGGAGGAAATACTTCAACTTGATTTATTGATGGAAATTGCGATGTGACGTCTGGCAAACAACATATAAATAACTTAAGGGCCATCTTAAATGCATTCCCATGAAATTTTTAGTGCCACTGTAATATAAGCCACTACCTGTCATGAATCCCAAATAACCTTGGCTCTATCCTCTTAGTTCAGCCCAGTGTGCCTCATCCCTTATTACTGGCCTGACAAGGAAATGTTTACCCATCCGACAAGAGACAAGCCATTTCATAGTCAGAAAAAGCAATTTCACCTGACTGGAGTAGCACACTATGTCCCCATATCCTTGCTGGCTATAATTTTGTTGTCATTTTGTGTGCTGTGATAGCATCATTGAAGTGACAGTACTGGGCATTTGGTAAAGTCCCTAAGCTGGTGCTCACTTTCAGGCTTTTTCTCTCCTTGTCATTCACATTGATTAGATTAGACCCAGGTGGCAAACAGATTTCTTTGGCACAACAATAAAAATGGTGATACAGATCTCTAACAAAGAACACTGTTTTATGCAACTGAACATTGCAAAGTAGGTGATACTACACAGCCATGTTCTATAATTATCCAATTTCTTATTCTTACAGATTATCTCAGGATGTCTCTAATTGAGTCCTGGCCAGGTTGTAGCAGTCCAAGTTCTCCAAAGACCATGAGCTATTTTTACCATATGGCTCCACCAACATGTTTGACAGATTGTGGATACACTGTCATATATATTGGCCATATAGCATACAGGTAAATATATTATGATTTTTTTATTTTTTATTTTTTTGCTCTGAATATAAATAGCAATAACCACTGTTCTTAACACAAATAGGGAGCCAGTGCTTTCAGCTCAGCTGGTCAATGGAGGGTTTGTGCAAGGCAGAAGGCAGAGTTCCTAACCTGCACAATACCTCCCAGAGGGACGAGGTTGGCCACAGGCATGGCAAACCAACCCCCTCCTCTTTGGTTATGTCCACTAGCTAGCTGGGCCAATAGGAACGAGGTACTTAGGCTAATAAACAGGCACCAGAGTACAAGGGGGAATCAAACTGAGGTGCTGCACGGTTGATTCAACAATTGGTTTGTTCAGGGGAAAAAGCAAGTCCTGCTTTTTAAAGATCAGTGATGGAAGTGAACCATAATCCTGTAATGAGGAGAGTAGAGGGTGGCCTCTCCAGCTTGGGCACAGGCAAGCCTGTGCTTGCATGTTTCACAGGAATAGATTGCCGGACCCTATAGCCCTACAGTAATGACCTCTCTTGTTAGCTTCACAGATGCATGACTGTTCATTAGAGATACAAACACGTTCACTTCCATATACCCACCAAGTCCTTGGTTTGGCTCCCTTAAACTTTATTACCCTTAAATTATAATATGCACTTCTGCAAGTTTATGAAAATATGTTATAGCTAACCAAATCAGGTAAGTTATACAGTGAAGTGACAATATCTGAAAAATATTGTTTTACATAAATTCTGTCTAATTAATAAAGGTCTTAAAATCATAAAAGTGTCTAATTAGCATGTATCAAACCACACCATTTGAATAGGAAAAATGTGTGACTTGGTAATACTCTTAGTCCATTAAGTTAAACATGAATGTGTTTACACTGCAGGCCATGGCTGCAGCCACTACAGTCACTGACTACTGTCTGACTGACTGATGACTGTGGCGTGACAGGCCTCAATATGCAGCCATTGCAACTTCTAATCATTCTAATAATAATCTTTATCAGTTTCTAAACCAACAACTTCCTGATACTAACAACTTCATCACACTGCAGTGAGGACTTCAGGTGGTCTGTGAAAAGTCTAATTGGTGGAATGGTGGAAGATTTTATTTCTTCTTCTTCTTTTCCATTTTTAATTCGTATGGATTGAATTGTAGCCAGTAACAAAAGAGAGACATAATTTAATCTCAAAACCATTATATGACCATGTGGGTGAAATTGTCAGGCATCTCAAAGAGACCTCCAACCTTCTGGCATCAAAATTTAACCTTATTTTATTATATTATTGCATGAAATTCTTTCTAGAACAGGCGATTTTAAACAAGTCTTAATAATGATAGCCAAATATAACAGTTAGACCTGATATGGATAATGATGGTATGTTATGTATATGTATATATGATGATATACTGTATATGCTCATAGCCTATATATCCATGATACCATCCTACCTTCCTCCTCTGCATTATAGGCCTGTAGTGGTCACTCATAAAGTATATATTATAAAATGGCTCATATTCTTCTTATAGTTCTTAAAAGAAAAAAAACCCGTATTTGATCAATTGTATTGCAATGATTTTTAAACAATATTCCAAAAGGCGGTTTTGGACTTTTCCTTTCTGTTTCTATTTATTTGCTGGAACATCTCTTGTTATCAGTGCACTCGTTCATAACTTTAGGGCATCAAATATTTATCAGCACTGGGACTCATAAACACATCTTCAGAGGGACGCCATGATTTCACGCTATATCACAAACATTTTAAAGCATCAGATGCACTGCCTGTCATAGCCTGTCATTTTTGGTGTGTTAATAATATATCTTCGTTTCTCCGGTAGACATACTTTGGCACTCATAGCACATAAATAGGTAAATAACGCAGATAAATAGGTAAATAACGCAGATGCTGCGGCCAACCTATCACAGAAAATCCATTTCTTCACAATCAAATTTTTTGACAAAACATGTATTTTCTTGTTTATATACATTCGAAGAAATACGCAACTATAAAGTAGTTACTTTTATCACATGTATGCAATCTCTGAAAACAAATAACTTTGCCCACAGCGCTCCTCAGATTGTCCTAATTAAGAGCTGTCTAATTAAATTACTGTCTTCAGCTAACCAATGGCCATACTTGTTTCATTAGCAATGCAGAGAGAGTGATGGAGAGAAAATCCTTCCTGATTGCAGGATGGTGTCAATTGGCTAATTTGCTGCCTTCGACAAAGTACCTCAAACCATAGCAAGGCGTTTTCATAGCATTATATTAGGTAAGGCGTGTGCAAAAGCTTGTGATATAGGTTGAGCTAATAGTGGTTTGCTATTGAGCTATGCAGGTCGAGAATTGCATCTCGCCAGCGAGTGATCTCTCCAAGAAATTTATGAATGTGGGCAGTGGCTTTCCAAGCTCCGATGGATCTGAGCTCTCGTTGCAGGACCATCCTATTATATCTGCAAGTGACAACCTGGAGAGAAGTTCACCTCTGAAAAAAAACTCTAGGGAGATGACGAATCAGTCAGAGGCAGACAATTTTCCCGACTCCAAGGACGCATCAGGGGACGTCCAGAGGGGCAAACTCTCTCCTGATCTTCACGGAGTCTCTGACATCCGTCATAATTTCGATGGATCTGCAGGAGAAAGGTGTATCTTTTCTCCATCTAGCCAGCCACAGTCAGTCTCAGCAGCTCCAAGTGCCATGTTCCCTTATCCGAGTCAACATGGACCAGCGCACCCGGCTTTTTCTATTGGAAGTCCAAGTCGTTATATGGCCCACCACCCGGTCATAACTAATGGAGCTTACAACAGCCTTCTGACCAACACTTCTCCGCAAGGCTACCCAGCAGCGGGCTATCCTTACGCGCAACAGTATGGACACACTTACCAAGGAGCGGCTTTTTACCAGTTCTCCTCGGCGCAAGCTGGACTGGTCCCGGGCAAAGCGCAGGTGTATCTGTGCAACAGGGCCCTGTGGCTTAAGTTTCACAGACACCAGACAGAGATGATCATCACAAAGCAAGGGCGGTAAGTATCCATATAGGCGCATCTATCAGACGCGTGCGTAAATGTGAATCAGTAGATTTTGTTCTGCTATATGAAGCGTTTAATCAAAAGTTAATCTTGTAACGCTTCATTAACGTCAAATACCAATTTTCCCAAAATAAAAAAAATATGATAAAGGCCTTTTGGTATTACACTAAGGCAAATTGCTTGTAGATAATTATCATGTCGAGAGGGGGAATCAAATCTAAATTTTCTGCGGTCAAAACAAATACACCATTTATGATATTATGATAGGTTATTACATTACTGATGAATAAAATAACAGATTCTAAATGTGCTCATTACTTTCCCACAGACGAATGTTCCCCTTTTTAAGCTTCAACATTTCTGGCCTTGACCCTACCGCTCACTACAATATATTTGTGGATGTAATACTTGCTGATCCAAATCACTGGCGATTTCAAGGAGGCAAGTGGGTGCCATGTGGAAAAGCAGACACAAATGTAACAGGTATTGAAATTTAAACATTGCACAACTAATAGCTTTCAACCCACGGCTATCAAGAAATGTTTCTGTTTTTTAGTTGACAATGTTCAGTTTGTGACTACAGTACGTGGTTAGACGTTTTAGATTAAAAAAAAAAATCTTCGTGTCACACTAATTTCTGTGTAACGTTTAACCATGTATATTTTATTTTATTTCTCAGTTCTCCACATATTCTCGTTTCTCTATAGGAAATAGGGTCTACATGCACCCGGACTCACCAAATACCGGTGCGCACTGGATGCGCCAAGAAATATCATTTGGAAAGCTGAAGCTTACAAACAATAAAGGTGCCTCCAACAACACGGGGCAGGTAGTGCAACATCAAATTCACTGTTTCACTGACAGACTTTAGTATTTTCTGATATTATTCTGTAATATAAATTGGAAAAGTGTAATGATTTCACCCATTACTTGACATCCATTACTTGTTGATTGCGCAGTTATTATTTCTATAGTACACATTTTGAGGGATGGTTTGCTATCTGAGAATTGTGATCGTGCTGGCTTTATAATTTATAAAACAAAAGCTATTGTAAGTTCCAATGGCCTGGATTAGTTTATCATCAACAAGTCAAAGTTTGAATGTGTGATTTCTGAGATGCCTTTTTTTTTTCTTCTTTTTTTTCTTCTCCAGATGGTGGTCCTTCAGTCTCTCCACAAGTACCAGCCCAGGCTCCATGTGGTGGAAGTAAACGAGGATGGGACAGAGGACACGAGCCAACCAGGAAGAGTACAGACTTTCACCTTCACAGAAACACAATTCATCGCAGTCACAGCTTACCAGAATACCGATGTAAGACGATTTAACATTTGACAGCTATGCTGCAGAAACTGTTCATCCTTACAAATCATGTAGTCTCATATCCAGTCTTAATATTCTCAGAACAAGAGAAAAATTCAGCCTATCGGGTGAGATAATTCAGCAATTTTCTAGAAATAAGTGTCAGTTATTTAAATAATCAAGCCCATGTCTTATAGGCAGAATGGTGTGGATCACTGCACGGGTATCAAGAAAAGGACTGGAGAAAATTCTTGAAACATTTGCAGAATTTCTCACTCGTTTCAATAAAAAAACAATTGAAAGACTCAATACTAGATTGCATAAATTGTCAGGATTGTTATTGTCTGCAGCGTGCTGAGCTCCAAACACACACCTTTGTCGCTCTAAAATCATCAATGTATTATTTTTCCACAGATTACGCAACTGAAAATTGACCACAATCCATTTGCTAAAGGATTTCGGGACAACTATGACACGTAAGAGATTGTTTTTCCTGTGATAATGCTTTTTAGACTTCCCTTCGATATTAATCTAAATATGATATTATGTGTATTATTCAATAAGGCCATGGAACGATTTAAAGCAGGAGACTGTTTTTGAATTGTCCAAAGTCGAATGAACAATCAGGTTATTTTTTATTAATAAGACAAACTCATCCCCTCCAAACTCATCCCCCCTTATCACACTGCTGAATAATCATTAGATAACAGGTGGGAATTACAGGAGGCTTATTATAGAGAGACTTATGCCTATGTAAGATGATAAGAGCTTATAAAAAAAACAGGGGATATTCAAATTTGCAGTTGGCAAATTATAGATATTTTATGTTAAATGATTGTCATATCATAGGCCGAATAATATTGTAATATCAAGTGAAGACAAAGCTGTTTATAATTCATATTGCAGGGTTTGTATTCATTGATCACCGCGCTCCGTTCTTTGGGCCTGTTCCTGCTTTTATTTGTTGTCAGTATCTGCAGAAATGTCCATCTTAACGAGCCATTTAATTTAGCGTTGAGTAATGAATTTTGCTTGCCTTAAAACAAATGAAAAGAATCTGCCAATGCAGCGAGATCATTTGTTTGCAATGCAGTTACACCTGTTTCGATATTTTTATTAACAAGTGGCAATAGGCCCATGTGGAAATAACAGAAATGATTCCAGTAGTATCAAGATAATTTCACTTGATTCGAAGAAATTCTTGCAGCAAAGGAATTATCTCACCCCAATGGCAGTTTAATTTATTATTATTTTTTTTTTACTTTTTTAAGAAACATAAGATTTTAAGACTCTATATTAGACAAAATAACTTTGGTGAGATGGCCTTTTTGATTTGCCTTTTTAATGAACTGGCTATAGCCTACGTTTGTAAATTGTTTGTCTGTTTTCTCTCCATCTTTTCAGTGTCTACACAGGTTGCGACATCGACCGCCTAACTCCATCACCGGGTGACTCTCCGCGTTCACAGATCGTGCCGGGGGCGAGATATGCCATGCCTAGCTCTTTCCTGCAGGACCAATTTGTCAGCACTTACGCCAAATCTCGCTTTCACCCTGGCGTGGGGACTGGTCCTGGCACGGAGCGCAGCGTCCCACTCGGCAACAGCTTGCTATCCCCGCAGCAAAACGAGGAGCCCACTGTTGCCACCCCCCCACAGCGATGGTTTGTCACCCCTGCCAACAACCGACTGGACTTTGCTGCCTCGGCATACGACGCCGCCGATTTCGCCGGTAACGCGGCCACCTTGCTGTCCTACGCAGCGGCCGGAGTGAAGGCTCTTCCCCTGCCGGCTGCGGGCTGCTCCAACCGGCCTCTTGGCTATTACGCAGACCCGTCGGGCTGGGGAGGACGCACGCCGCCGCAGTACTGTAGTGTAAATAGTAAATCCAGCACGGTCTTTCCCTGCTGGCCCGCTAACTCTGTCGGTGGCAGAGCGGGCACCAACTACCTGGCCGAGGATGGAGACGCCATCCCCACGGAGAGATCCCCGATCGGCGGCTCCGAGGAGACCAAACCCAAAGACCTGTCAGAGTCGAGCTGGATAGAGACGCCGTCCTCCATTAAGTCAATCGATTCAAGCGATTCTGGTATCTTTGAACAAGCCAAAAGGAGAAGAATCTCACCGTCTGCCACGCCGGTTTCAGAAACTGTGTCCCCGCTAAAATCTGAGATGTTGGCACCGAGGGAGTGTGAGAAAAATTGCACAAAGGACATTGGTTACTACAGTTTCTATCCTCATAGTTAAAGAAATGGCGTGAAACTGTCTTTCTTTCTTTCTTTCTTTCTTTCTTTCTTTCTTTCTTTCTTTCTTTCTATCTATCTATCTATCTGTCTGTCTATCTATCTATCTATCTATCTATCTATCTATCTACCTATCTATCTATCTATCGGTCAAATAAAAAAAAAGATGGGACTATCATCTCCACAGTTAATGGCCAAAGTGTAAATTCTTCCAGTATTGACTTATCAATTCTTCAATGGGATGGGGGGTTGGGTACTTTATTGGTTCCATACTTTTTAGTCAGAAAACACTGTAATTATGAATATAATGTACATAATATTTACCATTTGGTGATAGTGACTGGATGTACACAACTGGACTGAATTTGATTCTAAGTAGATCTATGACTTATTTGATAGTGTTTAAAAAAAACCGCAAACCCTCTTCTGTTAAGTAGCCTAAAATGTTAGTAAAAGATATTGAGAATCTATACATAATATGTCCTCGTGTAGCATATACTGGCATAATAATCTCGGTCAGTGAAAAATGTATTTTGTACTTTATCACAGTTGTAGGCTACCCAAATGTAAAAGTTGATGACGTAACCATAATAACATCAATTCTAAATTCATGATAGATGTTTTGTAAAGAATTTAGCAATGTTGATAATGTAGACTTAGGATCATTTTTATTTGAATTGGTTATTTTTCATAGCCTTCATGCTATGCTGTTTGTGACAACTTCTGTATCTGCTGTAATGTGATTGAAACATAATAAAAGATGTTAGCATCAGGGCACGTTGCCCTGAGAATGTCGTTATTCAATATCATATTAAGAAATGATTGGCGTCTGAACTGTCTTAATTAAAGCAGGCTAACGTTTCCTGTGGCCATTTCTTCATGAGAAGCTCATGTGGAGCGTCTTCAGCAGCTCAGGGTGACGGTTCAAACAGGGCGGGTCATGTGAAGGTGCTCCAAAACTGATCCAGGAATCCCCAGGCGTCCTGTATAGGAATAGTTTAATCTCGCTATAATTAAATTCACTACAAATTATACCAATTAGAGGATGTGTAAGAATGAATCATGTTTTCACCACTGTAATCTCCCCACATGCAGTGTAAACATTTATCAGGAACAACATAAATCTTCCCATATGAGACTAAATCTTATCAAATAGGAGTGTTGATCCGGGCCATGAAAAAAAAAATTGAGACCCCTGCTTAACAAAAATAATAAATAAATAAATAAAAAATTACGGATCCAAGGGCATAATGTGAGAATCCCACGTGACAAATGCGCCGCAGCCACAAAAAGGTCAATTTAAGAGAGCAGAAAAAACAATGGGAGACTGATAATGAGTAATAAATGGAGCTATAATGCCCGGTATTTTCTATCAGTCGATGTGTAACTTTTATATCTGCGATAGTTAAAAGTGATACCCAACACTTTACAAATTCACAAAGGAAAAGCACCTCGCTAAACTGATCTGTAATTTCTTTGTGGTAGATGTCTGACTCAACAATAAGGATTATCGCAGCCAACAGCATTCACTGCATGATAAAAGTACAAACATTTGGTTGGAGTGGCATTGTCATTTCTTCTGCCAAGGAATCTAGGAGGGTGACAACTTGAAACTTTTTGTCATAGTTACACACAACAGACTAATTGTCAAGTTACAAGTTTTCTCTCCGGTTGCCAAAGTAATTGACACAGCAAAACAAGTCTTGATAATACGTGGTAGTCCATTATGGACCAAAACACGGCCAGCCTTGAAGACAGGAGTAGGCTAAATGAAATGCCCCAGACAAGGATGAATAAATGTAATCTGTAAATGTAATCATAAACTAGGCCGACACAAAACATAATTTTGTGTAATATTTGGTTATTATTGTTCCTTTTGCTGCATATAACCAATTCAAACCTAATCTGAATATTTCCACTGGTTTGTTTTTTCAATTGTGCCATTTAAAGTTAATTATGTCTAATATAAAATTGAGATGCAGTTATGAATACAGTTAAAGATCTATACAATAATTTGACTTGATGAGTATTACACTCAGTGAGCACTTACATCAAAATGTATACTATGAATGGGGTGCGCACGACTGTCCATGTAAAATCAGGGGGTGTAGTTAATATATATTTAGCCTATCACCGATTGTGTGTGTGTGCGTGCGTCTGTGCGTGTTTGTGCGCGTGTGTACCTGCGTTTGTAAATGTGTATTTGTGTGCGTGTGTGTGTGTGTGTGTGTGTGTGTAAATGCTCACGCTGACAGTAAGTAATATACCTTCCCAAAGATAAACACCAGATGGCGATAGAGACCTTACTACAATTATACCAGCCTCGCCAGATCGAGCTTCTCCTCGTCTGACCTTGTCAGTTAAGGCGAAACAGTGACCTTAACAGGACCCAAAACTGCGGTGCAGATGTTGAATGTATGCTGCAAAATTTCAGAGGTGGTATGCTCCAGCTCTACTGAACACTACAAATAGACTAGTAAAAACTTGCTGTGACAAAAATCTAGAGAAAAACATGCAATCAAGAAAACCAACAAAGGAAACCAAGACATCACTCAGTCTATAGCCTACACCACAATAAAGTAAGTAGTAAATAAGTAAGTAACACTTTATTTATATAGTACCTTTCTAACTGTGATTACAAAGTGCTTCACAAGGGAATACTAGAAAAATAACACATCAAACAGCAAAATAGCAGGCTAAAACAAGGAGAACATTTAGTACAAAAAAATAAAACATCAGACACAATCAAAGAGAGATCCACCATACATTACTTAGTTTAGATCCTGCAGTCTCAGTTGTGCTGTATGTATGGTCATGGGTGGCAGGCTTTCTCCATGCTGTATTCACTACCCCCCCCCCCCCACCCCCCCCCCCCACCCCCCCTCCAGCATCCAAATTTGGCCCTCCAAAGGGTGTAAACTTCATCCTTGAGTTCAATCACCTTAACACTAAACCCTGTCAGATTAATTTCCACTGACTGGAGTCAAGCCACAAGCCTTTTAACAATAATAATAATGTAATCCTCTTTGGGAAATTCTCATTTTATTTGCTGCCCTCCAATGAGGTCAGAGGTCAGAGGTCAGGGGTCAGGGTCAACTGGGGCCGCTGGTAGGGATTCAGTGTCTTGCTCAAGGACACTTCAGCAGGGCGGATGCTTGAACTCAGGTCAAGGACGGTCTCTCTAACCATTAGGCCACCTGCCAGCCCCTCAGTAAGCCACAGTCCGCATGTCCAGCCGCTCCAACAGCCACGCCAAACCAGCTAGAATGGGCTAAGTAGATAAAATGTCTGAGTGATCGTTTGCCCTCAAAGTGATCTGACTTGGTTATTAGCTCATGCCTTACAGAGGATGTGCCTTTATAGTCTGTAATCCTTGAGCTTCAGCCTTTTGCGCTGAGTGTCACAGAGTGTTTATCCAGACAGGAATGGGGCAAGATTTAGGCCTAATGCATCTGGTAAACAGAGTTGCTGCTTTCCAAGTTAATTTCAAGGCAACAGCAGGCCTAAGCAGCACAAGAGGTTGTCTGCAAAGCTGTCACTAGAGTTACACTAGGACAGATAGATATACCAGGCCTTTTCTAGCACAAGTCAGAAAATAGTGGTGTGCCCAACAGCCTGAGAGGAGCAAACAGTGTATGGAGTGCAGTGATGTCTTGAAATCACAAACTTCTTGAAGTCATTATCCCTCCCGAATTTGTGATTACATACAAAAATAACTTAAGGAAACTTACACATTTTATTGAATTTGCTATGTATGAAATGCCCACTGATTGTGTAGAAGCAGTGGTAGGGTGATTTTAGCCCTAGAGACCTATTCATTTGATTTCACGAGGTGCCCAGAAAAGTTTATTTATTTATTTAAAAGGGACAATGTACAGTTCAAACATAAATGTCACCATTTGATGCACCATACCAGATTATAGCTGCAAGATAATTCGCATCTGTAGTCCCTTGGCAGGTCAAAGCAAAGAAACAGCACAATAACAAACAGTACAGAGTAAAAACAACATACAAAGTTATACAAAAAAGAACACACAAGACACAAAAAGTACATCAAAACTGTATGCTTGTAAAAAAAAAAAGACCATAAGGTAGAATATTAAAGTCAGTGAGCACAGAGCTGAGCAGCTTTTAACAGACTTTTTAAGTTGGTTTTGAAAGTGCTGATAGAGCTGCAGCTCCTCACATCGTCAGGCAGGGTGTTCCACTGATTTGTGGCTTTTACAGAGAAAGCTGATTTCCCAAATGCAGTGCGGCGAAATGGTATGGTACAATCTCGTATAGAGGATATTCTGGAGGATCTAATAGAATCCACTGAGTGAGATATACAAAAATGTAGAGACCCAAAGAAACAGCAGAGCAGAGCATAGGCGGCAGCTCTATTCCCACTGAAATAGTCTCGGTGAGCAAGACTGAGCCTACTGAGTCAGGTTCTAATAAAAACAATGAAGTAGCCTAGTTATATAACTTTGCAGATCTTTTTTTTTTTTTTTTTTTTTTTTTTTTTTACATAACACCTGGAATAGATAGTCTCTGCTTTTCATTAATATACTGTATTCATTGGCAAGCTTTTCACTTTTGCGCCTGAAATAGTTGGTTAAGATTTGAAGTGTGCCGCGTCAACATCAAATGAGATGCGCATGTGTTTATCAAGAGGGATCGCATGAGAGCTGCGCTAGCGGCGATCGCCGACCAAGCTGTCCGCCGACTATATAAACATGTGACCGCTGTGTGCTCGCGCAGTGACTGCTACACCTGACGAGGATTACAGCCTGCACACTGGAGTCTGACACGCTGAAGATGGACCCGAAGGACCAAGGTGCTCAGATAGAGCCGCTGCTGCCAACGGTAAAGAGCACTCCGTGTTATTTTATGACAGTTATATAGGCTAGTTATGTAGATTATTTTTCGAGGCACATTTCCATCCAGTCTCCAGCCCTGTTATCTATCAAAATGCTATTCTGTGTGGAAAATCGTGTTAAAATGGCGATAGGCTACAGTCTTTTCTTATATGAAATCAATACCAGGTCATCTTTCCAATGTGATGAAATAACTACCTGTAGAGCTTTGAGCAGTTTTACTAACTCACCTGTAGAGCTCTTCTCAGTGACACAAATGGCTTCTTGTCTCCTCAACAAAAAGTAATTATAGTGTGTTTAACTTGCAATATCTGGACACAGGTCAGTGAGGGAAATTTAATTTGTTCATTTAGTGAGCTACAGTGTGAATTTATCTTCCTATATCCTATCTATCATCACCAAGGTTAGTTTCTAAATTGGCTAAAATGAAGTGAAACATAATATAACTAACAGCATGACCAGAAGGCTTTCCTCCTCTTTTGCTTCTTCTTCTATCATGTTTCAAGATTAACTTTTCTGTGCTGCACATGTGATTAGTTGATGTCCTATTACTTGTGCTTTATATGGGAAAAAAAAGTAATTGTGGCAGATGCCCTATTCATTGAGACAGGTGACCCCTTGTCACCATGTTATATAAGTTGGACAATAGATTATGGTTTACATTTATACAATGTAGCAAATGCATTATGGGAAGAGGGTGCTCTAACATAATACACAGGTGCACACGCAGGCAGAAAGCGACACACACACACACACACACACACACACAAACACAGACACACACACATACACACACACACACAGACACACACACACACACACACACACACACAAGCGCACGCACACAAATAAACAAACTCCCTTTTGACAAATGTAACTTTTTTGACAAATCATTAACTCCTCACATCTTTAACCTAAGTTTGAAAAGGAATCCAGATGAAAGAAAATTAAGTCTCTTCCCCATCACCAATCTCTAACCATTTCAGAAGAGATTTGCTTTCATTATCCATTTGCTGTTTACATCAAAACTGCTTTTTCCATTTAGTTTAAAGCTTGTCAGCTGACAGGCTGTGGACTAAATGTCTTTGAGGTTAAGACTTTCTCTGCTCTGGTTCTTACTGTAATGTCTCAGATAGAGCACACTACTTTCAGAGTACTTTGTCTCAATAATGCAAGGGCTCAGCATGACCTCAGCAGTTACAGAAAATCTAGAAATCTAATAACACCTCAGAATTAAGCTTTCATCTGAACTGGAACAAAAACTTTTGAATATCGTCAATATCCTAGATATCTCATCCAATGAAATGTTTTGAATGGCTTATTCCTGTGTTGGAAGTTCACAATACTTTCCAGATTACACTGGATACAGAAATACTCATGAACCCGTTTACCTGTTCAACTAAAGTGATGATTTATGGTCTTTCAGGTCCACCTCCCTTTCTCATCTGGGCGTAGAAGTTTGGTGAGTTGTTCAACATTCCTTGGATTTTATGGCTTGTATCATATGAGGACCACAGTAAAACTGGAATCTGTTAGGATCAATTTATTGAAAGTGGATTAACATCATTGATTTTTCTTAAATCTAGTTCTAAAGAGAGCGGGGTCAGGGTGGAGCGGGCTCAATGGTCAAGCTGCAGCTACTGGAAATACATCCAGAGTGCCCAAGGGGATTTGATGCAGTATGATAAACCACGGTGACGACAAGCTGATCCATAGCTTTAGTGACAGGGGCAGTGGCTTGACACAAGCTTCGTCTTTGATAAGAAGCCAGGCAGCAGCAGTGATATCACTGTTGTACTTTCACGTGGGCCGGGTGGCTATGTAGATGCTCATTCACACATCATAGCTGTTTGAAACAACAGCAGGAGAACATAATGCTTCCCCCAGGCAGGCATGCTGTGAAGGAGGGTAGAGGAGTTTGCACAGTGCCTGTCCTGACTGTGGGACATCGCTGCACCCACAGCTCAGCTTCCAGACTCCACCAGCTGCACTCTGACTCAACTTGAACTGTACATACTATAGCAGAGGAAACAGAGGGAGAGGTGATGCATTCTGGGAGCTTGGAGGTTCCTTGTCTCTCTCATGTAGGACGAGGCTTGGTGCTTGGGAGTTTCATTGTTGCAACATGCCTGATTCAAGGCTTTGTGATGTTGGTTTAACTGCCTTGTTGATGTAAAGTACTTCCTCCCTTAATGACATTTTCAAATTGTTGTGTGGTTGATAGAGGGCTGATATAGGCCTAGATACACAGGCCAGAATTTCAGAACATGTGGTGAATAGTGAACCTTCTTTCTGAGTGTCCCAAATGAGCGTAAAAGCTTGATAAGAGCTTGATAAAAGCTCTTACAGTTCTCACAGAGACAAAAGTGCTGAGATCATTGATCCTCTTGGATGCAGACATTAATTCTGCCCAAATGAGGGCTCAAGGCTGCAAACCTCCTTAAATAGCAGCTCTGAAAAATTGAATCTCAGACTAATGTGTCCTTCTCTTATTGGAAGTTTATAGCAGAAACATTTAAGGATTACAGTGCATTTTGTGCTGCATGAAAGCCTGTGCAGTTAATGATATTGCTGCTACTGATGGCTCCAAAATGGCCACAGCCATCTGTAGGGATCAGACACAAGTATGTGCCATATCCTGTGATATCACTTCAGCTGCCACCGTTTGAATAGCAGTCCTCTGCTCTAATGTGATTTTGCTGGTCAGTAGGTTATTAGTCTAAAAAGCGGCAGATGTTAGTGCTTGGGTTTGTCCAGGGATTAATTACACCTTATTTCAACATTTCTTTGGTTTCTGCAGTCTTCAGCACTTAATTTGAAGTGATCTTTGGATATTTGATATCATATAATAATAGACAATAGTCCTAACATCTTAATATCCTAGCATCTCTTTTGTCCAATCTCTTTCACACAGCACAAAAATGTGTCTTCAAGCCAGCTTTGTGGGCGAGTCTGACGTGGGCCTCTTGCAGATTTCAAATATGGTTCTCTGACTCTTCCACACAGAACAGGAAGCCATCATGGCGGTCGCTTCATACCAACTGCTGTTTGGATAGGGCTTAACTGATTCTGGTTCACATGCTTCATTAACAAGGAATATGGGGGTAAAGCAGGTGAGCCCTACCCAGAGACAGAGGTGGTTAAAGTGAGGAAAGTGGGCCACAACCCAGTGCTTCTCGAGAGCAGAATGTAGAGCAGAATGCATTGCAATTTGCAGCTTACGTGCTGGACATTAATATTGTTAGTTTTCAGAAACATGCACACTGTATGTGAACACAGTGCACATTTAATATGGGCTAATGTGCTGTTGTATTTTAGCAACAAATATGGGCAGTTTAATCTGAGCAGGGACTCTGATCCTTGCTCTGTGTATTTGTATCCAGATTATCAACATCAGCAGCGTGGCCTCACTAGCCCGACTAGCCCATGTGTCACTGCAGCTGTGAACAGCAGGGACCTTCATTATTATAATGCCCCGATGGTCAACTGGTGGTCAAGATGGCTCAGGGGGAAGCTGACATCAAGCAAGCTCTCACTATTATTATTATAATGAAAAAAACTGTGAACTTGCTGACTGTGATAAATGCTTTGGAGGTGAATCTGTGTGTGTGTGTGTGGAGGAAGAGCCAGGTTGCGTGCATTCTGCAGAACTTCCTCCAGCACTTAATCAACACAGTGGTCTGTAAACATGTTGCTTTCTCAGCCCCAGCTGTTTGCAGTGCAGTGATGTGTGGTTTAATTGCTGCTTGGATTTACTGTAAATGACTGTGTCAAATGAGTTTTAGCCTAAGTCCATACCACTGATGCACTAATCTACGTACACATACACGACTCTCAGCAATAGTAAACAATCATGTCTAAGTATTTATATTTTTTATTCTTTTGATTTAACTGATAAGTTATGTCACACATTTCAAAGATTCTTCAGCAAACATTTTAGCAAACTTATTATATGATGACTGATTTCTGCTATAATGATGTTGATCTAGGAATTTAAGATTATTCTGCGGATGCACTGTAAATTGCTCTTGAGAAGGGAATCAGCTAAATGATTAAATGTAAAATGTAATTTAAATATTTCTGTTTTTACCTAGTCAAGGATTTTTCTACTTTATTCTAATTATATATAGATTTTATCTGAATAAGGGAGACCATCTTAAAAGCAGACAGTTGTTTTTTTCTAACCATCTTCTCTTCTTAGCTTTGCTCCACATGTCTCTGCTTAGTTCTCAGGTGTCTTCTGGTGTTTTTCATCCAGATAACAGTAAGTGGGCTGCTGGTGTCGTGCCTCCAGCCTGCAGAAATACAGCAGTGGCCAGTCACCCCACCCCCACCCCATTGCAATCTTGCATTTAGCTGGGAGCACTGGTTACATCACCTCTGTGCTGCTCTGTGCACTCATTAGCATGCCAGTTTACTGTTTATTTGGCTGTAGCCCATCTAATAAGACATGTAAACAATTTAGCTGTGAATGCTCACGCTGAGTTGTGATAGTGTGTTGGCGGTCAGATTCGGCGGTCAGAGAAGTGTCTATGGTTTGAAAAGCTACAGCATTTCTAGCTCCAGTACAAGATGCAGACTTGTCAACAGAGGGCAAGAGCAGGAGAGCAAGAGCTGCTTTACCCTGACAAGAACCATTCAATTATAGATATTCATTCACTTTCCTCTACTTAGCATCCATCTTCCTCTCACTTCATCTTCTTCCTGGGTATTGCATAAGCAGGCCAACATTCACACCACAGATTCTCTCATCAACACCACTGATCTGACTCTAATCAACCAGATCTAGGCGCTCTAAGCCGTGTCCAGCGACAATACCAAGGCCTACTATTCACACACTCCTGCTGCATCTCTCTGTGTTGATGCGTCAAACATTTTAACTGGTTCTGGTAACTGCATTGTGAGTTCGATCACATAGAGAATGGGTGGCCAGATGCACTTTTAAGGGAGGGATCCATGGGGAATCTATAAAATCCTGATCAGACAGCCTTAATGACATTTTCTGAGGTCATTCAATATTCCCATTTGTAATCTGACAAAAGCCCTGCGCTTAGGATTATGTTCTTTTTGCAATGTTTGCTTTGTGTCACTTCCTTGTTTAAATGTCTATGTGACCTGGTGACAGTATGAAACTCACACACATAACAGAGAACATGTTTGGCTGAACTCCAGGTGGAGTAGGGCTATAATCACAATAAGTAACATAATATAGCAGCTGATCATCATTAATGAATTCCGCCAATGTGGAATCATGGCCTAATGAATTGTTCTCTCTCTCTCGTCCACTTTATAGCAAATGTAACATATTGTTGTAACTCTGGAAAAGCATTGTTGATGGTAGGAAGATCAAATAAGTGATTAAATATTTTATGATGAGTTTATTACATATGATCAGGTATATGCTTGGGGTAACATTCACCCACAAAAGCATGATAATGGGGTAATTGTTACATTGTTAAGGAGGGGGGTACATTACTTTACTCTCTCTCAACCAGGCTCAATGAGACCAATGTTTTTTTAATTAAATGATTTTCAAGTAGTGATTCGACTTTTCAGTTTATGATTTTATGGATGCAAAGTACTGTTAACAAAATAGTACAGGGTCGCTGCAAAGCAAGCACAGCAAACAGAACTGAAACTGGAGTTCAGTCTTAGGAAGGTGCTTTGTTGCCCCGTTATGAAAAGCTTTCCGTGTGGACTAAGATGATCCTGTTTCCTCTCCAAGATGATGGGACTTGGGCAATTAGTTTCCATGGAAACTGTGTTATTCAGTTGGATAATGTGTTTGTACATAAAGCCCACTACTGTGAGGGAACACCAGGGTCAACAAGCACTGTTCAGCATGCTTGTGCTTTCACAGAAGAAGGATAATACATTAGTGTATTACAAGATACACAATGTTTCTAGGAGGTACATTCTGCTGTGTTGTTATGACTGTGCACTTGAATAGTGTTTTTATAAATGCAACAGCAAAGGTGAGAAAATTCTAATCTTGTAATTTATTCTGACAACACTGTGTGTGTGTGTGTGCGCGTGTGCGCGCGCGTGTGTGTGCATCTGTCTGTCTATGTGTTCAACAGAGGAATGATGATGAGGCGGTGGTGGACAGAGGCGGGGCCCGCTCCCAGCTGAAAACCAACTTTGAGCAGGAAGATCTTGAAGGTATGCAGACAGACACTGATCATTAGAATGCAGGAAGGGCTTGAGCACAGAGAGGCTACTGCAGCAGAGCCCACCTACGCTGTCCTCAGGAAGACGGCTTCCTCTTGACAGCTTTTTTCCAATATTTCCCAAAAGATAAGAGCAGTGGGAGGTAGAAACTGTGGGTGAGCTGCTTCTGCATCAGTCATTTCATAATCGCTGTAAAACAGGGACATACAAAGCATGGATCCAAACAGTATGATTGAGATATGTGCACATGTTGCACAGCTTTGCTACTAACGGACAGCTGCTTTCCCCATGTACTTCTGCATGGATGGACACAGTATGCACAGTATGCACGTCTTCTTTAGCCTTAAAGGAATCTTAAGCCTTTCAGTGTATAGTGTCTGCCTCATGCTTGGCTAATAGTTCTGCTAGACTTGGGAGCTTGCCTGAGGACATTAGATGACACTAGACTAGCTGCATTTATAAGGTGCAATTGAAAACACATTCTTTGACTAATAGAAGGCCAAGGTATCAAGGCTCTGAGAAAACACAGTCCCTAACAACTATATAGTTAGGTTCCTCTTTGCAATTGCTCTCTAGAGGCTAATAGCAAAAAAAGGCCCACCAAATAATGTAAAATTTGTCATTTCTGTCTTAATGGAAAGTTGTAGTACAGTCAGTTTTAGGCTAATTTACACTCCCTGAGTCTCAACCACACAGTTCACACTGCTATATGAGTAAATAATAGCCACTCCTGACACATAATTAAAAGCCCATTGAGATGCATTTGAGGCTTGTCAGCACATGTAAAAGGATTATACTGTATGTGGCAAGCTTCATAGAATGCGATAATATTAAACCTTAGTTACATTTTACCAAACAAACTTAGAAAGACTTGAATTAGGTTTGCAAGAAAGGTTGTCAATAATTTAGACAATCATTAGACAACAACAGACATTTTCTAAGCAATATAGTGAATTACATATGTTACGTATATAAACAACATTTTTGGTAAGGCTTTACCAGTCATTCTGGAAAGCATTATATGTGCAGGGGTTGTCTGAACCTTCATTTCATAGTGCAATGAGTCGTGAGTGGGCTGAGTCACTCACTGAACATGGACAACAAAGCAGGAGAATACATGGGAGTGCACACACTGACATGCTCTCTCTCTCTGTTTCTGTCTCTGCCTCTCTCTATCTCTCTCTCTCTCTCTTTCTCTCACTATCTCTCATTCGCACATATCTGCACAAACACTCACACAGAGCTCTGAGTGACAGTTTAATGAAAAGTGTTTTTCCATTAAACAGACAAAAGGGAAGGCTACACAAAGTAACAACCACTTACAAACAGGCAGCACACAAGTGCAGACACATAAAACAACGGGTTATGCAAAAATGCAAAGTAACTTACAAACAGGCAACATACATAAATCTCTCATTATGAAGTCATTACGACATTACATTTTGCACATCATATATTTAAGCTGTATATGCATTTGTTTCCTGTTTCATGTATTGCATATATCTTGCTATTTTTCATATTTCTCACTGACTTCATACTGAATATTTTTCATCTTCTGGTATATTTTCATGCAATACACATTTTCATTAATTTCTCTTTGTCTCATATATTCAACTGGTTCACACCCTCATAATGCTGTAACTCATAGTTTATTCATATCTTTAATTTATATGTTTTCATTCACTTAATATGTTCTTGACAAGTTGGAATTGTTAGTTACATTACCTTCCATTGGCTGTATTCATATTTATATTCCTTTTTTCTTTCCTGTATCCCCAATTTCCCACATGGGGATCATTAAGTTTCATCTTATCTTATTCATTACAAATCATTTCAGTCCTATATCCAGACATGTATTTGATGCACAGCACTGGAGTCACAGTGACTCTCTGGCAGTGTTTAGTAATGCTGTCTTGCCATTTGTGGAAAAAGGCTTGTGTAACAGCAGAGTGCTATATTTTAGTACTTTATCTTCTTGTAAGTACCTTCCCAGAGAAGATGAGAGTATCTTTACTGGAGAACACATCCGATTCATTGTGGATTACGGTCATTCTCACACAGTAGTGTAACTACTGACATTAGTATCAACTGACTTTTTTCTGCTTCTGTGATACAGAAAAAAAAGTCAATCATATATATATTTGAGGGTTGGTTTTTATATGGTATAGTCAAAATAAATGAACAACCACCGTGAAGTTCTGAAACACTGAACAGGTCCTGCTGAATTTCAGTCTTTTATTCTTCAACAACAATGATGATGCCCCAAAGTTTTAAAGTCCATGACAATAAGCCAAGTCCTTCTCACTAACTAGATATGATCCAAAAAGAGCACCTGAGATGGTGTTTTGTATTGCCATCATAAACATTGATCTAAAAGATGCAGATTCAAAATCATTATATTTGCAATCCACAACTTGTTAGCATTGAGCTTGATCTATAGGACATGAGAAGTTTAAAACCATGCAATAAAACACCTCACACTAAAACAGATTTAGCATCACAGAGGGAAGTCTGAATGTTGGTTTTTCCCTGTATTTGTGGATGTAACTAAAGCATCTCTCTATGTATATAACAAGTTGGTCAGTAGTTTCAGAACCAATTTTTTTACACTACCAGATGTAGCAGGGGATTATCCGGGAGTCGAGCCCTCGTGGTTCTTCTATGTTAGATGTTATAGTTGAAACATTCTAAGAGCTTTACACTGCTCAAAATATACTAATGATATGAGAGGGAGGATTGAGTTAATGTTATATGGCAAGGTTAATAGCACAGGGAATTGAGTTAATGTTATATGGCAAGGTTAATAGCACAGGGAAATGTGACAAAGTAGACTAATGTTATCCATTTTGACTGCCTTTATAAATGGGGTCCAGATGATTGTTTTATAATGTACATTCTGAAAAAATGTCTTATCCATTATTGTCCATATTGTGAATCACTGACAGTGTGGATAGAGTACAAAAGAAGAGACCATTAACTCTACCTCCTTGTTGTTGGTTTTTTTTTTACAACCTTTTATCCTCAAGAAGCATCTTTGCCTTAGCCTTTTACAAAAAGTTTTTTTCTGGATGAAAGGTTCCAAACAGAATCAACTTCATAACTAAAAATCCTTATTTTTATGTAGTGTACATAATTTTGATAATGTTTTATTGTGCAACCATAACAGGTGATATTGACTTGATACTCAGTGTGGTATCATATATAGCATCAGTAAGCATTATGTTCTTATGTATTATCTGTATGAGCAATGCACTTCATCACAGTTAAAAATGGTCAGGATCTAGCACAAATCCATGAAATATAATGGAAAGCTTAATGGAGTAGTGCAGGAGAGTAATGGTTAACCATAATAATTAAAATCATAATGATTGTCTGTAAAGCTTTTGAAACACACACACACACACACACACACACACACATTGGAGTTGATCCTCCTCTGCTCTCTATGGGATGTGTCCCCAGGCCACAGGACCCTCTACATCGGGGTCCATGTCCCCTTGGGCAGCACCAGACACCGCAGCCACCGCAGGCATCGCCATCATGGACACAAACACAGGAAGAGGAGCAGGGAGCGGGACTTCGCCTTGGCGGAGGGCAGAGAGTCTCCTGCTTATGGTATTGGCCACAATCCTCTAGTTTAAACAAAGACTGACTGGCTTGCATTATAACACACACTTGGTTCTGCCTTCGTTCTTCGTCTTTCCACTTGGGAATGTGGCTCGATTTTTATTGTACTTACATGATTGGAGACTGGAGCCCACAGCATGTTGCCTTCTGGAATCACATTCATAGTGGAATTATGTACTTAATCATTTTATCAAGCTGAACTCTTACTCTACTACTCTACTAACTAACTCTAACTCTCTACTACTACTTAAGACAGTGGTTCTCAACCTGGGGGTTGGGACCCCTCAGGGGGATGCGAGATAATTTCAGGGGGTCGCGAGATGTTTAATGGAAAAGGAAAAAAGCGTATTTCTACTATAAAAATGTATTATCATGTCTATTTTTTCAGATTTTTCTCTAATTTCTGCTTTTTTTCTTGCGAAATACTGAATAGTTTTCAGCCTTTCAGCCTCCTCTGATAATAAATCAAATCAACAACCTGAAAAGGGAAAATCGTTCTTTGGTTGAACTCGCTTGTGAGGACCGCCGACTTAAGATACCTGGTATGACCCATTGAATTTTGACCACTGTGTTCCCAGACACTCCCTCCCAGAGAGTGCAGTTCCTGCTGGGGACAGAGGATGATGATGAGGAGCACCTTCCTCATGACCTCTTCACAGAGCTGGATGAGATCTGCCTGAGGGATGGGGAGGATTCCGACTGGAGGGAAAGTGCCAGGTACTGGAGGCCATCATGTGATTACACATCGCCTCTTCACCCAGTGGCATTACTGAAAGCTTTGATTGAATGGGCCTGTCATGCTGGTGATCTCACTTACGTTGATTAGAGACGCAGACCTGCGTCAAACGTTTGCAATTACTCTAGGTGATGTCATTGTCGTAACTGCTGGAGCATCTTACTTCTTATGTTACTTTCTTTCTCTCTTTGATACTTGTCAATATTCAAGCAAGACGTTTAGAAATTGACAAAATTATGTTTTTTTCTGTTAACCTGGTAAGCCAATGACTTATATACAATGACACCCTGACAAGAGGCAATAAGGAAGGAGATAAACTGAGTAAAAAAGAGTGAAATATAGAGGAAGAGAGTGAAAAAAGAGAAGCACAGAAAGACAGTGAGAGAGAGAAAGAAGCATTCAGAGGCTAATGTGGGGAGATCAGGAGAGGGAGAGAGCATGAGAGCGAGTGTTGTCGTTGCAGCCTAGTACAGATGGCAGGCCAACTGTCTGTCATGGACGTCGCCTCTCCCCTGTCTGCTGCTCTGTTGTGACTGGGACTCAAACTCCTGCTGCAGGTGGCTGAAGTTTGAAGAGGATGTGGAGGACGGAGGGGAGCGGTGGAGCAAACCCTACGTAGCCACCCTGTCTCTACACAGCCTGTTTGAGCTCCGCAGCTGCATTATCAACGGCACTGTGCTGTTGGACATGAGAGCTAATTCCATTGAAGAGATCACAGGTAAATAGTGTAGTGGGGACACTGTGGTACCAAGTGACTGGCTTTGTTGGCCCTAAAACTCCACGAATGAATATCATAGATTTACTACACTGCTGTGCTATGAGATTGTCTTGGTGACCATTTTAGTCTATACAGTCTATACACTAGAAAGCAAATGGTGTAAGGTTTTCCTGCAAGGTAAACTCAATCAAATTTTAGCTTTGAAGCAAAAAAAAAATCCCTTTCAGCTTGCTTCTCACTTTTTTACCTACAGAGGAATATTTGTTACATCTGCTGTCTGGGTGGGTCTTACTCTTGTTTGCTTGTAGCTGTCAATCTTGGAATTTAAGCTTATTCTTCATTTGCAGTCATTGTAAGTCACGCTGGATAAAACCCTCAGCTAGAGTCCTGAAATGTGGATGCAAACAGCTTGACTGTGTCTTCCACAGACATGGTGTTGGATCACCAGGAGTTGTACTCTCCACTTGGGGATGAGCTCAGGAAGAAAATGCGTGAAACACTGCTGAAGCAGCACCATCACCAGAACCAGAAGAAGCTGGCTAACCGCCTGCCAATCGTACGCTCCTTTGCTGACATGAGCCGACGGGCGTCCGAGCTCCACCTGGACAAGAATGGTGAGGAAAGTGGAGGACTTTGATACAGAACTCTCTTGGATTCCTTATTGGATCTGTGATCAGGATGCAAATGAATCTTTTCAATAGTGTTGATGTGATGTGTGTCTGTCTTATTCACCCACAGTCTTAACTTCATTGAACATTACAATGTTAATATCTTACCTTCTTATCTCCTCTTGCCATGTCTGGTTTTGTGTGAATTTGCTTGTGTATCTTTATATCTTTGCATTTTTGTGTGTGTGTGTGCTTGTGTGTGTATGTGCGTCCATATAGGTGTGTATGTGTTGTGTTTATTTGTGCGTATGCTCATGTGTATGGCACAGTGGCAGGTTACCCATCTCTTTGTTCTACCCTTAAGTCCTCCCTTTGGGGCCCATTCATGGCAGCTGGGTCTAATAGTGAGAATCAGCTGCATCACACACCTCTTGCCAGTTCTGTTCCTCCCAGTGTGTTCCTCCCATCTCTTCTCCATTCCTGACCCCATCCACCTCCCACCCCTCCGCTGCCCCCTTGTCACAGCCAACACCTGCTGATTATGTGCGATATTCAGCCGCTGGACAAGAAGGAACAAGAAAGCAATTTATACAGTATCTTGTCTTTGCCAGCCAAGACACTGTAAAACTGTTGGAGAGGGTATTCTCATAATTTGTGTCAATACATGTTGGCAACTGAAAAAAGGTTTTTGTATCTCAAGTTTCTGGTCAAGAGGTTGTAGATAATGAAAAGGATAAATTACTTGTAGAGAAGCCACACATTCAGCTACACAGGAAGATGTTTCTGGAAGTTAACCGAGTTGGAAGCAGAAATGTATTTGTGAATAACATTTAACAGGTATTTGACCTGGTGGTTGCTGCAGACAGGCAAAGTGAACAGGAACACTATATGTACAAGTTTTCTCTACTTGTCGCAGTGTGAGACACATATGCGATATTGCACAGAATTGCAATAATCATTGCATATGGTGAAGTGTAGTTAGTGTGTGTTTGGTTGAAACAGCCCTAGTGCTGAACTCCAGCTCTCCCACCAACACAGAACATGCCTCTGGGCTCTTCTTCATGAAAGGAAGGTCTCTTTGTAAAAAGACTCAAAATACAGTATTTCCAGCATCATGTAAAGAGCTTAGACATGGCATCATTTGAACAGCTTGGACTAGGAGGATGGAAAAAAAATATTCATGTTCAAAAGAACATTCTATAAATATGTGAATATATTTACTGTTGATCTTCACAGCAATTTGTTTATGAAACTGTTTGGTTGGATTCTGGGCTAAATTTAGTTCAAGACATCCAGGCTCATAATTGGAAGCATTAATTGCCTTTTACATTGCCAAACATGTTTCATAAGCTTCAAGTTTGCCAGCAGTCCACATGACAAAATCAGTGCACGCAGAATGCATCAAACTCTTTGGTGAATCATTTTCTGGTATGCTAGATTTCTGAGTGACACATCATGGGCATGTTAATTTCACCAGCGTCGCAAACCACAAGCTAATTTCAAAGCAGCAATCACTGATAAGCTCCACTTCATGCTTTGTAAACATATTAAACACTGTAATTAGTATTAATTTTTGACCCTCTTGTTTAATGGATACAGAAACTAAATCCCTGCAATCCCGTCAGGCAGCTTGGGACTAACAATCATGTTTTTATCTGCCTGGGTTTTTCGAGACAACAACATTGATGAAAATCCTGGTGGACAAGCTTTATTCACATTCACAATGGTCGTTGCTGTCTTCCATTATTCCTCAGCGATGTAATCTTCACACTTCTGTTCTCTCTAGCGATACACACTTAGTCACTCAGTGCTCTGTGAATACATTAAGACACAGTAGATCACACAGTTAACTATGGGACATTAGATCTGCAGCTTCTGGTCCGGCTCCGTGGTCAAAGTGTTGGTGGTGTGATCTGTTGTTGAAATTGGAGTTTGAAGTTAGAGTTGTTCTTGCCTAAATATTTTTTTAATTGATCCATCGCTCTCTTTCTGTGAATTATCCAGGTCAGATGATGTCCTCCCAGTGTCAGTTAGCGGGTCCAGATGGAAAAGGGGACGTCAGTAGAGAGAACAGTGCTGTGGACTTCAGCAAGGTATAGTACACACAATGCACAGCTGCCTGCCAATTTATTGTGCTAATGTGGAGTTGTATCTTTTAAATGCATTTTAGAATGCTCACATTTGACAGAATATGAACAGAATGTCATTTAATTGTGTTTGGGATAGTGAACAATAAGTCCTGGCTGGTATTGTTAATGGAAAATTCCTCTATTAGGGGATTAGGATTAGAACCATGCTAAGTATGATAAAGCAGCGATGTCATCCATCCACCACCATTCACCATTACTGTAACACTGAAGATAACCACATGCCAACCACACACAGATACAATCCCCATAGAAACGTTTTGCATATGACCCCAACCTTTTGTCCAAGTCCCATTGTACTGCATAGTCAAACTGTTTAATGTGCTTTGTCCTGTTCACTGAGCCATGTAGAAATTTTCAATGCACTCAATGCTATATATGGAATGAAAAAAAGTATTCGGAGAGATCAGTGCAGATTGTTCAATCTCATTTCAGATGGTGTCAAATCATCCATAGCATCCTCTTTCCAGTGTGTAGGCGAAATTAGTGTCTACATAACCCATTAAGTTTGCAATGTATCCATATCAGGGCCACTGGATCCACTAAAAGTCCTGTGTCTGCAGCTACAAATTCTATATTTGATTCACACAACAAAATTGTCAGTGTTAATTTAAATCTGAGAGTGTAAAAGTCCAACACTATGCCAGTGTTTATATCAGTCCTAACCCATCAAGTATTAAAAAGATACTTTTGATAGTTTTGAACACCTGCCTCAAAGCCATATCAGCTCTATGAGTGAACAAACAACTTTTGTCAACTTTTGTCACTGAAAAATCAACACTTATTAACAATGGGAAATTTGCTATACAGTGCAGTTTAATAGCCGTGAAGAGCAGAATATACTGTATATACTGTACCAGGAGCAGTGTCAGCTTGCATGTACATTGTGGGGTCCTACTTGGGGAACATCCTTTAGAAATATTATGTAACAGATCATACCATCCATCTATATGACAATAATCTTTTGTAATGTTTCATAACAATTAATCTATACCAGTGATTCTCAACCTTTTTCATATCAAGGACCCCTAATTTAGCCCACATTAGAACCACGGACCCCCATTTGATGAGTTTTGCCTCTCTGACCCAAATCTGAGAATATTTTTTATTGTTAGATATGATTTTGTCCAGAATTCCATGACTATCTGTATTGTAGGTAGAGAGATAACAGTGAAACTGTGATCAAAACAGTCGTTCTTCTACATTCTCTAATTGTGTTAACTTCTTGTAAATTAAATAATGGTGAAGTTTAACAATTCATCAATTTGCTTGGGACCCCCTGGAACCCCCTCAAGGACCCCTGGTGGTCCCCGGACCCCATGTTGAGAACCACTGATCTATACAGTTGTTATTATGAATATTATGTGTTATGACACACAAAGCTGGCTGTCCTGGAATCCAACCAGTTTCATTCAGATGTACTGTGAGGATAAACAGTAAATATAATCGCTTATTTATAGAATGCACTTTTGAACTTGAATGATTTTTCTGCCTTTTCAACTCATCCTCTCAGTCCAAGCCGCTTAGACGATAAGCTAAGAGGAAAGGGAAAGGGTGTCTAAACCCTTAACATGATACTCTATATAATGTATTTTGTGTCCTTTTTCAGATAGACCTTCATTTCATGAAGAAGATCCCACCGGGGGCAGAGGCGTGTAATGTGTTGGTGGGAGAGGTGGAGTGTCTAAACAAGCCAGTGGTGGCGTTTGTCCGCCTCTCCCCTGCGGTCCTGCTCAGCGGACTGGCTGAGGTCCCCATCGCCACAAGGTTACTGCACAACTTGGCCTTATTCCAACCAAACACACATTTCACACAACATTTCACAAATATCTCTTCTTAACGCTGCTTTGAACCCTATCTGACACTTACAGCTGCAACTTAATGGGTTGTGATTCCATTTTGACTGTCAACAATGTATAAAAAACATGAGATTGGAAGGACCATGACCCACCATATAGCCAAAAGCCAGAGGTGGGGACTCCAGTCTGAAACGAGTCGAAGTCATGTGACTGACAATTTGAATTGCTTGATACTTGACTTCATGCATGAAGAGAATACATGAGACTTGACTTGACTTGGGTTCTGATGACTTGGGACTTGACTTTGACTTTGATGACTTGAAAAGGTTTCTAAAGTCGTGACAAAAGATCTTGTGACTTTGATTAAATGTTATGAGATTTGTTCCACCAGACAACTGAATTTAAATTCCGTTTTCTGAATTTGTATGGAATTGAATTTATTGAAGTTGAAACTGATTATAGAAATCATCTATAATCATCTATCAATTAAACATAATGAATTGATACTGGACTCTTGATTTGTTCTGACTTGATTTGGTGTTCTACATTTAGACTTGAGACTTGACCTTAATGACATGGACTTGACATGGACTTTAGACTTGAGCCTCAAAACTTGAGACTGACGTGGGTTTCGAGCAAAGTTGACTTGGTCGCACCTCTGCCAAAAGCACTTCACAACAACAATCTATAAATACAGCCGAACCAACTATGTATTCACTGATTTCTTTTTGCCTTCAGGTTCCTGTTTATCCTGTTAGGGCCCATGGGCAGAGGGCCTCAGTATCATGAGATTGGAAGGTCCATCGCAACACTTATGACAGATGAGGTAAGAATCTTCACTAATCAACATGCTGTTACTAGGTAAACATGCTGTCAGGTTTATTTATTTATTAATTCATGTTTTGGAAAAAAGCACTGGTGCATTGGTTTAAATGTCAACCAGATGTCATATTCAGATTCTCCACAGCTGATTGAGTTTACGCAGCTTGCATAACTTCACAGTCCAGCAGATCTCATCAAATTCCTGAAGTGACGGAACACTTCTTAGCATGAGCTCAACTCAAGGTTTTAATGACATACTTTTGGCGATTAGTCAGCCCTCATGTCCTCCTTTTTGTCAGGGACTCAGGCTGCCATCTCTATCATCACTGACAAAAACATGGGCTTTGACAGAATCCAAACTGTATTATTTTCAATTCAGACTGAACTGATTTGATGAAATGTGATATTTTACATTTTAACACTAAGTGTTTTGAAGTGCTGATACTGTATTTCTTTTATTGTTGTTACAGTGATACTACAAGTACGAGTATACATACTAATATATTCAGACAGGACTGAATTCAGACAATTATTTTTCTCATTTCCAGGTTTTCCATGATGTTGCCTACAAAGCTAAGGACCGGAATGATCTGATTGCTGGGATTGATGAGTTCCTTGATCAAGTGACAGTCCTGCCTCCAGGGGAATGGGACCCATCCATACGGATAGAGCCACCCAAAAATGTACCTTCTCAGGTTAGTTTGAACTCCTCTTTCTTTCTTTCTGATGACAACATTTTTTCAGATCAAATGTATCATTTATGAGGTTTCCTAAACTCATATGACTGTAAGAAGAAGAACCCAACTGCTGTGCATTGTTTGTTGAACAGGAGAAGCGGAAGAAAAGCAGTGGTTTACCTAACGGGTTAGCAGATGACGGAGAGGAAGAGGAGAATGGTGGCCATGGGGGTCCTGAGCTGCAGCGCACTGGAAGGTGGGGGAGTCAGAAAAGAAAAAGACACCAGTGTTTTTGGTTACAGTGAATTCTGATCAGCCAGTATTCCTGTGAAGGGCTTTATGCAGGGATGACAAAAGATGAAGTGAGACAGCCTGATGTGTAGCTGTGGATATGTAGCTCTGCGGCACTACAGCAAGCAGCCCACTCACTGCACTGCAGCTTCTTTATTGAAGTTATTTAGAACTGGACATTTGTTCACTTTTCAGCCACCAAAAGTTTTGCATTGCAATATACCTACAAAGTTCTATTTTATGATATTTTAAAAAGAACTTGGTGGACACTGCAGTTACAGGGTAAATATGGAGTTATGTGATAGATAATAGTGTGTGCTTCTTTAAATGCAGTGTAATTCAGAAGATGGACATGTGTGTTCTCAGTGCCAAGGGTTGTTCCTCTAGTGTTTTCTCACAAAAAATAAACTCATGCAGGTATAGGGAAGATACAGGGCATGTGGATGAATTATGATAAGTAAATCAGTAGTGTATGAGTAGTGTATGAGTATTAAATGAAAACAGTCTTTAAAGGATAAGGCCGGTGTTATTTAATGCATTGCTTACCGTCAACAAATCCTATGAAAATAACAAAATCAACAATGCGTTTGCTCTACTCCTGTTACTTTCTGAATTCCCACGTACCGTTTTTTAGCCTTCAACCCGGAAGTCATTGGCTCCAATTGTAAGCTAAAAACCTTGAAATACAGCTCACAAAGACATAGTTTCAATTTTAAAAATCGCTAACTGTTACCACGAAAAGTCAGACTGTTGTAGTTATTACCAAATCAAATTCAAATGGGAACAAGTTCTTCATTAAGCCGGGGACTATTTTCAGTGCTATGGAACTACTTTCCTGAGATCGCAAAGTGTTAACAGCCGGCTTATTAAGTTGTTTGAGGAAAAAGTCGGCTGGCCCGGTGCATCGTGATGATGAAATATGCTGCCCAGAGCAACGGCATGGCTCTTTGACATGTTTTAAATAGTTTTTTTTAATACAATGGAGTTCTATGGCTGCTGGGACATGGCTTCATTGGGCACCGGCTACATGAACGAGACTTGAAATGAAATCATTGCTGATTTTGTTATTTGCATAGGATTTGTTGTTGACGGTAAGCAATGCATTAAAAAACACCAATTGATGCCAAACTACTAGTGTTCTAGAATGTAAACAGATTTTCTAAAAATGTGCCCTGTCTATTTCTGGTTAAACTTTGTCTGTTTCAGCCCCAGTAGTAGCTGTAGCCATAAAGTGGTTTCCATGGCAACCCACTGCAGTGAGCTCTCTATTTGCAGCCAGCCTTTTCTATCACAGGGATATATCACTCCAAGTCATACTCAAGAGTTAAATGTTGTATATCCTGCAATGGAGGGAAAAACAAGTCAGCAAAAACAAAAAAAAGTCTTAAGAAGTCTTCAAGAATGAAGCTGTCAGACTGAAATCTGAAACTACTTTAGGTATAAAATGTCTTAACTGTTTACTTTTTGGAAACACCATGGCTTCACTTTGATATCTAATACCATCTCAAAATATCTTGTACAGTATATTGTATAAGCAGTATTCTTAATTTTCTGAAAATGACTGCAATGGTTAATTTAGTATGAGCCTGAATGGCAAACTTTGTATGATTAGTATGAATTTTTTCTATTCCCAGGCTGTTTGGTGGTCTCTTACAAGACATCAAGCGCAAGACACCTCACTACCTGTCCGACTACCTTGATGGTTTTAGTTTGCAGTGTCTGGCCTCTTTCCTGTTCCTCTACTGCGCCTGCATGTCCCCTGTCATCACCTTTGGAGGACTACTGGGCGAGGCAACGGAAGGACGCATAGTAAGGCACCAGCCCTGTCCTCTCAGTGTTCACAGTGCTGCCAATTCTGTTTTACACTGCTTTTGCCCCTCAGACATGTAATTTGCCTCAAGACTCTGTATCAACCATTCAGTACTTGCAACCAGACAATGATAGCTCTAGTTTGGTATGGTAAAGATTTTTTGGGTAACCTTCAATCAATAATATCTCTGTCCTTTCTCATCCCCCAGAGTGCAATTGAGTCGCTGTTTGGAGCCTCAATGACAGGAATCGCCTATTCCCTGTTTGCTGGGCAGCCCCTTACCATTCTGGGCAGCACAGGGCCAGTGCTTGTATTTGAAAAGATATTGTTCAAATTCTGCAAGTATGTTTTCTTTCTTTCATCACACTGTATACTGATCACAGGCACAAGCTTTATGAATTCCCATGCCAAATCATCTCACTAAATGGCATACAGCATTAAAACCCATGGCATGTAGCCCAGACTGCTAAGGGCATACAGTGCATTTCATCTGTATTTGTCATTGTGATTACATTGTCTGATGCTTATCGGCTTGGGCTGTGGGAGAAGTTCTGTGGAAATGTGTGTATCATCTCTCCAACATCCGGCTTCCTATAGACCATTTAATGTTCTGAATATATGGACAGAAAAAAAGACCATTATATTTCATTGTGATAATGACTTCTTCCAATCCACAGCATTACAAATTGTAAATAATCCACACATGATGTGCTTTAATATTGAATATGGCTATGTTTTTGCTCTTCTGTCTCCACATAGGGACTATGGCTTGTCCTATCTCTCGCTGAGAGCCTGTATCGGGTTGTGGACAGCATTTCTTTGCATTACACTGGTGGCCACAGACGCCAGTTCCCTGGTTTGTTACATCACACGTTTCACAGAGGAGGCCTTCGCTTCACTCATCTGCATCATCTTCATCTACGAGGCTTTGGAGAAGCTTGTCCACTTGGGGGAACACTATCCCTTCAACAAGAACAACAACCTGGAGAAGCTCTCCCTGTACTCGTATGTGGACACTTCCTCCTCACACACAAATTATGACAACTTAGAGATGCGTTTGCTCATCTAGGTTTTTTTTGTAAGGTAACTATGAAATAATGAAAAAAATGAATAATTACTAAGTACATTTCTTGGAGGTAAATCCCTGACAGATGAGGGATTATTTAGTGGGCCAGATGTTCATGTGCTCCCACAGATGTTCGTGTGTTGAGCCTTCTGACCCCACCAATGGCACCCTGAGGTATTGGGAGATCAACAATGTTACTGCCTCAGAGATCTACTGGGAGGCACTGGAGGTCAAGGTACCACAAAAAAACAAAAACGATCAGTCATGAAGGTTTTCTATGCACATAACAGCGGAAATTATTTGGTTAGACAAAGGCAGACAGACTGAAATGAACATATTTAGGTTGTTCCCCTTAAAGTGGCATGCTCTCCCAGATGGAATAGGCCCAAGGGAGGAGATTAAGGACATGTGGGCTGGATTACATTGGATTACTCATGCCAAATCACCATAAAAGCAAATTTTTTGTACTTCGTTAAGTTTTTATGGACAGGGATGCTCTTAAACCCTGTCTGTGGCACCCTAGAGTCTGTTTGCACCGGTGTAATGCTAATCCCATGGTGAGTTTGGTGAGCTCTGCCCTCTACCTGTTGTTGCAGGACTGCATTGAGAAGCGAGGGGAGTTTGTGGGAAGTGCCTGCGGCCCTCATGGACCCTACATTCCTGATGTTCTCTTCTGGTGTGTCATTCTCTTCTTTTCAACTGTCTTCATGTCTGCGTTCCTCAAGGAGTTCAAGTTCAGCAATTACTTTCCTACAAAGGTATTACACATCGTGCATCATAACTAGCTGCTGTCTCTGTTAAACGGGGCTTTGGCTGTATAGCATAGTGCAGTGGGGCACTCTAGTGGTCATATGTAGGTACTGTGTGATTGTAGGGGAAAAAAATCATTTTTCCAATAACCTTTGTTTTTGTGTGTTTACACTGGATAATTATTTTAATAAAACTGAATGATTCAAGGTCATTTGGAATTTCTTCTTTGGATTTCTTCCTCTCTCTCAGGTGAGGTCCATCATCAGTGACTTTGCCGTTTTCATCACCATCTTTGCCATGGTCATGATAGACTATGTCTTAGGGGTCCCATCTCCAAAACTAAAGGTTCCCAGTGTGTTTAAGGTGAGTTAGGCTGCAAATTAAATTATTCAACAGATTATCAACAGCCTGCAAAATAATGTATTCAACATTTTTCAACAAACTTTTCAACAAATTCTGAACAAGCAACAACAATCATCTCTTTAACAGCCAACCAGAGATGATCGTGGTTGGTTCATCAACCCGTTGGGCCCCAACCCCTGGTGGACAGCAGTCATATCGGTCGTCCCAGCTCTGCTTTGCACCATCCTCATCTTCATGGACCAGCAGATCACTGCTGTCATCATCAACAGGAAGGAGCACAAACTCAAGGTACTTTCCAGGCCGAGGTTGGAAAAGGTTGGGTCTGACTCCATTATTAGATGGCTTGTACTGCATCATGGAAGCATCTTGATTTCAAGTCATGATCAAAATTATTCTTCTAACTTTGGATTTCACTGACGTCTCCCCCTTCAGAAAGGCTGTGGGTACCACCTGGATCTGTTCATAGTGGGGGTGATGCTTGGTGTGTGCTCTCTGATGGGCCTGCCCTGGTTCGTAGCAGCCACTGTCCTCTCCATCTCCCACGTCAACAGCCTGAAGCTCGAGTCAGAGTGCTCAGCTCCCGGGGAGCAGCCCAAGTTCCTTGGCATCAGAGAGCAACGCTTTACTGGCCTCATGATCTTCATCCTCATGGGCTGCTCTGTCTTCATGACGTCTGTACTTAAGGTCTGTTTGCTCATTTGTCCGTTTTGATCTTTGTGCAGCTTACTCTCCCTCCCATATTTTAAGTCGATATTATAAACAGCGTATGCGACATTCAGTATCCCTCTGCAATTATAGTATCCTAACAAATTGTACATTTCTCAATCTGTTGTTCTTAGGTTGATTTTTGAATACAGTAGGTTATTTGTAGTCTTATATTGCAAATGTTTTCTACTGGTTTTGGTCTCCAAAAATGTTAAGTGTTACTGAATAATGTTTCTGTTGTCCTTTAGTTCATTCCCATGCCTGTGTTGTATGGAGTATTCCTTTACATGGGAGCATCTTCCCTCAGAGGCATACAGGTAAACTCTGATTCAATGTCTTTGTTTTTTCAGGCACTTTCTTTTGCTGACATTACATTCACTGTATGAGAGTATGCATTGGTCTCATGTGACCTTTGATATGATTATGTTCTGCAGTTGTCAGTCTTTCAGTCTTTCTGTCTCAGGCTGGGGACACACTAGAAGACTTTCAAAGTCCTAACCGATTTTGAAAACACATTGCATCACACACAAAACAATGGATTTCAGAGATTGTTTTGTCTCTCAGTCTTCAATATTGTCACACTAGACAATTAGACAGGGTATCACACACTTAAAGGTATAACTGAGAATATCCTGTTGACACTGACGTCACACCCTCAAATTTCATGGGAATTTGGGTTATCCAATGTGAATCAATAAGTATAAATCCACAAGATATTGCAGTGTGCCTTAATATGCACTGCAAAAAACAGAGATAAAACACAAAAAGAGAATTTAGGCAAAGCCATGGCTAGCGGGACCCAGTCAGTGTGTGGGCTGTACACTTCTCAGCAAGAGCTGAACGTGAGAAGGCTTCATCAGAAAAAGGGAAATGGTAGTTAGGCTTGTTACTCACATTCATTGTAGGACACAAGTTCTCAAATTCTGATCCCCACGTTATTATCATTGATTATTATTATTAATACAACTTTCCTCTCCCGATTATTGAGGTGGCCAAATATGGTTTTAATCGGCTTGGTAATCTTCTAGTATGTCCCTGGCCTTACAGTAAATCTGATTTCAGCATCCAACTGTGAAGCACTTTGTAACTTTGTATTTGAAATATTCTATTTAAGGTACAAGTTATACATTTTGGGGATCATTCATCATAATATAAATTATAGGTGATCCAGTCTATTGAAGTGTTATAATTTTGTCAACCACTGACCTTACCTAGTGTTGAATAAAAGTTGATGGAGTCAGAGGTTCGTCTTATTTGAGTATATATTTATTAAAGGAGATTCTTGCAAGAAAAAGAGATGCACACAGCATAGGCTACATACACTTCTTCAGAGAAGAACAAGGTATTTACATTATGTGTCTTTCAAGCACATGACAAGTGCAGACAACAAGATAAACCCCCTATGGGAATACACATATTATGTCTTGACTTAGAGTCAGCATAGACACAACATAACATCCTGGTAGGCATGTGTTGATTTTTCTACCACACCTAGCATTCTTCCAAAAGCTTACTTTAATTTTGTGCTATTAATCATTTTGTAAGAGTAGGTGTGTCTTTCCTCAAATAGTGGAAATCTCATTTTGGAACAAAACTGTAAGAAGAGTTTATTGTTTATCCTCTCCAGTTCTTTGACCGTCTGAAGCTGTTTGGTATGCCAGGCAAGCACCAGCCAGACTTCATCTACCTGCGTCATGTGCCCCTGAGGAAGGTCCACCTCTTCACCATCATCCAGCTCAGCTGTTTGGTCATGCTCTGGGTCATCAAGACCTCCAAGGCTGCCATTGTCTTTCCCATGATGGTGCGTAAACAGCCATATCGTGCCATCGCCACCATTTGGGGTCTTGTTGGGACATTTTCATGAGATTAAGACACAGATTAAGCTTAATCCTGCCTAAAAGTGTCTTCAGTGAAAACACCACTTCAAAAACATTTTTAGTCCTGGACTCAGCCATTAATTCTTATTTTGGTCACACCATATTTTTCCAAAAGCAGATAGCTTTCATCATAAATGTCAAAACACATTAGATAGTGACCATGGGCTAGAATTTCACCCTAACTTTCAAAGACTGACATGTGAAAATCGATCCAAAAAATAATAAAAATTCAGGTAATGCTCAATCTAGATATGATATTTTATGTTTTTTACTTGACCTCACCAATACTTGCCTAACCTTGACTGGAAAAGATTACAGACCTATTTCTACCATTCATATTTTCAGTGATCTTCAGGAGTAGCCAAAAAGAGCTGCCATTGGCTCTGTTTGAAAAGAAAGGATGTTAGTTGGTGTCAAAAATATGGAAATCTATCCTATGACTAAGACTGGAGCTATATATCATATGATGTCATAGCTACGGTTGCAGGAGTGGATAGTCATACACCATTCTCAACTATTGGTACAATTGTCTTATGTAAGCAAGGTGTTGTTGATACCAATAGCTTGATACTGAAGTGTTGAGTGCAGGTTGAAGTCACACTGTTATAATGTGTGTTTCTATTAGTATAAAGCATGTTGTGAATATGGTGCAGAATCAAATGCAGTGTGTCAATCCTGCAGGTGTTGGCTCTGGTGTTTATCAGGAAGTTAATGGACTGTATCTTCACCAAGAGAGAGATGAGCTGGCTGGATGACCTCATGCCAGAAAGCAAGAAGAAGAAACTTGAGGATTCTGTTGAAGAGGTATATTTCTCTCATATCAAGTTAATAACATAATAAGAAGAAACTTGTGGATACCGCTGAAGAGGTACATGTCTCTCATATCAAGTTAATGTCAACTCTAGACAAACTGACAAATTCTGGAAAGCAGTAGTGTGATGCACATGTCGGCTGTTGCCTTGTTTTTCTTGTCAATCTGCACAATGTGCATCTCAAGTTTAATTTTTCTCATGCAATTAAACTGTTTATCTTTCAATCGTCAGGAGGAGGAGCAGAGTATGCTGGCAGAAGATGAAGGAGTAGTGCAAGTGCCATTAGAAGGGTACAAGTAAGTTAACATACAGTATGTTATACTTGTGAAATTTTATAAGTGACATCTCTTTGTGTAAATGACATTTCATGTCTATACTCATTTGTTACATTAGGATGGAAGTGTGACTTGTTACCTCCCTGCTCTTTTCACAGAGGAGTAACGCCCATCATCAACATCACAGATGAAATGTCCAAAGGTTCTTTTGGGAATACTTGGAATGCCAACGGCTAAGACAACTTCAGAAAGAAACAAGTCCTACATAAATTATGGTAAGACTTTATTCACAGTCACATCCACTTTGTTGAAAATATACCCACTTAAATCTTATAGCTATTGGCTTTTGTTCTATTGACAGAGGTGGGCAGAAATACATTAAAATTGATCATCTTACAAATTACAAATACAGCATCCTTTCACTTAAACATTTTCTTACATTTCTTACATTTTCTTACTTACATATTTCAAATCCATTCGATTCAAATACTGTCCATCTCTTTCTATTGAATCTGGTGAAAAGTTCCCTCATGGCATAACTACTTCTCAGCATTTGGTTCATCCTTCTCGACATGAACAGAACCCATCTGCCATAAATAAAGTTAGTGGAGTTTAGCTTTAAATAGCCTACAAGTGCATGTCCACAGACAGTCACTTGGGTTGATAAAGGGTATTTTTAAGTTGAAGACCAGAACAGCATGCAGCATCTGAACATATTCCATCAACATCTTTTTTTTTAGACGATGAACCACCTGAATTGTTGACTATACATTGATGTGCAACTCTTGTGTATTGTAGGACCCCCTCGAAAACGAATTGCGACATCTCAAGGGGCCTATCCTACTAAATAAAATGTCAGTAAAACATCTCCCTTGCACAATAGATCTGCATTTGAGTGAGATCTTGACCCATCATCCCCTGGAACACCACTTAGCTGTCAGAAAATGAAATGTTGCAGGATTCCTACCCTAGAAAAGTGATGAACATAATCGTTTTCATGATGTGTGATCCAGGGCTACTTGACAGACAGTTGTATAATATGCACAGTATGTAAATCTACATTATTTACATTTATCCATTCTGTCTTGATACTGACAATTGGCTGTCGTATCCACAGTTTTTCCCACAGCACTGAAGTGCAGGATGAGAAGCAGAAGGAGAATAAGATTGAGGACAGTATGGACAGGGTAGTGAGTCTTTGTCATTGTCCCTTTCATTGTGTTCGTAAACAAACCAATATTGCGTGCTGCAATTTATCAACCCTTCAAGTTAAGTCTTGTAAATCTATGTGCATAAGTGAATAACCATATTTATTTGATGTGTCTGAAATATTCTGCCTCTTCATGAACCGATGAAACCTATGGTACTTTTTAAATTTATTGTGTTGTTATCGTTAAATTGTAATTGCAAAATCTAGCTAAGCATCGTTTTACTGAATGTGACCTAAAAGAATGTCAAAGGATTTACTGTCAGTCATGCAAAGAAACTATTTTCAAAGTATTTTTGTTTTTGAATCTATTTGTATGTATTTTGTATATTTTGTATTTTGAAAAATAATTATATCAACATCTACTTGCATTCATGATCTATTTATACAATGTATCAATACTAAGGTTGGTCAGTATTGCTGGTAATGACTAGAGTATTGATGAGCTCATATAAGAGTCAGCAAAGAAGTCATGCCAATAAAGCTGCTAGCTCATTAGAAAGCTCTTCATGTTTGCAATTATCATTCAGGTATCCAGTGTATGTCACCATATTTAATGCTTTTCTCAATTTTAAGTAATCTATAAACTTTGAATGTAGTTTGAAATTAAATATGATGATCAAGTAAATATAATAAAAGCTTTAGTTCATTCTTGGCCACAACAGTAGAAATTGGACAAGCAAAGAGAATTATATTGTTGAAAAGCCAGACTTAAAATGTGTAGAAATTCTCATAGTATGAAAAATGACTGACAAAATGCTCAATGATTGTGTCTGATAAACCTAAGATGAAGCAGAAATGAATACTTGAAAGTGTTTACTAAAGGGCAATATACATCACTTAAGAACCAAATGCAATAGCACTTTTTACTAGAATGTCAATAGTATGTTTATATGAGAAATTATTTAGCTATGTTGTAGACTAAAATAAATAAAAATGTTCCTCAGATTTTATTTGCTACAGGATGCCTTGTAGCCTGAGAGGTAGTTATTTTGCTGCTTGATGTCATCGCTTGTAACGTTAAATTAGAATTCTTATGGTCTCATATCTTTTAATGTCGGTATGGAGTTTAGTGAGTCATAAACATTTATAAGAAGTTCCATTATAAAGACATTTGACCAAAATAAACATTCTGTATTTCTGTTGTTGTTACTGATCTTTGAGATGTGCAATGGATGTTTAGTGGGGGTTTAAAAGAAAATGGGAAAGGGGTTTCAAACCTCCTTTTAAAGATTATGTACTGTATGTATACCTTGTTAATGTGAATTTACCTTAATAAATTTCTACAAGCACTCCTGTTTCCCTTGTTGTACCATACATACGTACATATGATTGTAACAGCGCATGCACAGCAACCACTCAAAAGGAAAGACCGTATTTTTTAACTGCCAATGCTTGATCAGTAACCAAATAGTAACCAAAAAGTCACATTTCAGCGGGGCTTTCAAATGATTAAGAAGGTACACAGATGCGTAAACACAAACTGCACTGAAGTATTACGGCGTAACATGATGGATACATTTAATAGCAACCTAGACACTAGACTTGCTCAGGATAAATGCCCAACATATGACCCTCAGAGATTTGGCCTATAAATGGATTTGAGTGGGCAGAGTTTTTGTAATCAGCAGATGGTTTGATGCGCTGTGAATGACAGCTAAGAGAGGTAGCACATCCCAAAGCATGACAAGTGGCTGGCTCATGTGAATTATTGTTTTGTCTCCATGCCAGGAAGAACTGAACAATGTTGACCCAATCACTGAACCTGGCTGTGTTGATTGACATGACTTCTCGCTTCTTTCATTTAGCGTAACTCTCCTTGGCGTGCTGTCAGTGCTTCATTGGGAAATCTTTTTCCAGTGTACAGCTGACAGGTGAGACACACCATTCTGTTACCTGATAGAAATCCCAACGAGTATTTTCCCGTGGAGAGTGACATGTTTATTGATTTCTGCTCCGCCTCTATGAACAGAGGGATTCCGACAAGGCATAATACACAGACAGATAAAACAAACCAGTGGCACACAATTAGGGATTGTGTTTCTCAGCTTAGACCCTCAGCTCAGACACTGATGGTAAGATCAGTATAGGATAAATGTATTTATTTTAAATGTATTGAAAATTTTCTGGTACAGGATATAAATCGTCCACACCAGACTCTAAAACTCAAAACAAACAACCATACAACAAAAAAATACCACAATATAGTTTTTTTAAAATCACAATAATTTCACAGATAATCACAAATAATCACAAATCAGCTTTATAATTATACAAAATATCCTTTGTTGACCAGAATTTATCCAATCTATTTTTGAAAAGAATTAACTGAAGGAGCATGTACTACATCCCCTGGAAACTCTGTCCATGCTCTTACAGCACGAAGTGTGAAGACGTTTTTTCTCTTTTCAGAGAAACACCTTAGTGAAAATAATTTTAAAGAGTTCCCTCTTAACTCATACCTATTATTCCAAAAGTGGATGACAGGCTCGGCTGTGGTATCATATATTCTGTGAACAAGCTTATAGACCTCAATCATGTCTCCTCTATGTCTCCTGTATACTAGAGTTGGTAGTTGTAATTTTCTTAACCTCTCTTCATATGACATCTCTTTCAGACCTGGAATTAGTTTAGTAGCTCTTCTCTGAACCTTCTCAATTTTTTCTATATATTTTAAGTTATAAGGACACCAGACCGAACTTGCAAATTCAAGATGAGATCTCACCAAGGATTTATATAATGGTAAAACAATTTCCTTGCATACATTTTGAAAAGTTCTTTTTAATTTTTTCAGAAATGTGCATATGGAATTCAAGTGAACTATCAACCACAACACCTATGTCCTTTTCCTCTTTCACTTGCTGAACCACCAATTCTCCAACTGTGTAATTAACCATGTTGACACTTGTTTTCCCAGTGTGTAAATGTTTAAATTTTTCTGGATTTAATTTCAGTAACCACCGATCACACCAATTACTCATGCTATGGAGATCTTCTTGAAGATGGGCTGTATCAGTGTCCTTGGTAATTATTCTAAATATTTTTGTATCGTCTGCAAAAAGATATGCATCAGATTGTATCACACTTGGTAAATCATTTATATACACAACAAAGAGTACAGGGCCCAGCACAGATCCTTGTGGAACTCCAGAGGTCACCGATTTCCATTCTGAAATGGCCCCATTTACCACCACCTGCTGTTTCCTATTACGTAAAAAGTCCTGTATCCAGTCTGTAACTCTGCCGTCTATGCAATAGGATTTTAATTTTGACAATAGTCTTTTATGAGGAACTGTATCAAAAGCTTTTTGGAAATCCATATATATGCAATCGACTGACTGTCTATCCAAAGCTGCTGACCACTTATCAAGAACCGTGAGAAGCTGAAGTGTAGTCGATCTTCCAGATATAAATCCATGCTGCTTATTACTAAAAAGTCTGTTTGACTTCATATGGTCACAAAAAATATATGCCCTGATTAGTTTTTCCATTGCCTTGCATACTACAGATGTCAGACTAACTGGCCTGTAGTTTCCTGCTAATGACTTATTTCCTTTTTTGAAAATTGCACTGATTTGTGCCTCTTTCCAATCACAGGGTAAAATTGATTCTTCTAGCGATTGATTATATAATACTGTTAGAGGATCGGCAGTCACACAAGCCAATTCCTTTAAAATCCTAGGACGTATCGCATCTAGCCCTGGTGATTTATATATGTTAATATTCTGTAGAAGCAGTTTTGTATCCTCAGTAGTTATTATAAAACATTGTTTGCTGAACTTCCACTCTTGGCAATTCAGTTCTATTTTGTATAGTCTTCGCTGTCGAAGAGCTGTCGCTATTGGGTTTATCCCTCTCGGCATGTACAGTCTGAAGATTTTCTTTCCCGCCACTTACGCTACAGTGGCTACACTCAGGTCCTCAATTATAGAATATACAGTGTCGGGACCTGAGCTCTGCTCCCAAAATTTCTTCAGCGATCAAGGGTTCAGACCGCAAGCGTAACGCCGGGTTCAGACCGCAAGCGTAAGCGCCGCGAAGCGCCGCGAAGCGTCAATTCACGCGCGAGCAGGAGCCTGGCTGTTCACACCAGACGCGCATTTCTCCGCGCCGGTCACCAAGCGATTCTGCTCTACAGGAGGAGAAAACCCTGTGGAAACAGGCTGTAGCTGCTGACACTGTGTTCCAACAGCCACCAAAGCTTCATCTGTTCACTGCTGTCCTTGTAGAAACACTGCTGACAGCTCACTGGACTTTTCCACATCAGGGATGAACTTTATATTTTCCATCTTCTTAATTTCCCCCTTTCTTCACAAACTCCCTCATATCAAAGCTGTCACGTTTATTTGTTTGTTTTCTCAGCAAGAGTCGTGACTTGTGATCAGGCAATAATTAGGAAAGCCTAGGGGACCGAGATATCTCTCGCTCCCCCTCTCTCTATCTCTGTCTCTTTAAATAATGACATATAGGCCTAAATAAATTAAGTAGCCTATAAATAAACAAACTTAAACATGTATCCTTGTTTACTTTTGTGGTAACTCAATAACAGATGCAATTTTCAAAAGACAAGTGATAATTCAAAACCAGATAGATCATCATCCTACAATGTATTGCATTTAAAACTTGCATCAGTGCAGATTGATTCATCAACAACAACAGTGAAGACCCTGGTAAGTTGATAATTTAATATATTTGTGATTCTGTGGTGATATAATGGAGATATGACCATCTATAGTGTTTTCTATGGCGTTTTCCTGTGAAATGCGCGCCGCGCAGACGCCGAAACTGGCGCTCCAGATCGCGAGCCGGACGCGGAGCTCCGCGCCGAGGTGCGGCGCGGCGCGCCCGGTCTGAACGGTCAAATCGGTTAACATGGGCGCCGAAAGGAAACTGGCTCCGCTTCGCGGCGCTTCGCCGCTTGCGGAAGAAGTCGTCGCCGGAGGAGCTGTCCGCTTTTGTGCCGCCTGCCGGACCGGCTACATCCTGCTGTCGGACCTCCACCCCCGCTGCGAGGCTTGCCTGGGCGCCGTTCACGCCGGAGCGTTGACTCCGCAGGCCGCCTGCCAATACTGTGCTCGACTGCCTGTGGAGGAACTGCAGTGGCGGGCGGACGCCTTCACGGCGCTCCAGGTGGAGGGAAGCAGCGACGGTAGCTGGGCTGACCATGGCGCTGTCTCTCCGGACGATGAGCTGGACAGGATCCTCGGTGGCAACGACTTCCCTGGTATTCCGGAGGAGATCCTCATTGTTTTGATTTCCTTTTTTCCTGTTTTGGATCATTAGCTTCCCTGTTACCAGGTACTGACAGATGGTGCGGCGAGAATGCTGATCCATTGCCTCCCAAAAAATAAATAAAAAAATACATAAATAAAATAACAAATAGAACCATTAGAACAGCTTTAGAAAAAAAATAACAAATTTAACAATGTAGAAATCCTCAAGGATGTACAAAGGTGAACTGATCTCAGAAATGATTAACTATTTTTTAACTATTTACAAACAATGTTTTAGTCCATTGACAGTCCTAAACAAGCTGTGGAAGCATGTGATCCTTGTAGAAGGACTCCAAGATCCCCAAATTAGGCTGCCAGAAGTCATCACGGGAGATGGGTATGATCACACACTGCTCGCGTGTCCAGATGGTGAAGTAGCAGGTGGTCTTCCCAGAGATGTGAAGCTGCCCCTGTACTTGGTGCCAGTAGTGTGATCCTCCTTCAGGCGGTAGGCGCCACCTTCCTCCTGATGAAGGTAGAAGGACTTCTCCTGCACTGCTTCCTCAACAGTATGGCCCCTCCACCAGAATGGGCACTTCACCTCAATGATGTCCGTCTCTCCCACCAGACCATCAGGGGAGGCACCCAGGATCCCAGAGTCAGCCAGCCACAAACCAGACCCTCTGACCTTCATGCCTGTGGCTTCTTCAAATGCCTTGATCCATTCCTGCACATTAGCTATACCCCACTGTACAGCCAGTACTCCATGCAGGTCCTGATTCCTACAGAGCTTGGAAATGAGGGAAGGGGTGACACGCTTCACCATCAGCACACTTCCAAAGTTGCTTGCTATCAGCCGACCTTTCCTCAGAGCATGCCAGAGATGATTGTCCTTCTGCCCCACTGTCGCTGTCTGGATGGCCATTAGCTGCTCCACTGACGTCTTCATAGCCGCAAGGATGCCATCACTGCCCAGGTGTTTGTGGGTGGCTATGATGCAGTCAGTGGAGGTGAAGCAGAGGTTCCTGCAGGGTTTCAGGCTCAGGAGTGAGCAGCCAGGAAATCCCAGTAAACCGGCCCTGGAATTGACTGAGCAGCCACTTACGGTCATCCGGGGTTACTGCATGAGTCAGAGGCTTGTACTCCCGCACTGGAAAAAGCTCCTCCACTGCCTTGACCTTCTCTGATGGCACATTGGGCTTTTTCCACTGGCACTCAACATCTGTGGAGCTGAGGTTGTGGATGGCCCAGATCATCAAAGCAGCAGAGTGGCTGCACTTGTACTCCCCACGGGGACACTCGCAGGAGGTAGAGTTGATGACTCCAGAGTCACCAGTGCAAACCTGTAAAGAGGAAGAGAAATACTTAAAAAAAAAATCCCACTCACAGCCTGTTAAACACAATGAATAGCATTTAATGTGATTGGACTTACAAAAGAATACAATAATCAATACATTTTACATACCTAAAGTTGCCTCTTGATTGAAAGGACAACATAACCAAAGTGATTATTACTTATTTGTGTATGTAGTGTGAACATGAATATTGGGAAGGGGCATACTGTTCTTCCTAATTACTTCTTATTGTTTATATTATAACATTATAATAGTATACTATAATAGTTTTCATATTATTTATACTTTTCTTATTATTCTTCACTCACTTTTTAAACACCTAAATTAGCTAACGTTAGCTATCTTCTCTTACACTATTTTGGGCCCTATCTTACACCCGGCGCAAAACGGCGCAAAGCGCAGCGCAAGTGTCATTGCTAGTTTCTGACCAACGCAGTTGTCATTTTCACGCCCAGCGCCCACATTGTTTAAATAGCAAATGTACTTGCGCCCATCTTTGCGCCCATGGGCGTGTTGGTCTTAAAATGAGGTGTGGGTCAGGCGCATTGTTGGCGCATTGCTATCGTGAGGCAGCGGAAAGCAATTGCGCCATTGACCAACAAAAACCTGGTCTAAAGTCTGGCGCAGTATTTTCCTGCTATTTAAAGGCCGCATTATTCAGATATTAAGATGCGTCTCTCTCTCTCTCTCTCTCTCTCAAACACACACACACACAACATTACCATGCAAAATAGAAAAATAGGATCATCTACTATGGAAATTTGCACTTTACTTCATTCCTGACATGTATTTTGTTGCCAAACTGCCATATGCTTTCACCATTACGCAGTGCCAAATGCGCAACGTACATGTCCCGTTAACCATCATCACACATTGCCAATTGCTAAATACGCAACCTACAACCAAGAAAAACAATACAGTAAATATGTAAAAAGCACAGCCCAACAAAAAGTCCTGAAAATAAACTGCTTACCTTCACTCGACGCACAACATAGGCCTACCCGACGCACACACACATCGTCATCGCGCACGAGCAGATCTGTTTCCTCAGCAGAAAAACGTTTGTTTCTCCAACTTGCCGAATCCGCCATTTAAATAGCAATGCACCAAGGTGCAAGCGCACCTGGCTCTTATTAAAGGGAATGGGAGATGACACTCTGATTGGTTGAGTTCATGTTACGCCCAAAACACACCTATGATTAATTAAGGGACTTAGTACAACCCCTTTGTGCCTTGCGCCTTACTTTGCGTCCACATTGTGCGTCGTTTAACTAGCAATTTGGATTTGGACACGCCCTAAATGCACTTGCGCCATGCGCTGACTTGTAGTGATTTTCACCCCTTTGGACACTCTTTCTTTGTTATAGAACCGACGTCTTGCACAGTGCCAGCACCTAGCCACAGTAGTGTAGGGGTAAGGCTCAGCTCCACTGAGCATAATGTTGTCAGTTTGAACCTACTGACAAGTGTGGGTTTTTTTCTGCCTCAGAAACTGCTTATCATGTTTGTCTGGTTATAATTTTCCATCATGCTGCATAGAGGGAAGGACAATTAGCAAACATTTCGCACACTCTCTTCAGCAAACAGCACACAGGTTTTAATTTCAATGAAATACTGCTGCAAATCATTGCATTGTATCATGTGAAATAGAAGAATGAGTAAACAGATGCACTTAATGGCTAAGGTTCAGCTGTTCCACCCTTCACAAGAACTAAACGGTCCTTCAACCTCTCTCACGTGGAACTTTTTCTGTCTTGCGCACCATAACATAGGCTACTCGATCCTTCTCGCGTGGTGGAACTCATCCTCTCTTGCGCACCTTCAACCTCTCTCGCGCGGTAACTCGTTCTCTCTCGTGCACCTTAACAGTCCTTCAACATCTCTCTCATACATTTGTTTCCTCTCGCAATTTTCGCTCGGCTTTTGTTCGGTTTGGCGCCTCATATGGTGTCTGGTGGGTGTGTAGGTCGGATCTGCATTCTGCACGTGGACACAGACACAGACAGAGAGAGAGAGAGAGAGAGAGAGAGAGAAAGAGAGAGAGCGAGCGAGAGAGCTGCTAGGCGGCTGCCATGAGACAAATGGGTTCTGTAAAAAACACTTTCATTTTGAAACTGATATTGTTTTAAATGAAAATGACCATGTTCTCTCTGCTGTTATATTTGATCTCCAACTGTATGTAATACAATTGGAGTGGATATTAACTGGTGCATCCTATTTGGATCAACCTCAATTCATATATTCTATGATAGAGCTGATGCTTTGTTGCCAACGTTCAAGTGTAAACCAATATTTAAAGCTTTTTAAAAGAGGGAACTCATAGATTGTACACATTTCTTTATTGAAAACTAAATCTGAGTTTATATGAATAAGAAAGATATTGAGACTATCTACAGAAGTAATTATCCAAGTTGCAATTCAGATACAGATCAATACGGTGACAGTTACATAATTATGTGAGAAGGAAGATGAAAATGCCAAGATGTGAAATGTTAAAAAATGGAATCATAACACCATCCTGAAGGCTTGATAATAAGTGATAGGTGATACACATTTCAAACATAGCTGACAACAGTACTTCCTTCAACCATTGAGGACCAACAAAGAGCTTTGTATGAGGGGAATTTAATAGCATGACCAAGGAAAAGGGTAGTACAGGTTGTAAAACATATAATGGCACAGAGTCAGTGTGAAATCTAATGACTTGTTGCTTTATTCTGGGAGTGTCAAGGGTCGGTGGCGCCCTCAGGTTGAGTCTACTCTCTTCTGCCTCGGCCAGCCTTAAGCCAGGACACAAAATCCTTGGCTGCCAGGTCCTGCAGGTAGGAGCTCACATCACTGGTGTAGGTGCCGTCCGCATGACGTCTGATGGGACTGCTATAAAGTCAGATACATTTAGATGATATAAGTAAAATATATACAAATATACATTTCCTCTGGCATGGTAAAGTAAGACTAAAATCCACATTATTCTGAAATACAACAGTCAGAATGATGGTTCTGATGATCCAAAACATTTTCTAGATGTTATAGCAACTACTTTAAATGAAATAAAAAGCATTTTCATTGTTGTTTCATGACATTAGCAATCCTTTCACTATATTACAGAGTTGAGTCATATTAGAAATCATTCATATTCTAATAAATTCAAGAGATTCAGTCAGAGAAAGTGACACTCACCCGTTTCTTTTTGAGTTCTTTAGCCACTGGACAAAGTCTTGCACTCTCCTCGTCTCCAGGTATTTACTGTAGTCATTGGAGAACGTTCCCTCTGAATGTCTCTTCATGTTTGGGAGCTCACTGGGTTCGTTGAACATGGAGTTTTCTGTCAATAGGCTACACAAAGACACATAATTGAACGTTCAGAAGATGCTGTTACACAGAGATGAGAAGGCTCCATGTGAATGACAGAAAGGAGATCTTACATAGGGTTTCCCTCTGTGTCCTGGTCAGGAACCTGCCAACTGCTTTGAATGATGATCAGGAGCAGGAGTCCAGCCAAAGAGTGGGTGCTTTTCATTGTTTGAGCTTCTGAAAAATGAACAAAGTGAGAGAGAGAAAGTTACAGTTTCAGTAAAGCAGCACTCTGAGGTGAATGAAATCTTACCCAGAAGTTGTGGATGTTTGTAAGGAAGATGGTTTGAAGATTCTCACCTGTGCTCCTTTCTGGCGAGCGTCTAGGAGAGGGATGGTAAAGTGCGAGGATTTCTTGCTGTGCGTCTCCTCCCTGGCTTTCTGGAGCGGTTTCATAGTCCCTTCTTGGTCTGCTGAGTCTTATATAGCTGAGCTGGGTGGCAGTCTCCCAGATGGCACCCCCCTCCCAGAAACCTCTGCATATCCTCTGTTACTCTCAATCCATTAGTCAGCTTCCGTCTCAGTCCACTGGATGTATTTGACTTTGTAAAAAAAAAAAAAAAAAAAAAAAGAATACACGTATGTACGGTAAAAGCTGTTACTTTAGGTGTCAAAAACAAACATGACCTCGAACCTGACAAACAAATTCAAATATTCGCTCCCATCTGCGTTCAGATTAACAGACTCTCAGTGTCTGTGTCTGTCAGTGTGTATTCATTTTGGATAGTTACATCTCTTTTCATTTTAAACTACCCGTGTGGAGTAGACAATATGGTAACCTTTTAAATTACAGGCCATTATTGATTGGAAATAAATGACTCAATAATATCCAAGTAAAATAGATGTGATAACTAGTTATAGCATTAGAATGACGGTAATTTCTGAGAAATATAAAAGTAAAGTGCTTTTTACCGGACTGGGCCTGTTCTGGGGTTTCTGTTGTTTTCTCTTCTTATTTGTTTCGAGTTGGTATGAGTTTATATACCTATATGTGAATATTGTAAATACTAAGTGGTATATCTTTTCTAAAATACATAATGTATTGTTGTATGTATTCTACAGCAAATGAAAACCTAAAGAAAAAACATTACAGGTGTAGTCACTGCAGATGAATGTCCCTCCCTTCAGTGGAAGATAAATCAATGTAGACAGTGTGATTCTTCCTTTTTGAACTAGTTTATCCTTTGCCTGCAGCACCTCTCTAAGTTTTCAACAGTGTGTAGTAGTGACACTTATCTAATACAATTACTGGTAAAAGCACCTTTTTTTCTACTTTCATTCTACTGTCATTCTAATGCTATAAGTTATTTTCGGTCATTACTGCATAATTAATGGCCTATAATTTAAAGGCCATCCCTTTACAATCCCTAAAAGCATGATATTCACTGCACTTGTTCAATGTGCTTCTATTTGTATGCACCACTTGAATGTGAACTTTACGACCATGTAAAATATGAATCAACCTATAACTGAAACACACCAGCAGTAGGCTACTTTCTCACACCATCAGTGCTTAATTTGTACCGGATCCTGCCGGAACAGTACCGGATCCTGCCGAAACGTTATGCCACTGGTGGCATAACGTTTCTTTTTTTTTTGTAATAATCCCAATAGTTGACACTTCCTTTCCCCTCCCTTCAAAAAATCGAATGGGCTCATTTCCATATAAAGACAGGTGATTACCCTATTAGAAAGTAGCAACTAGCACATCACATGAGTGAGCTGCTCTGCAGAGTATGTTATGGTCAATTCAGACATCGTCATGGCTAAAAGACAGTTGAATTTACTGTCCATATGTCCGCTGTGTGGACTATTTTTGGAAAATTAGACATGGTAGCCTAAGCATGTTTTTTTTTTGTAAACGTGTTACAGTTCTCTGCTAGGACAATAACATCTAAATTCATATTTGCATAGATGAAAACAGAAATTATTCGAGTGTGGACCTGTAAGTCCCGCAGTTAAATATGTGGGCAATTGCACACGTTATGTTGAGTGTCCAGAAATAATTGGTAATATAATTGGTTGAGTGAAGGGCTGTAAGCCCCACATCAATGTGGGCATTTCAAAACCAGCGCAGCCCAGCTGAGTGTGCGCATTTAGGTCTACTTCTAGCTGCATGGCATGACCATGATACATTTTATTTTTGTTTATGTGTGATTATGATGTCTCACAGCCAAGGGTGGCCATTTTTATGTTGTGCACAGCACAGTTATATATTTAGTCCACTTCTTGAAGGGCAGGTTTGTAAAAAAAAACATTGTTTTGGACAAAATGGGCATTATGTACCCTATGCAATAATCAAATATTGTAATAGGTCTCCAGTAGTCGGAGCTCTAAGGTCATATAGTCATTTAGTAATATTTAGGGTGTTGGTCTACAGTAAGCTGTATGGCTGCACTGAGCACCGCCGTGCCTCCAATGCACTTGTTGTCTTGATATGTTCCAGAACCTTTTCCCTCCACACCGACTCGCGGGAACACCGACCACTTGGTGTTCTGGGACCTCATCATTTACAAATTAAGCACTGCACACCATAATTACTTTATCACAGAACTTTCTCAAAAAGGTGATGAAAGTGACTTTTAGCCAGGGATTACACTCTACAGTCAGTGTGAGCAAGGTTTTACTAGACTGTTACTCCTGATATAACCATTCTTATGATACAACTACTATCAAAACATTGGAATGTGAATGTTTCACAGATATGTGTGTTCATAAAAGGAAACAAGGCATGTAGCCTAATCAGTACTACTCTATGCCTGTTATTCAATTGTAATGTGTGTTGTACAGTAAGCAGAAAATTCATTTGCATAAAAAAGATCACATTTATTTGACTAGTAACACATAATGTGATGTCACAATAAAGTATAAAAAAGTAACACATAATGACAATAAAAAGTATTTGTAAACATTTCAAAACAATTTCAACATACATTTCATTATACCATGTTTGCACCACGAATTATAACATTTCACAACCAATTCAGTGCAATACAATGCATCTATTGTATGTTCACACAGATCATATTCACATAAAATGTTTTCCAGCATACATGCATGCAATGGCTTTTACTAGGTTTTAAATGTCACATATTTGATCAAAAGTTCTATTATTCCACATAAAATACAAATGCTCACTTGTACGAGCAATCCACAAAATGTACAGACTTCAACCTGACAGAGTCTTACACTGCAGAATATCAATGAGATGAGAAGTATGACAAAAAAGAGCTTGTATAGCGGCAGTATACAGTATAAATGCTGTCATATTCTTCACATCGATTCGGGTTTGACGAGGCATTTCTGCAGGAAGCGACTCATGTGGGTGTAAACATGTCGGAAGGCTGATCCTCCGAGACTGTGGTCCTTGTCGGCGTACCACTGAAATGAACCCAATAAATCAGATTAGTGTCCACACGCTACAATCCTTTCCCAGTCATGATATCTTTATGGTTTGTAATGGGGAAGAGTAAAAAGTGTAGCCTATCTGGTAAAATGACCATTGAAAGGTTAGCATAAAATTACCATATTACCATATTACGCATATTTTAGATTAAGGCCAGTTACAGTGAGACTACAAGGTGCTTTTTAAGAGGATCTATTTGCACCCCTCATTCAATCAACCCCATCAAGGCCAATATTAGTCCTCTTCCCTGAACCAATATTTACCATCGCCTCAAAGTCCACTTGCTGGTCAACCAGAGCTTTGGAAATTTGTGCTGCTTGCTGGAAATGAACATTGTCTACAGGAAAGAAAAAGTGTTTTTACTACCTGATTGAACATCAAAGCTTACTTATTTGTCAAAGGTTTCCATGAAGCCAATAGAGTCCATTTTGCACAGGGCTTGACTGTGTTGCCTGCCATTTTGATTAGGACTACCACATGTTCAATTCATATCAAAGACTGACTAGAAGAATTATTTGGATGAAATTACTTAACATACCATCAGCTGTGCCATGAACCAACAGATACTTCACTGATTTGAAGTTTTTTGCTCTGGCTGTCACTGTGGAATTCTATTGAATAAAAGAACATTTTCACTGTTAAATAAATATAAATGCATAGTAGTTTGAAAAAGCTATTTTAATAGAGCTGTCTTATTTATTTTTTCAGTATCTTCTTTGTATTGGAACAAAGTGTTTCTTCATGTTTACCTTATAAGAGTCAGAATTCTCTGTGGGCTTGCTCATGTAGCGTTCAGTGTACACTGCATCTGCAAAACAAAACCCAACGTCATTAAAATACAAACAGTTAAATGAGTCACAATTATTCAACAAGTGGAAAGAAAATGTTTTGTTAGAGAAATCATTAACTACACAGTATAAAAAACGCAGAGTGAGAAATACAGTGTTCTTAAGTATTTGCGGCTGACAGCACTGAAATATAGAATATAGAATATGTAAAATATAGAAAGATGTGGCATGCATGTGCACCTACCATAATATTCCCACTTGGATACAGGAGCGACTGCTATCCCACACTTGAAGAGTCCGGTTCCAGCACCCAAGGCCATTGAGGCGACATAACCACCATATGACTGAAAGTCATAATTAAGAGTTTTAGTGAACACAAAAATAATATCTGCTAAAAATAAAAGCATACACTACCACTCAAAGGTTCAGACACACCTGATTGAATGTACTATGTTTTTCATTAATTTAAAGCCATTTTGATCTAAAGGCTTATGCTTAAATGCTTGAAATTTGTTTTTTTTTTATAAATATAAATAGCAAAGTTGATGCCCATGTATGAATTTCTTTCCAAAGCCTTTGCCTTTTCATCAAGGCAAAGGATGGCTACTTTAAAGAATCTAAAATATATGATAGTTTTGATTCGTTTAACACTTTTTTGTTCACCACTTTGATGTCTTTACTATTATTCTAAAATGTGAAAAATAATAAAAATAAAGAAAAACTGCTTGTGTCCAAACTTTTTCCTGGTAGTGTATGAGAAATATAGAGAGTAATAAGATAAGACGAAATCAAACTTACCCAGCCCCATATAGCAATTCTGTCTTTGTCTATAAAACCCATGTCGATGAATTTCCTAGAAACACAAAAAAAATCTTTTAATTTCCTATGAAAACATTTTTTAAAGATAAAATTACATTTACCTTAATTATGAGTTATTTGACACCAATATGACGTCAAGTTTGCTTATCACAGGATGTAGCCTACACATTGTATTAAATCTTCTTATGACACACAGGTGATTGACGTTGGAGTTCAAACGCACTTTACCTCACAGCTGTTATTTGATCTTCCACTTCATATGTGCCAAGGCGCTTGTAGATTGCGTGCATTATTTTGTCACCTTGGTAACCGCTTCCCCTTCCGTCAAAACTGGCAAAAATGATGTTGTGTGTGCTGGAAAGGTAGGTTCCCCAGTTCAGCCGGAAACGATAGTCTGTCTGCTGACTGCAGGGTCCAGCATACCTACACAGGACAGTATATTATCAGCTGTGAATAGCCGCAGCTCCATTGAATTGCATTGTGATGGGATGAGATGGAGCGGCTACAGGAGTGTCCTCATTTAAGATGCTCTGTTGTTTACTTACACATCAATAAGAAGAGGATATTTCTTAGATTTCTCGAAATTTGGTGGTAACATCATTTGATACCAAAGATCTGTTGGCAAAAATAAAAGTTATGAAATGTAAAACACACAAATTTTAAATGAAAAAAAAAGGTATCTAATTTTAAACTGTTATTTCCTCACCAAGACCTGCAACCCTTATGGTGCCACGCTGCATGGTTGGCATATGGAATTGCGTTAGAATATTTTCTAGCTCCTTGTTGTCTTCAAGAATGCTGAGCTCTGAAAAAGATAATAGTGTAGCAAATATGGTGAATGTATAATAGCAATAAGAAAATTAATATTAAAATATTTCAGCTTTTAAATCAAAAACCTCAAAGAATTCACACTCTTCCACTCTTTTTTGGTAAATAATTTTCTAAATAATCTGATCATCACCAGTGGACATTTGGTGTTGGATTTGTGTGGAAAGCACTAAGCAGATAGCTCAAAAGAATATGGATCACCTCTGTAGCCCTTAACTTTGAAGAGTGCAGCCATTCAGGTTTTTCAGATATGCTAAGAGAACAGGATCTAATCTAGTTGGAAGAGCAATATTAATGACAACAACAATCAACCAAGTGGAACAGATGATAGTCAAAGTGATTTTAATAGACTGCAGAATTGCATTGTTTTATGAAAGTAATCCTTCTGCATTGGTGCCTATCTGTACTGCAAAGTCAGATGTTAATATTTGTTATTTGCATACAATGTATTATTGAACTGATTGAGCACTTTGTAAGATAATGTAAGAGCATAATACAGTTAGTATATGAAACTTGAAAATATACCTGCACCTGAGCCCCTGTTGTCCCTGAGTGTAAAGAGGGGCATTCCAGGTCCTGGTAAAAACAAAAATAGAAAATGCATGAACTGTTTATTACACATAAAGTTATCTGTATGACCTTAACAGTGACTGACCTGAGGTCAGATCTGTTTGGACACAGGATTTATCGTTCACGCAACCTCCCCAACACAGAAACCCTATATATTGGCCATGGATGAGTTATTGCTCATGAGGAAATGTGGTGTGGTGGAGGAGTAACTGACCATAGCAGCCCATTCGGTAGTAGGAGGCATCATAGCTGAAGTAAGCTGAGTTGTACTGACACCTGTCCTCATACTGGCCACAGGTGAGGCACTGGGGGGCAGAAGAGCTGCTTCCAATCATAACCCTGATAAACAAACAACCAGCAGGTCATGTCAGTTTACATCATTTCGACAAAAATATTCACCTCTCCATGCCAGTGACCGCGTATTGCATATTTTAGTTCTTTGCTCCTGTTGAGACATCAAACAGAGAAGAAGCCCTCCTTACTTGTAAAGATTTCTCTGTCCGGGTCTTCCTTGGTGCTCATTACTTACATAATATCTGTGAAAAATTAATTACAAGAGCTTTACTTGATACAGTTTTTTTTTCAGATATTCTTTAAGGGATATGGTATGTAGCAAGCAATTCTCTCAGAGATGCATTGAATCATTACTTACAAGGAATCTTTTGTTAATTTGGATATGTAGATCACTTCCCACTTGCCTGAGGTGATAGGTGTTGCCTTACCCTTAAGAAAAGACCCGCTGTGAGTACAGCACATATTTTACTTATATACATAGATTTTAGATTTTACATAAAGATGCTTGAAAATACTTACATCTTTCACATAATGAATATGTTTGTAGCCATAAGTGTCACTCATCACTTTGTAGAAGCTGAGTTTATCCTCAGCAAAGAAAAGGGGTAAGGGAGAGTACTGAAAAAAAGGTTAATATTTTATAGTTATTAATTGAATCTAATGCCGAGGAACAATTAATCATGTTGATGGTGGTCTTAGTTTAGTAGAACTTACATGGCCGACCCAGCCTGTCTTGCTTGTTTGCTCAAATTTCTATAAAGAGTAGAGACATTCATTGCCATTAACTAGCATTTACTCATGTACATTTTGTTGCATTTGCATTGCATTTTTCATAATCCTCAAGCTCATACAATTTGATTCCAATCACGATTTCTGAACCAGAGAGGTAACCAGAGAAGTGACAGCTACCTGCTTTTCTTTCCAGCTGCTTCCATCAAAGTCATAGATCTGTGCAAGCACATAATTCTGTTTCCTCGTGAGCCACTGCACAGCGATGCGCTCATCCGTGACCCAGGTCACTGAGCTCAAGAAGTGATCGCTGAGTAAAAACAATAGAGAGTGACAAGTTTTTCACATATGGTCGACCATGACAATTGTTTGCCTCTGCATTGACTGTAGCATATTTTTAGGTGATGACGTAAGCCAAAGAATATACAGACCCAGAAGCGATGGAGCTGGGGGCAGCCACCTGTGTGCGGTGTGATGGATTTGTTGTATCAACAACAAAGAGTTTCACCTTAGGAATCGCTGACCCAGCCTAGATCGAACACAATAAAAACATAATCTTCTCAATGAATAATGATTCATAAGAGAACGTATTCTATGAGGAACCCAATTTAAAGCTGGATAAGAAAGAAGCAATATGAACCACACAGAGAATATAAATGGTATATCATAGGAGTGCATTGTTTTGTGTTTCATTATCTTATCTGTTATTACTCTTATACAAGATTCCCTGCACATAATTGAGCATCCCACCTTTGGGTATGGAACAGCCACTGTTTTGGGGTATTGCTCAGATCCATACAAGGTGAACTCCACTTTGTTAACTTCTGTATCATTAACCTCTGCATAAGCCAAGAATTTTCCATTTGACGACCACCACATTGCCTCGTCGGATGAGAACACTTCCTCTGAAAGGGTTTAGGAAAACAAATCTTCAGTTACCTTCTTACTCACACACACACCTCTGCACCATTAACATATTAAAGCAGTGAATGTTACTCACCCTCATATACCCAGTCAGGGACACCATTAAGGATCTCATTCTTTTTCCCATTGTGCGTCACTTGTATGGCTTCAGCGGTGACATTGGATTTCAAATAAATGTTGAAATTTGAGATGTAAGCCTAGGAAAGAGAGTCTAGTTATGGTCTAGTTATATTACAAATACACTACAAATCTATTCCCTGACTGATAACTTTACAACATCAAGCAGACTTTCTGCGACAGTTTTGCCTGGCCTGACATTTTTTGCCAAGTGCAACCATCCCCAAGTTACTTTATTTACCTATCAAGGCAACACACTTTAATATGTATGCATGTTGATGTGGCTACACTATCATTCAGTTCAAATGAAATTGTAATGACTTGATGAAATAGATATTTACTGTGTTAGTAAATATCCTACTGGTATATTAAAGGTTCAGCCACCAATTACAATGATAGACAAGGGTGTATTTTAAAATGTTCTACACTCACATATTTGTTCCCTGTTGGCGCCCAGGTAAAGAACTGCACGACTTCTGGAAGACTCACAGGAGTTACAAATGCTCTGGAATAAAATAGTGAAGATGATATATACTGTACATTAGTTTTGATGTGCTTGTCTGTCCATATAGCAATGAATGATATACTGTATCACTATTGAAACAGTCAATATTTACCACAGTAAAAAACATATATAAATATCTGGAGTTTGTAAAATCCTGCATAACAATGTCAGCTAATTAGAGAGTGATATCATTATAACAAAACAGGCCTACTTACGAACTTTCCATGTCGTAGATGGAGTATGAGGCTGTGTAAGAATGTCTCCATTGCTGTTGGATTGTCAACACAAAACTGTGATTCATTAGGAGTTTTTGACCTTTCTTGTCAAGTTGTATCTTCAAAATTAAGATGACATTTACACTGCAACCACTGGAAAAAGTTAAATAATGTAAAAATATGCATGCAAAGCAAACTGGAAAATGTTCATGGCGTTTATTTCTCACCTTTGTGTAGTTGCTTTCAAAGCAGACATATTTATGATCAGCTGAGAGGATATAACCTGTGGCTTCCACCTGGGCCTACAGGGGAAATATCAGCACAAAATATGAGCATATCAGCACTGACAAAATTGTATTTATTGTTTAAAAATTGTGTGCTATCTGAAAAAACCCCCCAAAACATTACAAAGGTTGAATTGCTCAAATATAGCGACATCTCTTTCGTTTCAACATTGTAGAGGATGACATTTCCTTCGCTTGTTTTATGCAGATATTCATTATCTGCAGGTAAAAAAGACAAGGAATAACCTTTTGAACATCAAACATCAATCAACAACAACACGTCAGGGTTCAAACAATATTTAGTAGGCTACTACATCACAGACAAAGACTTGACACTGGTTTGATTTAAAGTGATACCTGATATCCATCGCAAGTTGTATGATTTCCACTTAATGGTGTCATTGAAAAAATCTGTAAGGTTGAAAGGTCTTTTGGCACCTGCATCAGCTCCTGACAATATAAATACATATAACTTGCATTATTTGGTTTGCACCATAGCGTATCGCCTATTAGTACATTAAATAGTAAATCAACATTTTGACTGATGTTAAATCTTTAACAGAAAAAAGGCTATGAGACATGAATCCACATTTACATCGCATGGTGGCGCCATTTCAATAATAGCATAGGCTACTGCTGGATGGCTCATATACTATTACAACACTGATGATCCTCATGCACAGTTTAGTCAATGAAATAGAAATCATCTCATCATAGTTCGATTTCTACACAATATATTAGGCTTGTCACATCGGGTAAACATTGCAAAGATAACTGAGATTAAAAGTGCTCACAAACAAGCAAAAAAAGTTTATATCTCAGTAAACCTAATTTAATACATAAAAAAAATCAAATTAACCAGGCACCAACCAAAATATGTAAGTTGTAGCCTAATAAATTAATGGCACGTTACACAACGTGAGCTGATTATTTTCGCACTATTCCAATAGATACAATTCACGCAGAGAAGAAAAAAAAAGAAACATAGTACAGTAGCCTAGGCCTAGACTATAACGTTACTTACTGTTCAAATAAACTGCTACTGGGACAGTTATTAACGTGATGACGACAGCCGCCCCTACCACCGCCCAAAGCACCTTCCCGCAGCCCTGTGAAAGGTGAGGGTGACACAAAAGTTGCAAAAACTTCCTCTGAATAACACAATATAGACTAGTGCAATATGACATCTGTTTTTGTAGCCTATTTCTGCATTCATCCCACTAAGTTACATTACTGCGAGGTAAGTCATGTTGCATTTACATCTATTTCCCTTTGTAGTTCAAAACTTATTTTACACCGCTGAAACTGAAGCTTGGACGGATATAAATCGATTACTGACCATGATGTCGATGAAGTGCTCGACATCCAACGGCGAGTGGATGTGCTGCTCGCAGTCTTTTAAAATCCTCAAAGGTCGCTGACGTTAAGTTAAAATTGACTTCTCGGACACACCGCCTGATTTACATAATCATACTGAGGAAATCTGTAATAATGAACTTAATAGCGACTCAGTTTGGCAACAGAAGAAAACTGAACTCCGTCCGATTGAAGTTGCTTCTCACTCCATACTTCCAGATGCACTCGTGAGGAGTCCGAAACCAGACAGAGATACCTCCTCGGAGTCAGCAGCCCACATAACTTTGCAGCAGCGCTCAACTTGCTAGTCTTTAGGAAGTGGCTTTTCCCCCGGCCACATTGCATACAGTCAACGAATGTGCAGAGAAACCAGGAAATGTAGGTCATTGATTTCGTGGTAAATTCAACATGTATTTCTTCATCTTGTCAAGGTGAGAAATTAAAAACAGCTCTCTTGCATAGTTGTGTACCGTAAGATTACACTATAGGGACAGTTTTATAAGTGTGAAATTGCATTTTATTCTGGATTATTTGACATGCACAAATGAAAAAACAGCATCAAAAGCCAGGGAAAACTGGAATAGAACAATAGTCCATTCTCAAGCCCCTTACTACCTTTTTTCAAAGTGAAACCCATCCACCACTGATTGTACTACTTTTTGTGTCAGGCAGTGCGATCAGACAGATGCCTGTATGTGGAAACAAATTCTTCTGTTTGAAAAACTAATTATGACTGATTCTCAAACAGTTGGGTTTAATGGAAAATTACCAGCACCTGTCTGTTCGCATGTGTGCTGACAGGTGCGCTCTGGTGAGGAGTTACCACAGGCTCAGAGCCTCTGTCTCATGAGACCACAGGGGCTGTGGGAAGTTAATTTATTTCTGTATTCATTTTGATCCAGTTCCATTTCTACCAGTGATACAAGCTTTAAGTACATTTTATGATTATTGTTAGTTAGCCTACAGAATCATGTATTGCATTTGATACACAGCGCACAGTGCAGAACAACATGTCTGTTTATAGATTTGGGAAGAGAGTCCTTAGACAAACAAAAAGGCAACTATTGCAAATGCTTTTGACAAAAATGCTTGCACATTGCTAATGCACTTGAAAAATACAGATTTATCATAAAGCCTAAAATAAGAGATGAAATATGACAGGAATACATAGTAGTCTAATATTACATGCAGCATTAAGGGTCTCCTCAAATTTCCAGTTCAGTATGGCTTATCATAATCATGACAATATAGGAGTCAAAGGAAGCTTTGCATTTACAATGTGATTGTTAAATTGTGTAGGCCACTCACTTAAGATCAAAATCAAAGTTTGCATGATTATTGGTAACGCTCCTACACTGGTTTAGTTCACTCTGTCTCTTCATCATCTGAGCTCTGCACCACTCGGCCGGCATGTTCAATATAGTCAAAGGCAGAAAACTGGATGTATGCAAGCTCACTCCATGTGGTGCATTTGCTATTCTTCTTTCCACTGTACATCACCACAAAGTTTTTCACATGGAGACAGGGGCACTCGATCCCACGGTAGAACATCATTGAACCCCATCTCTGCAACATAAGACATAAAATGGGCTGACATAAGTTGACACATGAACTGGACTGATACAGTATGTAGGTCTATCCATATAGCTAGCTTTACCTAACAACTGAAAAGCCAGGAAAACACCTCCACTTACCTGCCCACAGTCCTTGCATGATATAAAGCCATTGGTCTCGTAGTCCAGAAGCCTCATTTGAAGCGAAGTGTTTTCTCTTTGAATGAAGAGTTCACTGTAAAAGAATGACTTGTTATTGTTTGATTTAATTCCACAGGAATGCCGTACCAATGCAGAGTATATTTCAGCATCTGGTTCTCGTTACATACAGTATATGCACCAGTACAGATACACAACAGGGTCCAGATAACTTAAGTCAGCTCTGAATTGTAACTCATACCGAAACTGAGTTGAAACGTTGACTCTGTGCATTCTTTCAATGATTTTGATGTCGTCACCAGTGCAGACATGTTTGTTGCAGCCTCTGCAGCTGAACTTCACTTCCGACGGGCTCACATTCTTCATCCCTTGCTTCTTCTTCACAGTCATTCGCAGTCTCTCCTCCAGTACAGCCTGAATCTGAAACTCCATGATCTGATGGAAGAAAAAAGCATTGAAAATGATCTTGGCAATGTGGGTTTCAGTCCAGCTGGCATTGAGAACATTTAAGTGAAGGCCATTTAGTCTCTTTCTTTGCTCAATCAGTATAATTTGAAACAATTCAAATGATAGCAAATGATAAAGGAACATACCCGTTTGTCATATTCTGCTTGATTCATGCTTTTGATTTTGGCAATGGCTTTGGTCATCATATCCTTGCGATACTCATTGACACTCTCTTTTTCAGCCACTCCAGAGCCTTTCACCTGCACCAGAGTGTAACTGCTATCTGCAGCTCTCCCTCGGCCTTCGGCCTGCAAAGATTAATGACAATGTAAATGGTAAGCAAATACTGTAACATTTTAATACAATATCATATTAATGATTAGACATTACAATTATTATAGTATAACATAGACCACAGTTCCAGATTAGATAGACACTCATTTGACCAAGGGCATCACTGACCTGCATCATAGAGATCTCATTGGTCACAAGGCCATATCGTACAACAAAATTGCACTCTGGTATGTCCAAACCTTCCTCTGCCACTGTGGTAGCAATCAACAAGTTGACTTCCCCATCCCGGAATTTGTTCAAAACATCCTTTTGCTCTGCCTAATTAAAACAGTTTTGAATCAAGTGAGTATTGTGTAAATAGCATGGGGAGTACACAGGGTGCTCAAATGAAGTGTAATCACTGTAGTTTCTGTGGATGTGCACTCACAGAGGTCATTGGTTTAACAACACTCTGGTCCCCTCCTCCAATGACATGGGAGGCTTTCACGTCAACTTCCGCAAACTTGGGGTTTTCCTGAATCCACTGACTCAACGCGATGGCACTGCGACGCGTCTTGGTGAAAATGATCCCTCTGGCTCTCTCTCTGCTGGTAAACTCATGCAGAATGCTGATTCTCAGTTTTGACAGGCTGTTATTTTCAAACTCTGGGCATTTTGCAAGCGCCTGCAGCTCCTCGTGGTTCTCTGTAGGACATACATTTCAAATAATTAAGCTTAGTTGCTTTGTAATCATTTTTCGATTGAAAATGTTATAGAACATGTAACAGTATTAATAATCAAGGCAACAATAGTGTCCAAAACAATTTTGTTTAGATTTTATTGGTAATACTATAATTCATTGGGCCTAGTGGCAACACTACAGTACCTTTGAACAAATTGAAGAGGAATCTCTCAGTGTCTGTGATTTGTATGGGTTCCTCTTCCTCTGGGGCTACTTTTCTCTTCATCTCCTCCTCTTGGTATTTGTTCAGGAAGCTGAAGGCATCACGCATGCGTATGGTGTTGCTCAGTTCCAGACCCTCGCTGTACTGTCGAAGGTGTTCAGCACAAACCCGCACTTTCTGATCTTCCTCCTTTGCAGCTAAGAGAGAAGAAGATCATTTCTTAGATCTCTGCAGGCTGGGTTGTTTAACATCAGCAAGAGATTAACAAATGTTTGTGTTAGTATCCCAGCAGCTGAGCATGGCATGTTTAAAGTTATGCTCACCGTTGCGCTCTTTTTGAACCACCCACTGTTCATAGTTCTGGGAGCCTAGGTCACAGGTGGGGTTCAAATCAGCATGGGCATGAATGGCATTCATGATCTTCTTGATTACATCCCCAAAGGGATCCTGAAAGAGATAGTGTGCTTGGTTGTACAAACATGTATGATTCTTAATTCCATTACTTGGACAGGAAAAGTTCCTGTGGAAACTTTTGATGATGCCCATATAACAGAGACGAAGAGGAGTTAAAAGAGTGTACCTGTTCTCTCTCTTCAACAGTTGCAATTATTTTGTATGGTTCCTTTTTGAATTCCCCAAGGCTCCTTGTCATGATTTTATAGGCATCCAAGTTTGCACAAATCTACCAAAAGATACACAAAGATTTATAGTATCAGACTGAATCAAAAGCATCTAAATCATCTCTATCTAAGGAACGTCCACTATATGTACCGAATTTCAGCATGTCCAACAAAGAGTTAAAACCAAAAGGCTGTTTTCAATTTTTTCCTTCTGTGGTAGAAGTATGACAGGCGTAGTAAGCTTTATGGCTGCCCAGTGTACAGGGGCCATGTGGAACATTGGAAACAGCTTGGCAGGACGAGCTGGCTACTTAACGAATAGGGCAGGGAGGGTGGGGCAGTCTTTCACCAGACCAAAAGTGGAACTGAAAGCACGGAACTGAAGGAATGAGAGTGAGTGTTCATCATAGTCTGTGTGTATAGGGTGGGACAGAAGGCTAACAATAGTATTTACTCGCAGAATGTGTTCCTCAGCTTTCTCCATTCTGTTGGCGCCCCCAACACCCGGTGAGGCAGTCAGACCCAGTATCTGAGGGATGGCCACTGGTTTCTTCTGCTCCTTCTTCAGCCTTGCGTTCTTGTGCTTCTGCTTCAGATAGCGCATCATTATGTGGTTGTAGACCTCTCCCTTTTTAGTGTGGTGACACTCATCTATTACAATCAGTGTCAAATCTACAGAAGCATAAGACGGAAAAAACAAAGTCATATACGTGGTGCAATCTGGGACTTTGGATAATTATGTCTGTGGGTAATACAACTCTTTTTTACAAAGCATATTGAGGACATGTGAAGATATGTACTTTTGCATTACAAACTAATGAGAAACATCAGACAATACAGAGGGAAAAAGTACCATGACCGTGGGGCCAAAATGGGAAGATCAAATAGTTCAGAACTATAGCAAAACGTGTGTGTGTGTGTCCAGTGGTTCGTTCGTTCGGCTGTTTACATTGCTGCAGGTCTCGCTGTATAAATATTGTTCAGGGGCATAATTACTTGTATATAAATAGCGGTGGTTGATACAACCACAGTAGCCGGAAACATTTCCTTCAAAAACAGCTTAAAATGTGTATTTCGCAACAATGCGAGCAAAGTGATGAAGTATAACCATTCACATCTACAAGTTTAACCAGAATGATACAAATGTGTCCCTAGAGGAGCAGAGTGTGGGGAGTGGAACGGGCTGCTTGATGTAGGTGATAGAGGCTCTCATGTGAATTTGATCAGCCACACACTGATGGCTTGAACAGACGTGTGGCCTGGAAACTAGCAGATATGTAGAAAAAAAAGCAAGCCCTCAGGCGTTTCAACAAACAGCATATGTTCCACTGAGGTGGCTATTCCACCTTGGACTGGTGAGTGCCAACAAGAGCGAATAGCAGAGCCGGAAGACTTTGACAAGAACCTGTCAGGTATCATCAGGGGAGAGGCTATGAGTTCTCCTGGTGGCTTCCTATTCCAAAACCTGTCAATGTCTGCAGCGAAGGCCTGGGTAGCTTTTAACTAAAGGCTTCAAGAAATCTTGTCAACCAAAGTGGAGATGTTGTGACCTTGTCTGATCTTTAAAGTTTATGAGGTGTTTTTGTGTGATCAAGCTAATTGAAGCCAAAAGGAAAAAGTTATTCACGATCTAGCTATGTATTACATTGTGATGTGATGTACTGCATCCTGTTTACTGCAATGTGAGGCAACTCAGAGAGAAAACATGTAAGGTCATACCACGTAAGTAAACTCCTTCATCTTCCCCGTTATTGGACCTCTCCAAGTAGTTCTCGAGAATCTGGGCTGTGCATATGATGACATCATTTTTCTTTACAATCTCTGTGAAGGAGATTTTGAGCTGGGAGTCTCCGCTGACTCTTTCCACTTTATATGTGGGCTCCAGAAATGGACAGAACTCTTTGGAATAATGCTGCTCAACAAGGGGCACCTGCAGGATACATAGCACATTAACTTAGTAATGATTTGTGAAAAACAACAAATGGAGATAACTGGTAATACATGGATATTGAAAAACAGTACAGCAGTTGCACATGCAAAGTTGTAAAGCTCTTGAGGATTTTATGAGGTTTGTTTATGATCATAGTAACTGTAATGTTAGGACTGCACTGACAACACTGCAGCACAGATGCATATCTGTAAGAGTTTGTTCATTTTGTTTGAAGCAGGGTTTCAAATTGGCTGTGCGACAATTTGGGATATTTATGTGTTCAAAGTTTAGGGAGTTTCAGGGGAAAACACTCCTTTTTCAGCTGAGACAACATTACAAAGTTATTGTTCATGTGTTATTTTAGGTGATGAAGAATGCAGTCATATGATGAGTTTCAGTCTAATAGATATTTCTCAACTAGGCCACTCCAAGACAGTCTTTTAACTCTTAGTCATACAACATAGTTTGTAGTTGGAAAAAAACATTTAATGTGAAATAGTTTAAGTAATGACAGTGATTTTTCCAGAGCTGAGTCCATCACATCTGTGCCAAATGGTAACAAAGCAGAGGAAGTTATCTAAACCTTGAGGCATGTAATTTGTGGTGAGTTGACCCACATGTACAAATTTACTGAAACACACATAGCTTTCTCTGGATCTTCAATAGAACACAAGTAGGCCAACATTATAATGTATAGTTATAGGTCAACTGTATATACCTTATTCACCAGGACAACTACTTTCCTAGATTGCCCCTCTTTCTTCCTGCGGTCCAGATGTTCTTTGGTAATGTAGACTGCAACTCTGGTTTTACCACTTCCTGTAGGGAGGCATATGATGATGTTTTTTCCCTCCAAGGCGGGTTGAGCAACGTCCATCTGATAATCTCTAAGAACAATGTCAGCTTTTTTTGGGCCTCCAGCTGCTCCTGCCTTGCCATTTCCATCTGTAAAGCAGAGCAGAGGTTCAGACAAAACTGCTGTCCACATCAGCAACCTGCAATTACAGGCAACGGTTACAACATTCCCAGCAAGGAAAGGCTATGCTTGTCATTGTTTGGGGTTTTGGTCTTCTAGTGAAATGTCTCCTCAACCCTGCTGTTAAAATAACATTACATATGCATACACACTAAATTCATGGAAAGTGTGACATTTTTCAAATGTAAACACCAGGCACTTATGTTAACTATGTGTTTCATTGCTAAATTACAAAAATCTAACTGCAATGAACAGTGTAGCCCATCAAGTGACTCTCCTCTGAACACCTTTGTAAAACCTATTGTTTTTCAGTGGAACACCTATAAAACAGCATGTCTATGAACACTGTGCACTATAAATGATGTCACTGAGTGGCACTATTGGACCATTTTTGCTTTGTCCAAGCCATAATGTCCAATAGATTTAAGTAAAAAGGGTACAGAAAGCCAATATGGGCAGTTGACAGATACAATACTACAAATAAATAGATGGAATCTGGCCCTTTACAATATCATTACAAAAATAAAACTGGGGATCACGTTAAAACATGGTTGTGAACTCACTGTATTTCCTTATGCAATCTAACATCTACATTGGCCCATCACCATTATTTCCTCATCTTGCTTAGGTAATGGTGGGAATGCTGCAAATATGGTAGGCTTCTTTTCTGTTGTCCTTCTACTTAACCAGTTATGGTCATCTAGCTTTTGTCATTCTCATTATAGGCAATGACATTATTTTGGAATTAATGTTAAGAGTGTGAGTTTACTGACTGCAAGTTTTGGTGCTAAACAAGGTGTTTTAACCATATATTTTAATGCAGTGTTCCTCATACCTATTGTGGCAGTAATTTGTCTTATTTTCCTGTTTGTAATAACAGCAGGCTTGTGGTCAAGTGGATATTATATCCACTTTGGACAGACTGTAAGCCTAGCAAGTTTAACAGTCTGGTTAGGGCCAGGCTAGCAGGCAGTGGCTGATTTGTTGTGTCTAGTTTGGGGGCAAAACATGACTAAGTCACCAAGTCACAGTGTGCATATAACCCCCTTCCCTGGGTTCTGGGTTCTCTGAGTAATGAGTTCAAAACCCCAAGATGTTGTTTTTTCAGTGCAGACAGATTTTAAATCTCCTTCTCAGACTTGGTATGCCAGAGGTTAAAGTGCTGTCTCAAGGAACTTTATGAAATTACACTTCAGTAATACACGACTATGGAGATGGAGATATAGGGCCTTAAAAACAATAGGAAGTAAACAGTGACCTTTACGGCCCCTTGATCTTTTATTAGCAGTTCCCAGACTCTAAACATATTACGGAGGAAATTCAACCATTAGTCATGTTTAATACCATGCCAGTAAGACAGAAAAGCCACAGGGTCTGCTTTTTCACTTGATTCAGTGCACTGAAATTCAATACGTTTCAGTGAAGACCCGCAAATATGTTAAAATAACACACCACACATGCAACTCGTTTTATGGGCCGGCAAACCTATCTGTGCTATAATGTGCTCTGTTCAAACCATACGCTCTGGCTAACCGCACTCAGTTTTATGACATTACTCAAAATAATGTGACAAAGTGTACCCTGATCTTAAGATAACAAAAGTAAGACTAAAGAGAACACACACATGAAAACACGAACACACAAACACGCACACACACACACACACACACACACACACAGGACCTGCTCATATAGGCGTCATGCTTCCTGCCTCTGTCGTCTTGGTTTTCCATAATCATTTCCATTGCCTCACCAGTCCACATTTATCTCTTTTTATGCCAATGATAATTTCTGATTTGATTCTGCCTAAAGCAGACATTTATTATGTGAACACAATTTTAGATTTACATGTGAACAGTGAAACAGACATGATGAAGAAGAAATACAGCATGTAGTTGTCTAGTAATCTGCCTGGCAGCCCTGATAGGGATAAAAGATGCCCTACTCCATGCATTTGTCACTGGAGTTCAGTACAAAATGTTGCACTGAATTACAGAATCACATGGATTGACATTAAACTTTTACTTTACATTATTTTTCAATCCACTAACATACAGGGATCATATGTTTGTAATTTAAAGGACGGGCTAAGCTCTGTACTCTTCAACCTCTATGTGGTTTGTCATGGTACACACATGGAACATATTCTCTGGAGTTGAGCTGGAGGAACGTTCCAGTTGAAAACCCACGCTCATTTAACTTTCCTGACACTATGAGCCATCTATAGACCCAATATACATTTTTGATTTCAGTTTGAATTTTAACTACAAATCCTATTGGGGCATGGCAGCAAAGTGGGAACGGGTCAGAACGAGAATAATCTACAATACCTAGATTAAGTTACAGTGTCAGTAAGGCTAAAGGCATATGCTACTCCACACTGAGCTGTGAAAATCGAAATCAACTAAACACAATCCCACCTGGCTGTAAGGGAACCAAGCTATTTGGCTGTTGACTGGGTTCAGCACCTTCTGCATTGTATAGGTCTGAAAAGATATCAACCAAGGTATAAAATTCACAGGCAAGGCATTATCAGACATTACATGATATGAAATATCTTAACCCTTGTTTACTCCATTGAAAATGACTTAAAATGCCCTGACGTTGACCTTTAATACTTACTGAATAAACATCAAAATTCAGTTCTCGTGACTTCATTTGTGCACTGACTCAATTGCACCATAATCTTGTTTCTTTCATAACTGCAGCTAAATCGTTTCATATATAGTAGCTGATATTTCCTGGGATCCTACCTCACTGCCTACCTCAACTAGTATCATTGGCATCTTTACCTTTCTTTAAGTATATATTTTACTCATGTAATATAACAGTGGTGCTCTGTTAGACCTGGGGCCTCACCCACAGTCTCCTCTGTCCTGCTGCAGTCCAGATACTCTGGAGTAGCAGAGCGCTCTGCTCCCACTGGTCCCTCCTCTGTGGCAACATCACCTCCTGTAGGTTTATCTGTCATCGGAGGCAGGCCATCATTCTCTTCTGGGCCACACACACACAAACACACACAAATAAATATTTAAACCACATTGTGCTGCTTCAATAACATCCAAAAGGAGCTGTTCAAATAAGTTAAAAAAAACTCATTGTTATGGAGGAAATATGAGGATTTTCCTTATTTATATTAATTGGGCATGTACAATGGTTACTTTACTGAGAAGATTACTGCTGAATTTCAGCTTTGATATTCCTATAGCCGACTATAAGCAAGGCAACTTGATCTGTATTAGTGATCATTCATCGCCGTTTCCCATAGCGGCAAATAAATTGGGAAAGATGGGAAAAGGTTACTGTCAGCGCTATAATCATTTATGTAAAGCTGATGTAGACGTTTGGACAAAGTCTTTCTGCGTCCTGTAAATCACAGACTAGACAGAGTTATTTTTATGCTCTTAGAACAGCATATGAGAATTCCTGAACTCGGTATTCCCCATGTGGGTGTGAACTCCACTGAAGTCAGCCACCTTTATTGTCAGAGTCTTGTGTTCCTCCTGTCAGTTCCTGCAACAAGTCTCCGTGTTCTGTATCACGCAGAACCTTCAGAAAAGTGGAGTACCACCCCGGTCGACCTCTCACGATTCTTCCCAGAAGTTCACGAGCTCCAGCAATCGCTCCGTTGCTTTTTGTTGCAGCTTTAATCTAGAACATGAACATAATAACTGGAGTAGGTTGGTTTATGCAATCAGAGAAAACTGCAGTGCTGTGCACAGTGCTAGCCTAAGCCTGCCATCTTCCGGCCAGTGGCTGCAAAGACTAAGATGGAGTCCATGTAGCCTACGCTTTCAAAAAGTTTAATAGGTGAGTTACTGTAGGCTACTGTACTATCTGAGTCAAACAACTAACTTTTGATGTGTTGACAATCTCTGAGATGTATCTTGGATCATATAAGGCGCTAATAAACATCAATGGCTGATTATCAAATGATCAGGACTCGGATTTGTGTGTTCAACTCAATATGTTTTACAGTCATTGGTTGACTTCTACTTACAATATCTGCATCCTCTTGGCTGAGAATATCTTCAGAAAAACAGTGCTGGCACACATCAGCAGTCTTCATGTCCAACAGACTAGGGGAGAGGAGTTCAATAAGTCGGACGCAGTGATCATTCTCTGCCTCCACTTCAGGGTTTGGGGGTTTCTCCATGTAGTCCGCTGCATGTTGACAGCCTCCATTCGACAACGCATCAACAAATTCCCTGAACCAGCCGTCGTGATGTGGCGTCTTGATGACTGTATTGATGAGGAGATCCACTGCCATCAGTTTACTCTCAGTCTTTGCCTTTTTTCTGATCAGCTCCTTTTGGTCATTGTCAATAGAAAGAATAAGATCCAGAACCGGCTCGACTTGAATGAGTTTTCGCAACCTTGGTCTAAAGGTTTCAATGAGATCCACGCTTGCATTATCATCAGATGCCATTTCTATTCTCCTAAGCGATAGCACTTATCAGGTCATAACATTACGGGCAACTGTGAAACACTGGACAGCCTATCGTGACTCAGTGGTTTCTGATCGAGGAAATTGAGACTCTTTCGCTTTCGTTTCTCCAGAAAAAAAAACTTGAAAGAATAAAAGTCGCCACTGGGTGTCAGTAGTGGAATATGGTATCAGTGCACCATGATCTCCAAACTGACTGAGGCAACTGTAACATTATTCTGTTGTTGAACCCTAACTAAAAATAACTATAATATGCCTATATTAAAATAGGCACTTATAGTGTCTGTAGTACTCAACAGTGAGTTTATAGGGACCTTATCGTATTATATTTTGGTATCATCACTGTAATATTGTTATAATATTCCTATAGGGGCTTATAATTTTGCTGTGATATTTGTATAGCACATTTCTAAGATTTATCATAGGATTACTGTACGCCTAGTTCTTTCTTACAAGGGAAAAACAAGAATATTTCCTCAGTCAAGCATATTACACATATTTAGAATCACCTCAGAGCTACAATACACATTGCTCTATTCAGACAAACCATAGCCTACTTGATGTCTAATTAGACTGGACCCTTGCTTTCTTACAATGCGTCCTTTATTATTTCCTCACTTCATAGGTTTATTCGGCTGGATAGCATCAGTTATTGTGAGGTTAACTTAGCACATGATACAAGAAACTACACATTTCCGGTTGAAACGTTTCTTTTTTCATAATAAAAATATGGACAATCTTTGAAAAAAGGGTAAGCCACTCAAACCTTTCCCACAAATAAAGTGTGTTTTCATTTTATTGCTCCCACAGCTTCAGAACAAACCTATGTGCTATTGTTTCACTACACTCCCAGTTTCTCATATATTTTACTTGATTAAAAATAAATACATTTTGTTTTACATCTGGCCATATTACAACATTTTGTCTAACAATGTGAATTGTATATGAAAACAATACAGGGAAACAGTATGATTTTGTTGATGTTATGGTTATCTCTACATGAAGATGCTGATTTAGTGTTTGGATTTGGTAATAGGCACAAGACCCCATCTCTTTTGTGGGCCTATTTATGCTCTACTATTATGTGTTCTGAATCATGCCCCCCATTCCCCACCCCAAAGTGCATCCTAAAGCAAAAGAGAGAGAAATAAGTATTTGGACATCATTTTATGCTGTAACGTGCTACCTTTCGGGCCATATAAGCAGTGCAAAAACAGTAAATATACTGATATAAAACCACATGCACTGCCTTGTAGAAATGTCTACATCATACTTGCTTGTCAGAGGCCTAGCTCTGGGATAACATGCAGCAGAACACTCTCAAACCTGCATGTTACTTTATCTGCCTGGACAAGCGGGTATGGTGTGTTCTGTTGGCTGTAACATCAAGGGTGCATGTCAGTGATTGCAATAATAATGCACATAGGAAGAAAACTACAGTATACTTCATATATTGCAGTGCAATAGTCTGTAACCCCTGAGTCACTCTTCAGAGAAAGACAGGCAAACAGCAAAGGATCAGCAAATTGTTCTCACACCTGCATAATAATGCTGTTATTACACTGAAACTGCAGATAACAGTCCTTAATCCACGTGATGATTTAAATGACCTAACTCTATTACCAAGCAATTGCAAATCAACAATAAACATTTCTGTGCCAGCATGCTGATAAAACGCTGCTACTACAGTAATTACAGCATTACGACCCAGATATAAGAACACTTGAACATGTGCTGCTGAGGGATTTATGGCCTTGGAAATCCTGGGTCTGAGGCAGGTCTGTGGAGTCCCATGGTGTTGAGGTTGGAGTCGGAGGGGGAGGAGGAGGAGGAGGTGGAGGAAGAGGAGGAGGAGGAGGAGGAAGAGGCTTCGACCGGAAGAAGGATCAATTCAGCCTGTTGATGTCCTTTGCTTTGTTGCTGCTGTTGTTGCTGCTGTGGTTGTGGCTGTGTATGTCTTTGTACAAGCAGTGCTGTAAGGCTGTCTTCTATGGGTGCATTCATGTGAGCCAAGCTCGACAGAGAGTCTTTGGATTCCTGATTGGTCCTCTCCAGTTTGTGGTTGGGACCCTGAAAAAGAGAGTTGCAGAACATATACAGTTTAGCAGTTGTCTCTCTACTAGGTACTACTACTGTGACAGAATACAAATCCAGGAATTAAAGGCCTATTTCACTGCTGTGAATATGATGATTTATTAAAACTAGGTCACCCATGTAGTAGAAATGTGCAATTATTTTTTAAATTGGAGCCCTGTGACCAGAGAAAACTGAGAAAACGGCTGTAGATTCCCCATATCGCTACAACAACCAGAATGCATTGCACGCGTCACTGACTCTGACGGTGTGTTCACGGTCAGTGTAGCACCAAAGACAAAGTTAGCGGAGACAAAGTAGCATTATATCTCTTTATTGCGGCTTATTTTCATTTACAAAACATTTTTCCTCATTGAGTCTGGATAAATCGCACCCGTTTTCAAAGGATCATAAAACAAACCAGCGTGCTGGAGTCAGTTCCGTTATGTGGATCAAATTACAGAGTGCTGAACGGTGGATGTAGCCGCAAGTTACAGGTGAAGTTAACACAGTCACTGTTCGCTGTTGTTCTGTATTCAGAGTTGGCAAAGTCCGATATAATATTCTGTCAGAAAACAAAGTCAAGTTCACCAAAGCACCGTGAAGTTTGTTGCAGAGCGGAGTTTTCTGTCTGTCCCCCTGACGATCATCACCGGGAGTTCACAGGTGTTCAGCCTCCCCCGGTGCAGGCGCGTCTCTCTCGGCCCTGTCTCTCCTGTAGTCGCCCTCTCCTCCACACTCTGTTTTGTCTGATTCCACAGCACTATATTCGGCCTCATAAATTGTAATAGTGGCGCCACATCTCTGCTCTGACATTATATTGTAAATCTAGTTGTTTTTTTGTGTTAGATTCAGCTCTTCTGGGTGAATCATGGAGAAATTTAGCAGCTTAGCTTAGCTGCGGCTAAAACGTTGCTCCGGTCCCGTGGTCGCTTCCTCTTCCAGACTCTGTTGTGTCTGATTCAACAGCGCGATATTCGGCCTCGTATCATGAAACTATTTTTCTTCCAAATATACTGATATTTTAAAGTATTTAGTAGTATGATATTTTAGTGTCTGCTTTTCCCTATCGCTAGTGTAGCATGGGACGGGAGTGTTTTGGGGAACCCACATTTTACCGTCCTTGAAGGCACTACTACAGAAAATGGGGAAACATAGTTTGTAGTCTAAGGCCGATCTCCAAAGTCTTTTGGGACTTTTGCCGGCAAATGAACGGGGAGCTCTGGGTGCAGGCAACATGGAGGGAAGTTAAACATTGTTCATTTACATATGCTACCCATATTGTAATGATACAATGCTGGTTGAAAATCAGCGAAATTTTCCTTTAACAATCCAGATTAGATTTGTATTGTCATTCTTGAATTTTATCAAAATTCAAGAATTTTGATATAAAAACTAAACTAAAATAATACAAAAGTACTTTCATACCACTTGTCATTGATCCTTTCTACAATACCAAAACCTAAACTAAGCCAACATATCAGACCTGGGTTCAATGGCATTTTCAAAAAACACACTGTACAAAAACATTCATAGGACTTGTTGCAGGCTGTATAGACTACCAGATGGGTGGGTTAGGGTTAGCAAGATAATTCAGACAGAAAGGCATATGAAAATAACTTTCTAATACTTTCCTGTGATTGTCAAACATTTCTGGCACTTACTGTGGCAAACCTCTACCATCTGGCACCTAAGAACACAAGCCTGTGAATCATATTTGCAAATACCACTGGGCTCATATCTATTAAAAAAAACGCAGGGACACAATCTGTATCTATTGAATGAAGTGAGAACCCCCTTACTTGAGTTGCTGTATGGCTGAAGAAATGGCTGGTAGTCAGAGCAACGGCCTGCACCTTCACAGCAGGTCTGTGATAGTCCGGACTGGCAGTCACAGTGCTGTAGGCCGGGGGTCCCAGGGTGGACTGCCTCTGCAGCAGCTGCAGGATGGTCTGAATATCTGACATCATCTGAGACTCCAACCTGGAGCACAGAAAAAGCACAGAAAAAATAGAGAGAGAGAGAGAGAGAAAGAGAGAGAGAGAGAGAGATGAATAGATAATACTTTGACAGTACTGATGACGCAAGGAGTGTAATGGATGACAGCACATTCAACTATGCTTTTCTGTCTTTCCGGGTGCTTCATTGAGCACTAGGTGGCGCTAGTGCTTCTCGGCAGTGGACAAATGAAGAGATGGTGAAGGCTTGGGAACACATTCTGTCAGCGTAGTAGACGGTTGCCACTGCTCTTGCTAGGAGTGATAATGAGCATTCAGTGGGAGGTGTGAATTCGGCATTTTCTGTGGAAATGACTGGATCACACTCCTTCACTCAGTCTAATTATGGCTAGATTTAATCCAAGTGCTATATTTAGGGCATCAGGCAAAATGGGTTAATGCTGAATAATGTTTTAATTACTCGTCTACTATTCAAGGACACTGTCAGATTCACTTTGTTCCTGGTTTACATGTCGCTGTGTGCAACATGTGTTTGCTAGGCCATGATTATGAGAGATATAGTAAATGCAGAGATACAGTAGGTATTCAATGCAGGTGCAGCAAACAGGATTTTTTTCTTGGGTGTTGATATGACTTGGTTCTAGAGAATGCTATACCAATAGTTTTTTTTCTGTCATATCCTTTCAGACTAGTCAATGGAAAAAAAAAAACTTAAATTGAGCCGAAATGGCAGAGAAATGCTGCTGATCCTATATAAGGCAGCAGCGCTTGTTAGGGGAAAAACAGGGTCAGGTAGAGTGCAGTGGATAAAATGTCTTATTTGAGATAACCAAAAAAAAATCTGAAGCAGCCCAGTGAAGCAGGAGCCCTCCAGTGTTGTCTCTTGTTCTCTGTGATAATTCCTGCTAAAAATACCACCTGCTGTTCATCTGTCTGTCTGTCAGGTGGCCTGCTGGCTGCAGGTGTGTTGTTATCACTACGCTCATCGTGTTTATCCACCGCAGGAAATAATGAGAATCAAATGTACTAATGCTGGACAAGTAGCCTATTTACATATTGTGATGTTTGAATCAGACTGCATTTATCTAGAGTAGGCTATCTCCTGGCATCTCATGTTATTCCTTCACAACATTTTTCAGACATACTTGTCTGTTCTCAGTTGTCTGTTTGAGATTCAGAGGTTATTTCAGTAATGAGATCCATTCAGAAATAAAAGCAACGCTACAAACAATGTTCATGCACCAGTAACTGCAGTCAGAAAGAAGCAGAAGTGCCACAATTGTTATTTATCTCTTTGCCCTCTACAGTTTCAGAGGTTGTAATTATCTGTATTCTTGATGATGTATTATAGTCAAATGACTGGACTCTCCTTTAGACTTCATCATATAAATGATAAAACTCTGAAAAAGGGCGAAGAAAATGAGAGAAATACAAACTGTGCTATGACACAAAGAACCCCTGAGGGGCTTATAACAATATCTCACCCCAAACGAAGGAAAAAAGCAATATGCTAACAATATTAAACTTTCAAACTGACACTCTGATGATATACACAGGTGAAGTTCATAATCTGGGGGTTCTTTATGGTTTATGATATATTAGGATAAATTAGAATAAATTTTAAAACATGTACCTGTTTAGGTGCTCTTGAAGCTGACCTAAGCGCTGTTCCACCTCTCCATATGTGATTTCACTGGCAGAATTGTCCTCCCCTCTCAGGTCCTGCAACTGTGCTGACTCATCCAGGTAGTCTGTGGGCTTCTTACAGGCCCATTTATCACAGCACAGATCTGGAGAGAGAAACCAACACACATACTTTACAACCTCACATGTGGGTCAGAGCAAGGTAATCACTAAACCAAAAAACCACTGAAATAGAATGTAATTAATCTCTACAGGAGAGCTGCGTGTTGGTTCTTTGTCGTCATTTATCAAGCCCTTGTTGCAGGAAAATTGTTAACGCAATGTTTTTCCACACAGCTAGCAATCTAACCCTGCTGTTATCTCTACTGGGCACCTGTTAGTAGTCAGCTCCCTGTGCACTGATTTGTGCTGAGCCCCTTTTGTGATTTTAAACAGAGTGATGGTTAGCTCTGTGTGACTATATTATCTGGTGCAGCAGTCTGTGCAGGTGGCTTTGCACAACTATGGCTACCATGATGTGCTGTATATATACTCCTTGCTGGCTTTGTTGTGTGTGCCACCGCAATAGATGGTGTTTACCTTTGCCCTCAGGAGGTCTTACTTTCAATACACTTCTAACAGTGGAGATCAACAATAGATGCGGTATGTCCCTCAGCAATTTACTGACGTTTTACCTCCATAACCCCAGCTGTTGTTCATGTATTGGTTGGCTAGCGAGTCTTATTAGGAATATGTGAAGCTGTCTAGAAATGCCCTTAAAGCACCCTGTGACATCTAACTCAGGTGTCGAGGTGGGTAATGTGGCAATTGGACATGGTTCTGCAGTTATTTAAGGGTATTCTAGATCTGTAAGCAAATAAATTCCTCAGAGAATAATTAAGCAGGTTATGAATTTGGGGTAGAGTGAGTGAGCATGTGATGTATGGGTGTAAGACAGATTTTCCTTAAGCCTCCAAAAATGACCTACACTATGACTAAAACTTGAAAAAAACTAAAACCTGGCTCCACTGAGACTTCCCATAATATTTGTTTCATGGGAACTACTGTAGGGCTGCATAATTCAAGCATAGAGATTTAGTCAGGGATTTACTATGAGCATGATTTGATGAATACACATTTTTTTTGTCATTGAAGCTTGCTCCATTCATACAGGTGTAACTGTCTATTGGGATTTTCTGCAACAGGGTTGTTGTGGACCACTTTGACACATACATGTCACCAACCAACTGACTCAACAGCCAATCCATAGACCTATTTTCCTACTATAGCGAGATGACTATGACGCTGGAATAATTGGATGATGTTCATCATGATCCTCTTAAAGCGGATATCTGCAGCAGTGGCCTTTTTCATGATCCAGCTGCTATGATGTCATTTCTGTGTGGATACTGAGGGACTGTACCATCCTGGCTGCACGGTTTGGGAAATCAAGGCTGTCCAGTCCTTTAGAAATAGGATACACAACCTGTCTAGTAAGGTTTGAGTTTAGGTTTAGGTTTAACTGAGGATTAGCATGGTGCTATGCGATTCAACTCACACACCAACAGGTTTTAAGAGCTTCTGTCAAAATAGTAAAGATTATGTACACATTTTCAGAAAGATAGAACAAAGCATGTTACCTTCAAAAGATGGGCTTCTCTCCAAGCTGTCTCTGACCTGGATGTGTCCAATGAGATTTGAGTCTAGGCCCAGGACCGGGGCATCGGCCGAGGAGTAACCCAGGACTGTTGAGCCCAGAGACCGCAGCTCATCTTTCCCTGAGTTCTTGCGGTCTTCTGAACCTCCCTTTAGGCACGGGTTAGAGTCCCTCTCCCTCCCAGAGTCTTTATCCACTTCCTTGTTGTTTTCCCCTGTGGAACGGTAATCAACAGGAGTCAGTGGAACACACTGTACCCTGCTCCCCAGAGAATAGCCTTCCTTAAGGAGCAGTGCTCAGTGAACAATAACAAAGAACAATTTTGCATCCACAAAATACAAGATGTAGACTGCAGATTAGTTTCTATTCACCTTTAGGTAGATCTGGTGTGAAGGAGATCCTTCTCCTGCCCTTAGTGCCCTCATCATCTGAATCGCAGCCTTGGGAACAGGTAGCCTGCACCAATGTGAGTGTTAGCATTAATTAGTTAATACAAATATTAATGACAAATATGTTATTGAAATGATGAATTCTGAATTCCTGTTAGACAAGTAAAATCTAATAATTTAATTATCTTTGTGAAGACAGTTTTAAAGGGAAAATCCATGCTACTGTAAATATTGTATTCAATGAACAACATCAATTAGACATGCAAAGGTCCCACAATACCACAGTAATATTATCTACCTTGGTATTATCATCTCTGAGGTTGAAGGTGAGCTCCAGGTTGGTGAAGAAGAAGTCAGCAAACTCTGGGTATTTGTCTAGCACCTCCAGCAGCTCTTCTCTCTGAATGGTGTGCAGGTCACAGTAACTCAGCGCTCGCACGTCAGCGTTGGACTTTCCAGGCTTGGCATATAGGTGAATCATTTCTCCAAAGATGTCATTTTTTCCTGGTAATGACACACACACAGACAGTGCACCTTGTCAAATTATTCAATGGCAATTTGAAACTAGAAGGGCACTCGGAGAGCGCAGACCTCCGCCAAGGTTCGTGCTATTATTGCTTGTTCGTGAGTCGGATCTGGATCCGCTTCAAAATGTAATGGGTTCTTCCTTGGCCCATGCTACACCCTTCCATGAAGTTTCATGAAAATCGGGCCAGTAGTTTTTCCGTAATCCTGCTAACAGACAAACAAACAGACAAACAAACAAATGGCACTGAAAACATAACGTCCTTGGCGGAGGTAAAAATGACGCAAAATTTACTCACAATGACATCTACAGGTAGTCATGCATAATATGCAGTGAGAAAATTTGACTGTGTCATGTCTTCTATGTGGACTTATCTAACTATTTCTCCCACACTGACTGAAAAGACGGCAAAAATATCTATTTGTTTTTGTGGATTATGAAAATCAGAGAGCCTTTTCTCCATATGGATACTCTCCCCAGGTCTGTACATCAGTTGTCTTGCTATCTCTGATCCATTATTTATGCTGATGAATAACTGCCAACTCAAAGCATCTTTGATGTTGAGAGAAAAGGGTTTGATTGTGATTGACATACTTTACTTGTTGTGTACTTCAAAGGGAATATTTGTGTAGATAATGGCTACCACATAATGAAGTCAGTTCTTCAGCAAACTCATAAGACGTCGTAAAATCTACCATAGGCCTCGGTTTCAAACTTGAGAATGAAATATATTGCTTTGTAGAAATGGGGGTGCATTTTCCAAAGGACTAGAAGTGTAGTTTAAAGGGCATCATGAAGAAGGCCTTTGTTGGTGCCAGGGTTCACTAAATGCCAACACTGTGAGTAGGGGTTCATGTGAAAGAGATGTTGGTGTGTTGGTCTCCAGTCTGCCCATCACAGCAGGCAGCGGACACCTCTCTACCACAGAAGACAGCGTCACACAGAGTGTTGTACAATCTATCTCCCACATACAGCTCTCGCCGCAAGGATTTAGAAGGTCATCTGCTCAGACGGTGACGTAAGAGACTAATTCCTCACCTCTGGAACAATACTACTGACCAAGGATGGAATCCCACCAAGACCATCTCTTCTGTATCATCGCTTAACTGTTATTCTTCCGAAACTTTGAGAAATTAAAAATGTTTTAGGACTAAGGACTGACTGCTACCTCAAAATAGGGGCTGGGACTGTACTGTAGGTAGCAACAGACAAATAACATAAGTTTTTATAAACAAATTGGTGCAAAATGGTGCTGATGGAGCATTATTTTTGTATCAAATATAAATGAGCCTGATCTTTGAGATCAGTGACTTTTTCCAGTGTATTTGTTAATAATGGGTTTTGTGTGATGCTGCAGCTTTTGCTAAGCTCAGACCCCATTCTGTCAGGTGCAGCTTTGGAGAGCATTCATCTCATGAATAATGGCAATTTTAATCCAGGCTTGGCCCGTAGCACCTGGTTGTGGTACACCAGTGAAGAAAAACATTATCACTAATAAGAGTAATGAGTATTTAGCATCAGTCTATTACAGAAACAAAACATTATTTCAAATTTAGAGTTGACAATTGTTTTACACAGAACTGTCTTTTAAAGCCCTCTTTCATAATCCCTTTTTGCAGCTTTAACTCATCTCCCTGTGCTATTAAAAAAGTGGTAAAGCAACGCTATGACAGCCATTTCACTGTGCTCTTTGAAATTGCTAAACAGTCTTCCATGGAGCCACTTAATAGAAATGTCAGAGGCACAAGCTTGTCACATGAACAACCTATTGCCTAAAAGACAGAACCTTGGGAAGGTATACCTTGCCATTCTTGTCAAAATGTGCGAACATGATGTGGTTTAGATAACTGGTTTAAAAAGTATTCAAGTGTGAAGAGCTCAAAAAGGACCAAACACATTTTATTGTAATGGAAGTCCCACCGCACCTCTTTGTTAGTGATTCTGTGTTTGAACAGTGTGTCTCCATTGGGAAACCACACAGCCTATCCTTCCTTGAGCTGATTACAGTAGCATCTCTGCGTACTTGCAAATATCAAGCATCCTAAATTGAGTTGGAAGTTATGAAAATCAATAATTCAAATCATTCAATCCAATGGATCAGAAAAAAAAGAAAAACAAAACAAACAAAAAAAACCCCCTACAGATTTAATTCTCTTACAAAAAGAGACACGTCAAAACCCACAAGTGAATTCAAAGCACACGTGCTTTTTGGACACATGCTGGTTTTCATATGTGAACAATATTTTTCATGTTGTATTCACGTTGTATTCACATGTGAATACAATGGTTTAAAGTGTGTTTTGTTGTTTATTTGTTTTTACCTGTGAAAACTTAATTTCACATGCAAAGAGACAATTCAAATGCAAAAAGTGAAAATGTAATTTTCACTTGGGAAATGGGAAATTTCCCATGCAAAAAGATTTGCCTAATCATGTCTTAAAAGGTTTTTCACTAAAGCAGGGAATTAGTTATGTTGCTAAAGTAACATCTGGCCATTTAATTTTCTATTCCAAACTAGTTTTGAGATTACCATAATATCACTTTAAACCACCCTGTCCTGTCCTGTCCTGTTTTTTTTTTTTTTTAATCAAAATGGACCACAAACAGTGGAATCTGGGTTTTGTGTTTGGTCTTAGTAGGTGGTTTTGAATCCCAACAGGTTTGATGTTGACATTCAATACACATTCAATTGAGAGATCTTCTATACAATAGGGATGTAACTGATAATATAATACTTCCATAGATGTATCTGATAGAATTGTTCACACCTTTCAGTGGATGGTCAAGCTCGAGAGGTTGAGAACAACAGAGTAAGATCACTGGCATTTAAATTCATGATACTGATGACAGACATTGGCAAAAGGTCAAACAAAAAAGAAACCCATCTTGAGGCAAAGGAGAAGGAAATCTCTCCAACTTGTTCCACTGTCATCAAAAACTCCTTTTACCACTTAGCTGCCATTTATTTTATTGGCATTAATAAGTACAACATATTGTTATAGCTTTACTGGCAGCAGAAAAACTGTAGAGTGGACTTAAGACAAACTTAAGACTGTACTCTTTTTCAGTCTGGGACCCTAATTAAATTGACTCTTTGCCGAGGGACCAAGATTATCCAAATATGCTTATACTCTTATCATGAGGGTAGAAACAAGCCCACAATCCATTTTGTCTCCTGCCTTTTAAATCTTTTAGAGACTTTTTTTATATGTAGAAGTAGAACTTCTGCTGTAGATGGAACATAAGTGTTTGGGAAATTTGTTAATCTATCATAAACATTACAAACTGAAACAAATATTTTAGAAGTTATATGGTTGGTCTTTGTATCAAAAACTCGACAATACATTTCTCAGTGAAAAAATAATTCAATCTAATAAATCACTATGTAAACAAAGTCAACAGTGGGGCAACAGTGTTTTAAAAGCAACAAATGCCATACTGCATAATGCACAGAATCCACAGGTTTTTTCAGTTTTTGTGCCAGTTAACATTGAATATTCTCAGCTTTCATAAAGGACATAAATCACAGTCAACCTTTTTTCTTTCACTCCCCAGTTGCCCATCATCATACTTCAGGCTCCATTACCTAAAGTAATCGCCCTTGGATGTTACACTACCATGGCAGTAACACATGATCAAGAAGGGATTGCCTTACCAAGGATGGCTACCACAATGTCATCTTTCAGGATCTCGATGGAGCCGCGGGACAGAAAGTAGAGAGCGGTGAGGACGTCACCGCTGTGGACCAGGGTGTCTCCTGGAGGGGCGTGGATGGTCTGGAAGCGCATGGCCAAGGCCCTCAAGCAGCCCTTGGTGGCTCCGTGGAACGCCTTGCAGTCCTGGAGAAGATTCCTATTGAGGTGGAGGCAGATATCCGCCTGGAGGCACTCAGGAAAGCCTTTTAACACCTATGATGCAGAGGTAATCCATGTGTAAGATGCACACAAAGATCCGTTTGATAGCCTTGGATGAGATGCATATGGAAAAGCATTCTGCCAAGACAGGCGATGCAGTCCTGTGCAAGCCATGTGTAGCAAATGCCCTATTGTTTTAAGATGAGAGTGCTTTCACAAAGAAAAGTTGCAGTTAAGCTCGACAATGGCACACAGAGATGAGGAGATGGCATGAAAACAAACACTTAACTGAGTGATACACAGTTGGTACACAGTAGCATGCGTCTACACCACAAAAAGATCCATATTGTACAGTAAGAAAAGGATTGAGTGTGAAAACGTAGACAGACAATATACCATTTCTTAATTGAAATAGGTTCATATTTTTTATATTGAGATTGAAAGATTGTTGATAACCCCCACTGGAACTGGACTGAACTGGAAACACCTGAAGTTGAAGTGTGGATGTGAAATATTGTGTGACAAGTATGAGTAATGATGATGAATAATGAAACCAGAAGGTCGCCATTTTTATGCCCCAAGTGCATTTATTAAGTAATGCCTTACTAGGGCTGAATCTCAAAATCTTGAAGTGTGCATCCACCTTAAGAGAAAGAATTGGCTGCATGCATTCATTGTTATATAATGTATAAAAGTACAAAAAACAAACTGTTCTTCTCTGTTTGTTAATTTAAATAACCACAAATAATGGAACTTTTTACAGATGCACAGATGTTTCTAGCAATCCTTCAGTGCATATGTCAAGCAAGATTTGTATCAAATATTCAGGAATTCATGAAGATATTACAGAATAAAATGTGCTATGATGATGATCCAATTCACAAAAACACCACAACTCCAAAATGAAATGGATCCAATATCCACAGGACATTTTAAATCTTACATAGCATGAATCACATAGAGCGTAGATGTGGCTTTTAAACATGTGCATTTTCACCAGATTCCTATGTAACACTTTAGTTTATAGACCTTCATTTTATCTCACATAGAGATATACCACATATTTAGCACTGCATGTGTCTGCCTCAAATTTTTATACTCACCGTTATAAGGGTGGTAAACCCTCCTTCCTTTTACTGTCACCCTAAGTACTAAGACTAGAAAATTCTGTGGCAATTCCAGCTGTAATTCTGGTCCGATGCAGACCGGTGTGTTCGTACCCAGTATTTAAAAAAATGTATGAGTCATTATTGATATAATCACCACAACTTACATTTAAACGATTTCATAGAGTTTCTCTGATGAGCATAATAAACTAGAGCCATGAACAATTAGGATGAATGAGAAGCTAATTTATAGGAAAGTATTGCAATAATTCCTAGATAGTACACAGTTAAGCTTGGTCTATTGGAAATATAAGCTTTCAGTGCCTACAACATTTTAATTGATGGGTGATAGAGGAGGAATTTCTAACAAAGTGTAGCCGAATTCCTAGTACTACCAGAGGTGCTTTGAAGTAATTCAGCTGTGATTTTTAAGCATCACAGTTTGAAGAAAGCTGAATTTATTTTTCTTACCATGTATTTACTTCAATAATACCGGCCGGGTGACTGTAAAAGGAAGTTACCGATAAAGTTATTGCACGTAAATGTACAGTTGGGAATCTTGACAAAAGTTGCCAATATCCGCTATTTTTCAATGTATGCAAACATTTATTCATTTATTCAATTACTCCATTTTCCCCCACTCATATTTGGTCTGAATATTTGAAACCATTCCCTGTATTGCATGCCGAAGAAGGGCATCTTGCCTGAGACATCTGTGCAATACAATTTACTGTCATGTTTTCTTTATTCTAATATATGTAAATGTGCTATAGCAGTGACATGAAAAGTGCAGTGTGTGTAGACTATTTTTGCACTAATGCATACGGAAATCATGCATAATTTCTATAAATTTATAATGCTGATACTGTAAGGATAATGATGAGAGTGATGTTAATTTAAACAATGCTGAAACAGCGACACAAGCCATGAAGATGGCAACAAAACAAAATATGTACCTCCTGCTCTTACCAATGTAGAGATGTTAATCCAGGGGAAAAGCAGACAAGAGAAAGAAAGCTCTATTTAGCATTTTGCATAAAGATTGTGATTATCATTCATTGAGCTCTGTTAATTTTACTAAGAATCCTACACAGTTACAGTAGCAGTTAGATGTGTTTATCATTGTTTCTTACCGTGTTCATGTCAATGCCGTTGGTGTAGGTCCAGGAGTGTTGGAAGTATTCCTCTAGCCTCTGCCTCAGCGGGTTGGGGATCTGGTGGAAGCGGATGAACTCCTTGACCCGCAACATTTGAGCATGGTAGCGGGCTGTACCCGAGTACAACCTCTGGATGATGGCAGAGACGTTCCCAAATATACTGGCATACATGAGGGCTGAAATACAGACAGTGATCAAGACATGAGGTGAGTCATATTTGCTTCAGCAACACCAGGAACCGTGAATGTGAATAAATGCTGCTATAAACACAGAAGAGTGTGATCACGAAAAGAATGAGTTTATGTTTTTTACCATTACAGGTACTATGCTATAGATAAACACAGAGTAAAGTTGTTAATGGAAAATAAAATGGATCCATTGTGAAAGACGATAAAAGACCATAACATACTCACAGCCGATCAACATGACACAGATAGAAAAGATCTTCTCAGAGTTGGTGTTGGGGGAGACATTTCCAAAGCCCACACTGGTCAGACTGCTGAAGGTGAAGTAAAGTGCTGTGACATACTTGTCCTTGATAGACGGGCCAGAGCTAGGATCGCTGTAGTTGTACCTCTTTCCTATGGACACGCCCAGATTGTCTAGCCAGCCAATCTTGTGCTCCAGGTAGGGCTTCTCCACATTGCCGATGGCATACCATATACAAGCTAGCCAGTGGGCAATGAGGGCGAAGATGCACATGAGTAACATCAGGACTGCAGCTCCGTACTCAGAGTATCGGTCCAACTTCCTGGCTACACGCACCAATCGCAGGAGCCTAGCTGTCTTCAACAGGCCAATCAGAGTGGTGGTCTAAACAAAATGTAAATAAGGCATTTTATTAGTGATAGTAGTTTGTATATTAGTATGTTTGGCTAACCATAGTGCTACAGTAATTTTATCACACAAAAATCAAGTTTTTAGGTTGAATCAAAATCCAAATGCTCAAAAAAGCAAATGTCAATTTCTACTTTACAATACACTAACCTATAATTGATTATGATATGTTGCACTTTTCATCTGTCATGCAAGTCTCTCATGAAGAAACAATTTATTTTGTTGCAAATCTACCCCAGCCATGAATGCCAGCATGTTTTGTTAGCTAGCAACAAATCTCCATCTGTGACAAAACACTAGACTTCATTTCACAAACTCAGGTAATGGTTTCCTCAACAGTGAACTAAATAGGCTAAGACTCTATCCTGGCAACTCCCTGTGGCTCTTTGGTCAAAGCCAAATTAACACTGAAGTGAAGACACCAGCGGTGTACAGATAAATCCTCATTTATTGAAGAATGAACAGGCAGTAACACACACTGAATGAGTCCCAGGGAGTTTGCTGCTTGTTCTGTCTCATCAAGAAAGGCTTCAGCAACACTTACCACTGTAGCCTGGTCATTTATTTACCTGACAATTACAGAATGGCCTTGGAAAGTGGAGTTAATGTCTGTACACGGCAAAAATGTCCTTCTTAACCAGTCAATTAATCTTGTATTTAGTCTTATTTTTCTTAAAACAAGTGAAACGCAAAATCAATCCACCAGTGGAGTGAGATATTTTTTCTCATTCAGTCTCTTGATTCAATGCAGTTCAAGTTGTTTAAAGAATCTCCTTGAAACAAACAACAATATCTTTACATTGGGTAGATCACTCACAGAATAATTTCACCTGTATCAAGAAAATTCTTGAGATTAGTTGAATTTCACTGAGCCGAGTTAATCTTTTTACCCCACGGGTGTATTTTGACTTGTTTCAACAAAATTATGATTAAGACCAGATACCACTTGAGAAGATGGGCATATTTTGCAATGCAGTTTGTTATTTTAGACTCATCCTAATAGCTAAAATTAGCAGTGATTATAGTGCATGAACCAGGGATTTAATTTAATGTAAAAGGACAAGGTTAGGCTTCAGTGTGCCAAGCTTTTCATGTGAATCCCAAGTGGGATAATTGAATGAGACATCTTCTAGATATTTTTTTTCTATAACAAATCTATATTTAGTGCCCATGTCCTCTGTAGTGTGTACATTGTAATCTGCGATCTAATGAAAGCTTAACCTGTACAAGCAAATGTGTATAGTATTGCTCACAGTAGCTTTAACCCCCCCTCTTCCCACGAGTTACAAGTCACGACAAAACACTCAACTTCTTTCCCACTATACTCAAACTGTGTAGCAGTTTGAAAATAATTCCATTATTATTATTACTCCATTATTATTATTATTATTACACCACATGATGTTGATTTTGCATGAATGCTTCTCACAGTATGTTCAATTTGCCTGCAAGCATGTTTTGTTTTGAAAGCAACAAGACATTGATTAAAATCTATTTAAAATATATTGCCTGGTCTAATCAAAAGCTTTCCATAAGCTGTTGAAGAGTAAAACCTTCTTATTAAGCTGCCAAATCAAATGAGCCATGAGAATACCATCTGCTAATATCTGAGTTGCTTTTATTTTCTAAATCAGAATGCAGTTGAGAGGGGATTTGCTTGGTCAACCTAGAAATTATAAACCAAACTGTAAAGGTTTGATTACCAGCTATAACAATTGTATCAGCGTGTGATTACTGTATCTGCTATCCTATTTACAGAACTGAAAAAAGATACTACTTTTCCTGTATGTATGCAGTCAAACAGTTATGGCTTGCATTGATTTCCCTGTGGTGAAGGATAATGGGTTTTAATTGCAACTAATTGCAATTAATTATATTATATCCAGTCTATTCCAAGCAATGTTTCTATTCTATGAGGGAAACTGATGTTGCGTTGTTTCTTTTTGGTTTGTTGTCAGTCACTGCACTGACTCAGCAGTAGCAGCAGCAGTGGAAAAGATGATTATGGTTTATAATCAGGAGCTTTTCTGGTGTAATGGAGTGCCTACAAAGCACGATAAAGCACTGAAGTGGATCCAGAGCCTGAAGGGACATATCCTACCAACAAACAAGCCAGCAAGCCTGGCGGCCAGCCTACCAATGGCCATCTCACATCTGCATGTAAGCTGTGCACACAGCCCTGCTGGCTTGCTCCTCACATAAATGCATCATTGATTGCCATTTGGTAAGCCATTAATCCGTGTAAATGGATTCTAGAATGAGGACCATTCAGAAAAAAAAGAAAACACAACAACATGCAATTTAAAGTAATCCTTTCAGAGCCGAGACAGAAAGATTCAGGCTTTAAGTAGTGGCCCAGGGGCACAAGTCTGGACTTAGTAAATGGATAAGAGTGCAAGCATGGCTGGAGTGATGTGCAGCAAAGCTCCCTGGGAGAGAAAACACGTGAAAAAGACATGCATTAGAGATAACATACCTCATCTGATCCTGAGCCAAAGATAAGGAGGTCAAAGGGGATCGCTGCCACCATATCTATAAGGAACCAGCCTTTAAAGTAATGGATCGCTATCTTAGCTGGATGGCTGACCACCTCCTCATTCTGGTTTACGTAAGTGGTCCTGAAGTTTATGAGTATGTCAATGATGAACATGATGTCCACTATTAAATCCACTACATTAAGAGGGCTGCAGGAGTATCCACATTCACGCCTCTTCTGCTCCTCTCGGTCATTGAGAAGAAAAGCAGCGGAGTAGGGAGTGAGTATTGCGGTGTAGATGACCAGCAACAGGATCAGCCAGTCCCACACAGCTTTGAAGGGGCTGTAGTGGAGGATGGTGAACTTGTCAATGCGGGGTGTCTGGAGTTTGTACTCTGGCAGCACATCAGCTCCTAGTGACAGCACCTGGAGGAGTGGCAAGAGGGGGACACAAGTTACACACTGTATGTAAAGACTCACAACGCACATCACCTCATTATTCTGCTCCACTTTGATCACACTGTGTCAGAAAATTTCACTTCCTTTGCTTTGCAATTAAGCTTAGTCTCAAGTTGCCTTAGACCATTGGCAATATTAAAGATTTGCTTGCCATCACTTGCTTCACTTGATTTTGACATTGTTTCTCTTTGAGGTAAAAACGAACAATCAATCTGTTGATCATCCTTTTGGCAGTTTGATCAAGACAGTTCAAGTTCACTTAGCTTATAAGCTGGTTATTTCTGAAGCCCTCCAGGTAATGTACCCTCCAGAAGGACTTGACAGCAAGTATGATTTAGCAAACCTGAGAGTAAGTGCTCCGCAGTCAAACAGTATTAGGACAAAGCTTCCTCTCCAATATGACAGACAGGAAAATTGCCTGTGTCCTGGCACCATGAATAATGTGATTGTCACTGACTTGTTCCGCATCTGCAAGGCTTACACTCTGTACTCTTGGTGGAAGTGAATGTACTTGAAGTAGAATGGACAAAAACCTTTTAGGTTTCATAATCAGTTCTCTACTCAAAAGTAATAGCCCTTGGGCTGACAGATATTCAATAAAGATATGTTGCTCAGCAAACATTTGTTTTAACGATGGTTAATTATTCAGTGTGCTCAGGAAGGCTAAGCTTTCCTCTCTTTTGGCTTAATAAGTTGTGTCAGACAAAGAGAAGGCTCCCTTATGGCAGAAAATAGTGCAGGAGTGTGAAAGAGGTCAAAGGGTCTTTGTTTTCCGTTATTTCAGCACATTCCTTTATCTTCAGTCTATGAATTATAGATTTCACCATGCTAGCAGTCAGGAAGTAGATGCAATGTTCACATCTCTGCGGTGTGTCTCCAAACTACTGACAGTCAGCAGGGAGGCAGAGCATTTAATTATGATGATGGTGGGTCTTCATTTATGAATGAGAGCTTTATCCTTTGACTGCATTACTGCTGTCAAGATGACTCATCTTGTTGAAAGAAGTTTAAATATAAGCTTTCTGCGGCTCCTCTTGTGCTTGTTTTGTTGCTGACATTGCCTAGAGGATACTGGCAGCAGTGTTTTGCTGTAGAGGTGAGACCTCCACACGGAGCTTACAAATTTGCAGTGCATGGTTATTTCCATTCACAGAATAAATACAGAATGTGTCAGAATTATTCATTTTAGCCCAAACAAACAAAGAGGAGTGTATATTGTGTGTGTATATAATCTCATCAGCTGAAATACAGGAATCAATAGGTTTAGAGATGGTGATGAATATCTGCACTCTCAGAGGAGGTCCTTGGCAAGTCCTTGGCCCAGGTTCAAGTCCCGTAACAGCAAGTGTCCGTGTGTCTGAAATGTCCTTGAGCAAGACACTGAATCCCTAACATCTTCAGGAGCTTTAAACTTTAACTGACCCTGCACTTTGACTTGCATGTGGAAGGGACAAGCAAAGATATGAATTTCTCCTATGGGGGATCAATATAATATCACAAAAAACACAGAAAAAAAAACAAGAGCGAATCGCACTAAAAACGTGAGTTTTCTAAATAAAGACTAAATCTAAATACCTAACTTAACTAAATCTAAATCAAAATAATATCAGTGTGAGGAATGCCATGGGCCAATGGGTCAAACATGCTTCATTTTCAAAGGAGGGAGCACTCCAGAGTAGATACCGCAACATCAAGTCAAGAGGAGTTTACTGACTCACCTGTGTGACTTTTTCTGTGACATTGTGAGTTCTCTCTTTGACCTTTGGTGCTATGATGGTTTTCTCGGATGTTTGTGGAGAATGAGTCTTCTTATCATTCCCCTCAGTGAAGTTGAGTGCAATCAGAGGGATCTTGTTGATGGTGCTGTACTTGTTGATGTTGGAGTCAGAGGTAGAGCCAAGTAAACTGGACTTTAGATGATTAAAAGGGCCTGGTGGGTTGGGAAAAATAACAGTCACTGTAGAATAACAGTACTCTTGGTAAACATCTGTTGACAGTAGGTTACAACACACAGTCACCGCCAGAGTTGTCACCATCTGTTGGCTTTGAATTGCTTCGGCTTCCTCAGAAGTCTGTCTTTATTGATAGAAATATTGTATACGGTATGAATGTAGTATAACAAGAGGCACTTGAGCTGCCTAAGGTCCCAAAATAATGAACATGATATATTTATATTATATAAAAAATTAATGAGGTCATTAATTAATTAGGTAATTAATTAAGCTAATTATTGCATTAATCTATGTCAATGTACTCGTCTCATATAACACATGGTTGGTTGGTATAATATGAACTCTGTATATTAAAGCATTAATGACTTATAGAAGTTTAAAGAAAACCTTATTAATCCTTATTAATATGCAAATGTATGCGGCTAAGTGGTCCAAAATCTAATCACAACATCTACTCTATAGAGGGATCCTGTGGTGTAACGATTACGTTTTTATCATGTGCTGTTCTTGAGTTATTGCGTTCACAATAATGTGTCTACAGACAGCCAGACAGCCAGACAGCCAGACAGACAGACAGACAGACAGACAAACAGACGTCACCATGATAACATGATGTCCAGCATACCATGTACCATAGCGGCGGGACATAAAAATCAGTTCAGCAAGCAAAAATTAAGAAGTTACACTTTGCAGTTAAAAAAAAAGATGCATTCAACTGGTTTCTCAATTTTACAAGAATGTACTTTAAAATGTTTCTGTAACATACTGTTGAGTTCTGGTCAGTGCAATACCTGAATAAAATTAGAGAGGAATAATGGGAGGAGGCAAAGGTTTTTGCAGAATCCCAAGCCATGACAAGTAGAGACATATTCATTTAGATGCATTTTGTTCATTCAAATACAGACATTTTGTTCATGCAGGTATATTTAAAAGCAATGCTTTTGATAAGCAGTTGATGAGTGCAGGCAGCAAGCTTTCGTTTCAGGATGTGCATACATTATAGGATTTTTAAGACTGCTGACATGACAAAATCACCACACTGGACTAAGTATACAATCGTAATATGTTATTAAATGCAGTAGGCCCACTCGACCTACTCCACCAAAAGTGGATCTCTGATGAGCATTTATGCTGATTGCCTTGCTTTAAAGTCATGCTTCAAAGCAGTGCTGAGCACTGAAAGCATGGACAGAGAACACGTTACCTCTGATACGGCAACCATTGTCTAAAAGCAGTATTTTGTGGTCAGAGCAGATAAAGGAGAAACAAATCTGTGGATGCAGATAATGCTATTGCAGATTGGATTAAATTTGTAATAAATCGACAATTATATCCAGACAAGGCAAGGGGAATATGAAGAGAAGTTAAGAAAACTAAAGTTCTGTTTCTAAATCATTAACTAAGTAATTTGGTTTGAGGGGAGGTTTTACTTATAGAGGATGCTATCATACCTTCACTTGCATGGCGGTCCCTGAATAGGCTTTTGGAGTTGGAGCTAAAGCCCTCAATGTCGTGGACGGAGGAGGCTCGCCTCATGCTGCTGATGCTGCCTCTGGGGAAGGTGTTTGACAGGGATGCAGAGGACTGGTGCTGCTCCGTCTGGTACAGCTTCTCCCAGGGGTGCTTAGGGGAGGAGTGGTCGAGCGGTTCTGGACCCACGCTGGCCTGGGAAGAGTGGTGGCTCGAGCCGATGAGGGCATGCGTGTCATTGGCCTCGGCGGGGCTGCAGCTGCCCTTGGTGGGCGAGGGGAAGCTCCTCAGGGGCACAGAGTCCTCGTTCTCTTTGGGCGAGTCCACCATCACAGCATCTGGGTCCTCTTGTGGAAGAGACTGCTTGCTGGTACCCATTAGGCTCAAAGCGGCCTGGCGGAATCGGAAGAATCTGCTCCTCCCTAAACATCAAGGAAAGATTATGGGAAGGCATTTTTATTCGTTGGTGTGCAGCACTAGAAAATAAAAATGAATGCAAAAACCAATAATGAAAAAGGTTATCCACCCATTTTTTTTTTTTACATACAAGAGAATAAAAATCATAGTTAGATAAAAGGAGCTTTCTTCAGCTATAAATATAGATGGAAAAGTGGAAAATGGTATTTAAAAGATCTATTGCTCACTCAGTGGGAATTGATATCACACTCAAATCACAGTGTTTCAGACCCATTTCCAGCAAATGCAAAGGTCATTACAGTGCAGCCAGTGGAGAGCCACACTCACAATCATTTCCCTGATTATGTGATATTGTATTGTTGGATTTCCATATGCTATGTGCCCCTGATCAAATAGAGGGAGAACAGGAGATAACTTTTGGTTCTGCAATAATCTCCCTAGTCTGTATACTGAAGCTTTAGATGTTTTACTTGAAAAATCAAGGAGAATCAAACATACTGTATGTACTGTACGTCCAATAGCTTGAGGGAAAGAGCAGATTGCATTATCTATTTATTCTGCTTCATTAATCTGAGACAGGAGCCTGATTTTTGTGCACAGTCACATCTTCAGAGTGGACACAGGAGCATATGTTAATGGCCCCTTGGGATAGGGTGGTGGTTTTGGCTCATTAACAATAGAAAGAGGGTGAAAGTGAGACCTGTCTCACTCGTAAATATGAGGCAGCCATCCTTCAGCACCCTCCTTACATCATGTCATTGCCATCTGTTTCCATTCCCTGGCCACATGCGCTGATGTTACAACAACCTTAGCTTACAATGGAGTCATGACACTCAACAGGCTTCCTGGACAGGAACTTGATGATATCCTGGGCTGGCAGGAGATGTTGACTACCCCCCTCTGCGCCCCTTCTGTGTAGGCAGAGAGAATTATCTACACTGAGAATTATCTACACTGTTTCGCTGGCTCTAAGCTTACTTCATACCTGTATGAGATACTTTAATATGGGAAAGTCTGGCTTATACCAATCCAATAAGATGCAATACCAATATGAGATACTGTAATATGGGAAGGTCTGGCTCATACCAATCCAGTAAGATGCAATACCACTATGAGATACTGTAATATGGGAAAGTCTGGCCCATACTAATCCAATAAGATGCAATGCCTGTATGAGATACTGTAATATGGGAAAGTCTGGCCCATACCAATCCAATAAGATGCAATACCTGTATGAGATACTGTAATATTGGAAGGTCTGGTCCAATAACATGCAATTTGCTATGGAGCTGCTCAAGGAATTGTTTGATCACCCTGTGAAATATAATACCAGGGATCACTTGCTCATGATTGCTAAACTCTTCTATAATGACACCAGACATACAGTATCTCAACAACATATTCTGGTATTGTATGGATGCACTCAACATGTTCTGTACAAGCTAATGGGACCATATTCATAAAGCCTTCTATGCTAAGTGGCCAATTTAGGACCATGGCCAAATTGTAAGGTTATCTTACCATTGCACACTGACAGTGTTTGCTGTAGGTACTCTGAATTCCGCATTTCAATCTGTCACAATACTTGTTACTCCTTGAATGTGCCTGTATGACTGTAGTATCTAGAGGTCTCAAATTTTTAGGGATAAGAAAAACTACTTGATGATAATGGGCACTTCTAGAGCCTAATAGATCCCATCTAGCCCATAGATCCTAATGAATTTTCAGGAAACCACAGATGAGAACATAAGAGTCGGTTTTCTGTATTTGCCCTGCAGCTGTAGTGTAATTCTATCATAAAGGAAGCTAGCTGGCCCTGACTGATTTGTACCATTAAGCCTTCCAGGAGTCATTGACTCTAAAAACATTAATTTTCCATCCCATGCAGCAGCTATTTATCTGTTGGAATAACTCGGTATGAAATTAGAATTAAATGGTTCAAAGAGAGGAAGCATAATGAGAAGGACGCTCTTTGGCTACACACAGTTAACCTATCTGACAATAGAAGTTCTAAATTAAAGTAATTGATTGTATTGTCCTGTACATGAGTATGAGGCATTCAATTCTCCATAAATGAATGGCAGAGAGATGCATCCATGTAAAGAACAATGTATCTCTCCACCAAGTAATTTGTAAGTATTGTATCTGGTTCCAGGGCTCGGCGGCATGTTAAAATTGCTGAATGCTGTGTTCAGGATGCCGGCTTGGGGAAATAGGGATTACTCTCTGCTAGGCTCTCTCTATTGTGTTAGTTGCTATGATACCTGTCGGCTTATAGCCTACTATCAGCAAGGGATTATAATTAGTCACCCATCGTCCCAAAAATCACTTTTCACATGAGGCCAGTACAATAAAATTTAGGGTTAGGCCAGTATATCATTTTGCGGATATTACAGGCTGATATTGGCCTTATAATAAATATTGGACATTGGCCTGTCAGTCACCGCTGATATGGAGATTCCTCCTTGATCGCAGTCACATAGAAACCTGCAATTAATTTTTATTTCCCTTGCACATTTTATTTATTCATTTAATTATTCAGTAATGTTTTTTTTTATTAGTGGCTTAATTTAAAAGCAATGTATCCCAGATTTTCCCCTACCATTTAATAGGAGGGGTCCGTCACCCTGCCTTAAAGAGCTGATAACCTGAAAGGAACTTCAATTAGTTAAACAAATTAGTTTTGCATGATGGTTTAAATACTGTTTCAGAGGCTTTTCCACCTTGACAAGAATAAACTTCTGGGGGACACACTGAACACACTAATTTTCTGGCATGAAAATGGTCAAATGGAAAGATAGAGAATATCGTCAGAATATCGGCTATTGGCAGCTTCAATACAAAAATACCGGTATCTGCCTTCAAAGACCCATATTGGTCAAACTCAAGTAAAATTACACCTTTGTACCTTAAAGGCTGTTCTTCATGTGCAAAAGACAATGTGAAGGTCAAACTTTAAGTGTGATGTGTGCATGTGGTCGGGATTCTGAGTTACTGCTCAGTCACATCATATGTTTATCTGCCTCATCTAGCCACAGGTCCCCTCAGCAAAGCATGGACACAAGCAATCAACTCTGATTAGTAACGTTAGCAGCACACACACGTGCACACACACACACACACACACACACACACACACACACACACACACACACACACACACACACACACACACACACAAATTATATACACGCAGGCACACGCTACAGCACAAGCAGAATGCCAGTGCCTTGGAGGAATTCATGGTGAGTGAAGTGGATAGCTGTGCTTTGCTCAGTGAGAAGAGATGCTGAGTACCTCCAATGAGAAAGGAGCAGGAATGTCTCACTGACATTTACACCTCCTGACACACATGGGACCCAAATAAATCAAAATAAAGAATGTGGAATATATGCTGTACTCCCAAAAGTGATTAAACAGACATAATGCTAAAAAACATGTAATGTTTTTCAATAATGAAGATCAGGTTATATGAACAGCCCATTTACTCTCTACACTGAGATATAGTCCATTTTGTAAAAAATGCAAATGTAAAATGTACTGTGCTGGCAAACTAAATAATGCAAAGTTTTGTGGGGAAATCAGAAGCTGGCAACATGTTTGGAAATTACACCAGGCATTGCAGGGAATTGAAACTGAATCTCTGGTGCTTACTTAATTAGAGTCTACCAGATGTAGATGAGAATCTGCATGAATAATCTCAATTAGATCCATCCACTTATGTAATTGTCCTTCTATTGAGGAGGAGAGTGTATTTTAGGAATGGTACCATCCCACAAAACAGGCACAAGTCTCATTTGAAGAGACTTGAAGAAAAATGTCACAACAGATGCAGTGCTAAATGTGAGAAAAATTGAGTCAATCTTTTGAAATGGTACTGCGTTATGCCATAATTCAGTTTAGAAGGTGGAATAAGCTCTTCCCCAGAAGATACTGCTATGAAATAACTTTCCAGAAAAAAAGAAGCGGATATGGTTACTTTTGGTTTGTCAAAAGCCTCTTTTGGAAATCAATGTGGTTGTGATAAATGAGCACATAATGGCCACAAAATATCTAAATAATGGAAAAACATTGCCAGATAATGATCTGAGGTAATAAATGTTATCAAGAAAAAAATAAGATAATATCTCCATCCACTTAATCCTCTTCAGGGTTGGGGGGTTGTGTGTGTGTGTGTGTGTGTGTGTGTGTGGGGGGGGGGGTATCTGTGGGGAGTGTATCCCAGCATGCATTTGGTGAAAGGCAGGGAGCCATCATGTATAAGGTCGCCAGTCCATTGCGGGGCAGTAGATATATATATATATACAGTATATATACTGTATATACCAGTGTTTCCCTAGTGATTTTAATCAGCAGTGGTGCTTGGGGGTAATGTTTTGCATTGGTTCCTGATTTGTCCCCGTTTTGGTGCCAGTTATGGCTCTAGTGCAGGTTGCAGTGCTAAAAATTTTTTTTTTTTGCTTTGGACATCATAATAAACACATCAATACTACATGTTAGAGTTGCATTTTTTATGTTTTAATACAAAATTCAGCTAAATTATACAGTTATTTCAATTTCCCATTTTCTCTAGCAGTGGTGGTAATTTTCTTACTGTGGTGGTGCACCATGCACCACTGCTGAATGAATACAGAGGAAACATTGTATACTAAATGTAAATATATATATGCGGTGTAGAATTAAGTATATATATATATATATGTAAAGTAGAGTACTCACTTTGATCAGACTTTGTGGGGGATGTGTGGTTTATTTTCTCTGTAGAGTCGTCACTTCCTTCATCCAGGATGTAATCAAAGTTTAGGATAAACATCATCACCACGCCCTCCTCATTCTTCACAGGGATTATGTGAGTGTTGCACTGAAAGTCCGACCCTGAAAGAGAGACAAACTGTCTTTGCCAAAAAGCTGAACCATACCTTATCCTTCAGCTTGTAATTTTATTTATGGCTGCTCCTTGAAATATCTCTAAAAGGGGGCAGTATGCCCCAGGCTGACGTCGTTTTCAGCCTGACATTATAGAAATAGACTATTCTGCCAAAGGGACATTTAACACCAAGAGAAACTACTATCACAATCAGCCTAGTATTTATAGTGGCCATTATTCAGGAACATTCATCACATTGAAGTAAAACATGACTAACACCTCTTATGATTGCATATAATGGATATTTGGAAGAGAGAAGGCAACTTGATGTGATTTAAAGTTCATTGCCTGGTCATGTCAGAATATATGAAGTGGTACCCACTTAGAGATAAAAGAAGTAAGCCCAGGGGTTAAACATGCTTACTGTGTGTGTATGTGTGCGTATGTGTGTGTGTGTGTGTATGTTAGCATGCATGCGTGTGTGTGCATTTGTGCATATCAGTGAGCAGAAAACTGAAATAGCTTGCAGAGATTGGACCGACATAACACAACAGCGGCAGTATAGCAGAGACACCAGGGTTTAGCTGAATAGATTGATCAGATTAGAGACAACTTGGAGGATTGTAATTTGCTCACATAGCAGAAAGCCATCCATGATATAAACTTTTGTCTTGAGCCAAAAATATAACAATTTCTAGCCTGCACTGGCCAGCTGGGTCAGCAAAAGCTCTGGTGCCCCAAGGCACAACTGCCCACCAATAAAACTCTCTAACCACTAGAGACTCGCTGATAGGAAAACTTATCTAACAATCCAAAAGCTATTGTAGAACTGTGACATTTCACAATGACCATCTCTGGAGTGAGAGACAGCCGCGTGTTTACATGTGCTGGAGGAAATTGAGCTTGACGGTGCTTTCCCTGTTATCTTTGAATTTACACCAATCTCGAAACTATTTACAACACATAATCTGAAACCACACTCCACATTTAAAAAAACAAAAATCTTTCATCAAATCTTTTTAGAGAAGGTAGGGAAGTAGTTTGGCACCCTGAGGTATGCCGCACTCTTCTTAAAAGGGTTCCAAATATTTTTTAGAAAGGCACACCAGTGAGACAGTTCTCTTTTAGACAAAGTAAGGCAATTATTTTTCCTCTGTCTATCAATCCCTCTGCTTATCAGAAGCCAAATGCTTTTGGTTCTGAACTGTCTTGCACAATCCCTTGTTTTTCGCTTTGATTATGTTTTCTATGGCTTTCAATTAATGTACGAATGAAAGAAATTGAATAAAATGAGATCCTCAGTCCATCCCCTGCAAATGTCAGTCTGTCCATTTGTCTCTCTGTATGCCTGCCTGTCTGTCCGTCTTTCTGTCTTGCTTGTTGTGTTGCTCCCTCCGAACTCACAGAGGACACACATTACCAGTGTTCACAGTAATATCCTCAGGGCTCACAGACACCCTGCCAGCAGCATTCATTAGCAGTAGGCTTGCTGTCTGACTAAATATAACAAGCTTGGTCTGCCTCAACATGCCAGGATTTTATTGGAGGGATTTTTGCATGAAAACTCCAAGAAGTGATCCTGAATTGTAACCGTAGAAAAATATTCCCAAAGTGATTTGATGAAGAGATGAAATATTTAAAAAATACCCAAATTTAGAATTTGAGGTGATGGGTACAATTTAACTCTTCATGTTAAATGATGGGATTAAATACAATGGCATGCACTAGTATAATGCATGTGAATAATAGAACTGAGGCTGTACACTGCACACCCATCTTGTTTGGCGTCATAGGTTCCTACTTACAGTTTGTTGTAAAATGGGAGAGCAGTGGGATGAGTTAGAGGGATCTGTGAGTCCTTCCCCAGAAAATCCTTTTTTCATAAAACCCACTTTCCTGCACTTCCTAGTAATTCCGCGCCATTTTCTACAAAAGGGAACATTCGTTTTGTTTTGATTTTGGTCCAGCTGCTTAAATGGTACGCTCATTTTTGAGAGTGAAAGAGAAAGTGAGTGAGAGAGAAAGTAATTTGGTATTAATGACCTTTAATATCTGAAAACTATTTTAAATTATTGTTGATAAATGATCAGTAAGCCTTTTTTTTGTTATTTTAAGCAACCCTACAAAAACATTACATTTCATGATTTGTTCAAGAATCCATGTTTTTGGGTACAAAGTGTCTGAGTTTATGGTATTGTAGTCACTTTTGATCATTTAGATAATGAGGTAAAATTATAAAGGGGGTAATGCCATGTTCTTCACTTTTCCATGACCTCATGATGGGGTTATTAGGAAGGATGTCACATTTCTAACCATGTTCTCCCCATTCTATTCTATTCACACATTATAGGCTTCACAGGATACAGAAATAATGACATAAATATTTCTTGTTGTGGGCGTTTATCGTGTTAGGAGATATATAAATAAGGCATTGTTAGAAATGTGAGACTATTCCCTTTCTATTGTGCCCACTTGTATTATTGTCTGATGATATGAGAAGATGATATGAGAGGACACTAAAATATCGTTTTCCCCTTTTTTGTATGGCAGAATTCCAAAACTCAAGGTAAACGAGCTGCTAGTTTCCACTGATGCCATTGTATTAATTTGTGAGATTTTTAGCCTTGTGTATCCAAATTCCAGATAAGTTGGTAAGACATGGCACCTATCAATCATTGCTCTAACTGTAAGACAGAGCAAGGAGGAGGTGAAGTATGTTGTCTATATGTGGAAATGAAAAATGAGAGTGAAAACTCAACTTTGATCCTTCTAAATGAATACGTTGGGGAACAGATGCAGATGCTCTGTTTGCTCCATTGCTCAGGCGTGTATGCTTGGTCTGGGCTTTTTTAAGTTCTCTGAATAGAGCAGTAACCTATGCATTAAATATTAATTGTTTTTTGAAGTTCTCTGAATAAAGCAAAAGGCATATGAATTAAATATTGTGTTTTGTCTTAACAGCATTAGGGTTTCCCTGCAATTACACACAGAAATGACCACTATTCATCTTCTTAAACATCCTTTTCTTTACAGAATTTTTCAGTCAATACAATGATCCTGTGTCTTATGGCCCCCTAACATGGTGCACAAGAGTTAGTGATGATGTAACATCACTAACATTATCAAGTGACATTGAGAGTAGAAGCAGAAGGTTATGTGAAATGGAATTGAAAATGTATGTATGAGAAATATAAAGCAGAAGCTGTTAAAAATCACCAATCTGAAAAAAAAATTACATATGAATAGTGCTAATGTTTCTTTCAATTCATGACATCCAAGATGAACTGTACAGTATGAAGAACAGCAACCATGGTTTGTGTACAGCCAAAATGGTAAATTCAGCAGAAATATCTCCGGGCTGGAATTTACCTTACCAGATGGAAAAACAATGTCATGCATAAAGGCTAAGCTGTGGGGGTCCCTTCTCATCTGCTCCCCTGCTGAATGTCACCTCTACCAAAACGGATCAAAGGAAGTGCCTCCTCATTTTATAACTGCTATGCTAAATCAGCAGAATTTGGATCGTTACAAATTTGATTACCGCCTGTCCAACCTCAATGTTCCAAGCTAATTTGCCCGCAACGCTCACTTGTCCTTGCAAAGAAGAAGAACTGTTTGAGAATAAAACTGGGAAATCCTTTCTTTCCCTTCACCGCAAATCAGTGGCAGGGTTGTGGCCATGTGATCAGCAGAAGTATTCACGACCTGCCATGGTCATTAGGAGGGATTGTTAGGAGAGACAGCCTCTGACGTTGATTGAATACAACTGTGCAGTTCATTTCCTGCCTGACTTCCAACAAGGGCCAAGAAGTCTACTTGGTGTGGAAAAATATGTGAACCCCAATCTCAATTCTTTTTCTCAGTTTTGAACATCATTATTTAAGTAAATGTTTAAATTCATCCCATAATTAGTAATATTGATAAAGATCAATTGGATATGCAATTTCTGTGGAATACCTACTTTTTCAAGCAGTTTTAGATTAAATGATCCCTTATGCATGATGCTTTTTATGCATGTTCAAAATAGAGGCGCTGACATGTAGTTTTATGATATCCCAAACACATTGAGTTCTTTGTCATTATGTGATAAGCCACAGCCACATGCTACAATCAAAACCAAGCTTTACATTTTGACTCATACTAGAGCCCAAGAGCATGCGAACCAAATTTGATTCAATTTGAATTCAAAATATGAAAACATACAATTTCTAGCATTAGAGATGCCCCCCTTTGATTGATGTTAAATTGCCTTGGCAGACATGGTTTCACCTGCACCGAACAAGTATTGAATAGATAGTCTGATGATGGACAATCTGTTGTGGAGTTCAACCAGTTTTATGATAAGCTATGGCCTTTCTCAAATTCATTGGTAAATTGCATATTGTTTATCTGAATGGGCCTATTTATGGACCATTGTCCATAAATAGGCAGTCAGTCTGATAATATTGTGTAATATTGTTTCATTTATTGAGGACATTTCCAGAATGGGAAAAGCCTTGGGGAAATCCATTATTTTCAAACAAAAAACAAAAAACAAATAGTCCATTTGTACAGCAAGGTATGTGAATATGAAAACAGTGTGTATGGTAGATAGAAAAAGTCATAGGAATACACGTATTTTTTATCATCACTGTGTAGTTAATTTCTCTCTGACATGAATGAGTTAGTGTGATAGGAGTGCATTTTCAACTCATGCCTGCTTATGTTACTTAATAGTATCTACACCGCTAACGTTAAAGGCAGTGTTTGCATTCCTGCTCTTGTTTTCTTGTTTGGTTTCCTTCCTTCTCTATCTTACCATGTCCATATCATGGGGATCACTGATGCCCTGAAAAGGGTCTGTTGACGGAAACGTTGGTGTTTTTTCCTCATAAAACAAGAATAAGTGAGAACACCAGTGTGCTCGAGTAATTCTTTTATATTTAAGTTCACATCATGGGGACTGACAGGAGGACACAGAAAGGTAGATAATATACATCAGTGTTTTTATATCTGTCATCATTTTCCTTCATAGTTTAGAGTTTCACTGCCTGTGTCATTTTTACAAGGTCTGGCCACGCGCTCCATACCCCTCTTTCAATCGCCTAGCAGGATAACTATCTTTAGATCCTCTCTCTCCCTCCCCTTTGCACTTGACATGGTGAAAGTCTGGCACTGGTGAACACAAATGAGTGTGAGCTGTAGTGTATGTAAGCCACTGGAGAATGTAAGCCTTTCTGGTTTTAGGATGTTTATTCATCCTTTCTCAGCACAGTGTAATACTGTACAAACATGGCCAAACATGCCGGACATGGTCAACATCCTCGACAGTGCAGCAGTTTGGTATCGATGAAAGAGGGAATGTCCATTCATTTCAACAACAGGCAGAGAGTTTCTCTGGTAAAGCAGCATTATTTACACCTGTGGGAATGAATGGACAATGTATTAAGACTAGCTCCCTTTTCATGATGGAAATTTCATTACAGTAGATTCTATTTCCATCATCAATTATTAAAACATTGCTGCTTAATCAAGCAATCTTCGAGACACTGTATTTTAATGATGCCTCACAGATCAAGCAGGAGTCTTATTCGGATTGCACAGTAAGTTGTATTTAAATGAGCAAAATATATAGTATAAGTAAGTATTATCTTTTTTTACGTTTTGTATCATAATTTAAAAAAGAAGCTATTTCTTATTCGAACCTTGCTATTTTATTTACTTTTGATGTATTGGGGCTTCACATTAATCTGAATAAGCTGAGCTGCTTTAGGGAGAAACATGAGTAATATTGTTGAGCACTAATTTTTGTTTTTGTAGCTTGCTACAAATGCACTACCCACAACTACAGCTTTTAAAGAGTACAGCCCCAGACTACTGCCTGGTAGTAGTCTTGTATAATGAAATCTGACATGTTTATTGTTTAGGGCTATTTTGCTTAAGCCAATACGCAACTTCACTGGGGCATAGCCAATCGGGACTGGGGCATGTAGGGAGAGGGCATGCAAGCTAACCCTTTGTTTAGAGTCTTTTGGCCTTGTGGCAATATCTCGCCTCAGTGAGACTGCTGTAAGCTACACAGCCTGGCCTAATTTCATCTTCAATCAGTGTCTCAAAAGCCATCAGGGATAACTAGCAGCTCTAGCTCAAAGTGCATCTCATTTGTGTTTCCCGATATCAATTCATGATATTGTGCTCCATGATCTTCCTATTTAATTCAGCACAAATGTTGTCAGAGAGACTGAATGCAATGGATGTTAAAATATCTTATTAGCACACAGCAACTGATTAAGAGCAAAAAACAGATGGTTTGGAGAGGACTATTAGATTACCTCCTCCAGTATAAGCATCCCATGAGATGGAAATAGCCCATGGATGAAAATACCTATCGTATGCAAAATGAGACCTGTATTGTTCAAAGCTCCATCTGCTCCTCCTCACTACTAATAAACTTTGTTTCACATCCTAATTATGGACAGCCGTGCTAGCAAACTATCCCTTTGTAGAATAAATTATGCTCATTTTCCTATAATTAACCTGATTTATCACTACTATTTTTTCTCTTTAAAATGAACTGAAGTTACAGTACTGTATGCTATCTACATTTTCCACAGTGAAAATATGGAAATCTTCCCTGTGCTGTGAACTGATGTCATATTAAACCTGAACTGCGCTTATTGTTTGTAGTTGCATTTATTTTGTAATTCAAACTTGGACAGACACTCTAATAAATGCATGGAAACCTGATGAAGGAAAGCTCGGTATGTTTCACCACATACCGTGAGAAACCAAAGAGGGCTGAGAATGATGAAAAATGGATGTGCTCTTTTAGAGGGCAGCCATCCAAGTCTCCTGCAGCATGCCTCGTGCACTGTAGGCACTCTGTGTCCCCTGTCCTCTCGCTCCCCTGCTACCAAACCCTCAGCAGGGGTAGAAGGCCCTTCAGTGCCCTCAGTGGGGAGTCACCTATGAAACCCTGCACCCACGCATACCACATGTCCCAGATCATTCAGCACGGTTAGCTAAGCTGCCGCGGTTTTGTAGCCATTATCCATTTAACTTCGCTGCGCTGCGTGGTGTCAGCTTCCTTTTGTTAAGACTCATTCAGTTACAAAGTATTATTACACCCCGTGGAATAGGATAGTTTTACAAAGCCATCAAGGGAAAGCATTTATCTCATTGATTATGCATTATCTTTGAGAGGAGAAGGCATATGCACTACCTTCCCTCACAACCTTTCTTGGTTGTTCAGAAGGTAACACAAAAATATAAAGAAATGCCCTTGTGATAAAGGCCTTTGCTATGCTCCAATGGTCTCCATTGTCCCACTACTTTTAATTTCTGAGCATACGCATAAGCAGCTTAACTTTTTGCCTTTGCGGAGCAAAGAGCCAAAGCTTTGTTACTCCTGATGTCACCAGGCTTCCTCAAATCCTGACATTACTTTTCAAGATTTCCAAACTGTGGTTATAGACAGGAGGGGTAAAACAAACTATGTCACACTGCAACTATTCTAAACATTGACATTTAATGCACATCAAGAGATTCTAATAGAACCAATATTTTGTGTGGCTATTTCAGAGAGAGAGAGAGAGAGAGAGAGAGAGAGAGAGAGAGAGAGAGAGAGAGAGAGAGAGAGAGAGAGAGAGAGAGAGAGAGAGAGAGAGAGAGAGAGTGAGAGAGAATAATTGCCATACATGATGTAATATTGGTTAATAGTGTTGTACGTTTTTGAAGTTCAACCTATCAGAGCTAATGCTGGTTTATTTTCTGTTCTCTTTTAACATTGCTGTGTGATTTGTGATGTGGAGTAGGTGTGTGGAAAATGGAGGGATTTAGCAAAAGGACCAGTTTAATATGAGGGATTAACTGATTTGCATGGGCACTGATAATTTAAAATGCAGTTAAGAGAGGAGACATGGAACACAACCACTTTCCACCCCATCAGCTTCAATTTGTAGACAACTAGCTTGAATCAATAGGGCCACTGCTCTCAAGGATGCCATAAATGTTTCATTTGCATTCCCCTATAGCTGTGGGAGCGTGTGGATTGTGTCCTCTATACCAGTTTAATGCATTTACTCTGTAAGCTGCTCATTCCCAGTCACCACACTGTCAGCCCTGACATCTTTATTCATGAGCACAGCCGCTCACTGTAGATTCCTCTGAGGAGTATTAAGAGTCATGTCTTAAAGCCTTGATGCACACCAGGGAGGATTGGGAAGAGACAGGGAGTAATGATTATGTTGGAAGGTTTCTATGGCTCCTTAGTCTGCTATGCTTTAAACATTACAGGCACATGAAGTTTAGACAGACTACAGCACATGGAGGATGGGAGGATGGGAGACTAACTGAAGTCGCTTTGAAATCCTACTTGTCAAGAGCCGAGCGGTAGAAGTCCTCACCAGCAGTCCCCAGAGTGCTGTGTGTAATTGTCTTGCAGGTTTTCTTAGACAATCTATTCTAGCGGAGTAGCAGCTGGTTTAGGGTTTCCTCCTGATTAGTTGAAAAATGCCTAGACTGATGGCTGCTGATGGTAGATTAAACATGTATCCATGGCCTAGAATTTCATCAAACTCACAATGAAAAATTCAAGCCCCGGCTCTTCTTCAATGATTAAATAAAATCATATGGCTCTTTTTTCCAGGGTACACTCTCCATACACTACTGCTTGTAGATTGATTGGAAGACACTCTACGAATTGAAATTTGAGTTCAAAGCAGGAATATCGCAAAGCAGCAATGGATGCTTTTAAACTAGTGCATACTATTTTTTAAATTAAAAAAAAACCTGCACGCACCTGTCCCATTCTACAAGAGGAGTACTTTTTCATTGGCTTTGAAGGGCCATATCATGGTGACCACAAAGAACTGTGTGAGAAGATGGCAGGAGGTGGCAGTCAATCTGGGGATTTATGTCACTGAGCAGTAACATCATTCTAATTCTCTCTGACTCAGGATTGCTGCCTCTGTACACCATTCATACCAGGGCTAGGATTTGGCCAAAAGCGAATGACAGACCAATGACAAACAGCAGTGTTGGACCTCAAAGGCTAAAATGGTTTGCATTAAAGACAGACAAGCTGACAAAGCTGTATTACATGTAATGTATGGATTATTGATTAACATATAATATTACTATAGATTAGTAAATAGATCCCTGTATTATTATATCGAATCAATCTGTCTAATGAACACTATACCTTCACTGCAAACTACGATATGGGTGAATGCATCATGCATGTATCGCATCTTAAATAAACATTGACATTATTTGATTTTTAAATGTGTATAGCAAGTGTATTTATGGTAAAGTATGTCCTCATTAAAGCAGAGTACGGTTGACAGGGCAGCAGGTGAGCTTTGGACTCAAATGAACTTTCTGTCTCTTTCTACTACAGTCTCTCACTCTGCCGTCTATTGTAAGTATCTCAGTCACAAGACTAAGAGGATATACAAGCCACCATTTCAACAGCCAGTGTTTGAGACACCCACGCTCATGATGCTGTGAAATAAGGCGCTTGCCAAAAAAAAAAAAACAGCGCAGTATAATTCCACCTCTGTAAGGTCTTAATAAGTTGTCATGTGCAGCTCTTTGCTGTAACGCAGTGACTTTTTGATTATCAATCTCCCTTTCCCTTCCTTTACGGAGTTCACAATAACATTATTATAACACAATTCTCACACAGCTCCTTACCACTCAATGAAAACCATGAACGGGAGCCAGATCAAAATATAACATTGTTTTGATATGGATATACTGCAGCAAAGACACTGCTTATGTTTACCATGCAAGAAAGCTCTTAAATTCTGTTGTTATATCCCTCTTGACATATGAGGGAGGATCAAAGCTGTATATATACTTTTACAAAGTACATGAATAATATACACTACAAATACATTCAGCAACTGCAACAATAAGAGAGACGCTTAGCGGAGTTGTTTTAGAGCTGACTGTCCTTATTGTTTTGCTCTATCAAGGGCAATGTCTACCCCTCATCTTGTAACTGACTCTGGCTGGTCAGTATCAGACTGACAGGCCACGTTATGGAATGGACATATTGAGGAGCCGTGGTGGGTGCTCTCTCAGGGACAACATGTCACAAAGACCCCTCTCCGCTTCGGGGTATGCTTTGACAGCTGCACCGTTGTGCCAGGTCACTGACTCACCATCCTTACGGTGGTAGGTGATCTCCACCTTGCGCTCCTCTGATCCCAGCACAGCCTGAGACACCTGGCTAATGGCGTGTCCGTCGGTCAGCTGGCCGTGGAGGAAGTCACAGGTGCACGGCTTCTGCATGATGTCTGGCCTCGAGAAGCCAGTCATCTCACAGAAGCCATCGTTGCAGTATATGATTGCACAGTTCTGCACCCTGGCATTGGCTATGACAAATTTCCGATCTACATGAAAAAAAAACAAAAAAAACAAAAAACAATTGTCTATGAATGCACTGTAGACTGCCTACTGTGGTACATCTGACCTCATAGCCTACATCATGGTGTCATGTCACAAATAAAAACAATGTATATTAAGTTAACCATGACCATCACCATCAAACATCTTTTTAATGAAGCTGTACTATATAGCAGCATAGTTACTCCACCAATACAATTTAAAATGTAATAAAAACCTTATATAAAACAGTACAGGCAATAACTCAACAATTCCATCTCTCTTTTGTTTGTCTTCTTATCCAAGAAAATGTTCTTCAATTTCTATTTGTTTTCAATGGAACAAACTAAGCAAGTTTAAAATTAGACAAACTTAAAGATTTTCACTAATTTCACGCTTCTTTCTTAATTTTCACAAGTAAGCAAATTTAGTTACTAACATTCGCTTATCTAGTAGTAGCCATAGGTAATTTCGGTCGCACATCATGGAAATACTTACTCTGACCCTCGAATTTCCGAATTATTATTCCAAGGAAGGTGTTTTGTGGCGCTACGTGACCTCTTCGTACAGGCATGTTTGGGCACGGAATATCCCACGATCTTCAGTAAAAGCGCCTTCGCAAGTAAATCCCGAAGTTACAGTAGTTGGCTCTCGACGATATTTCCTTTACCACAAACCATACTCGGCGCAAGCACTCATTCCACTTTAAATGACCTTTCCTAGTTTCTCCAAGGAGTTATTCAGCCTGCATGCGTACCGGAGCATTTAAATGCCTCCTCGCCGAAACGCATGGAGTCGGGGAGGATTGCTTGGGTCAGATCCAGCTCGCAAACCATTTCTCGTTGAAGATGGATGCGATCTTGACGTCCTCGGTAGTGCTGTGTTGGACGCTTACAGCGGACAGGGGTTGATATGCCAAGGGGAGTGACGTTGCTCCCAGGGGGCTTTGTTTCCTCCACCTCGGGTAAGGTTAATTCCCAGCCTTGTGTAGTGAGATGTGGCATAATCGGAAACGCAGTTAGCAGAGGTTTATTTCGAATTTTGTGCTTCATAATCTGTTGCGCATTTTATGGCAAGAACAATGTGATTTTGCTGAAAACCGAATTATTCCTGTATGTTGTGGAAGGTTGTGTTATTTATGTCTTATATCGTTTGGATTCCACAACTTTGCAAAAAATGTGTATAACAGATAAGATGAACTGGACTGAGCCGCTGTCCGTGGTGCTGAAGTTTCAGTTCCACCTAATGGGAGTTAGGAAGCAGTACTTCACTGAATGTACTGTACAGTCGCCTATACTCGTGTTGTGCATTAAAATACTTCTCCCTTGTAGATTATTTTCTATCAATCATTCATGATATTTTAATGAATGGGTACATTCAGACCAGAGAAATATAAGTTCAGTCAGTCTCTGCAGACTGCAGCCTACAGCCAGGCGGTGTAAAAAATGAAAATGTGTGCATAATGCAAAACCCTACTTACAGTGCTGGAACATCTGCCCCAGTATTTCAGCAGGAGCTCATCATCCATCTGGTCCATTGAGAAAACAGGTTGAATGAAAGCAAAAGATACAAACATAGATCATATCAAGAGGTCATGCATTTTCCCTGACAACAACGAGTAACAACGTCGTTTAGTACTGGCTCTTATTACACTACTCACAATGACTTGAGTAATGATTATTATTGAACAAATGTCACCCAAAATGTTACACATTGGAATGTTTTAATCTAAAAGGGTATTTTTTTTCAAACAGCAGATGCATCTCCTTGAAACTCCTATAATGTTATTCTATTGACATCTATTAACATAACTAATAAGCTAAAACTCCATTGTGAGTTTTAGCTTGATAGCTCATCTAGGAACAAATCACTTCAATTTCCAATAGTCTGCTAAGTTACTTTTTTCCCAATATGCAAAGTAGTGGTGGCATCATAGCATTACAAGATGTATTAGATTAAACACTACTTGATTACAGTCACTGCACCTTGTTTTCTTACTTTATCAGAGGGACCTCAAAACTTAAAACTTGGTTGCCATGTTTTGCTGCGTAAGAATTTTTGAATTACTAGTTTAGACAGTTAGCCACATGTCTCAATTCAACTTTATGCTGGCGGCAAAATTGTATTTTAGGTCAGAGTGTACAGAAGCAGGTTGTGGCCCTCGGCTGATGTGATATTTTGTTGCCTCACTACCTCCTGTGAGCTTGTGTGGAGCTGCAGGTGTGTGGCTCAGGGTAAAAAAAAAACACTCCAGGTTTTCTTGCAGTTTTCTTGGTCTAAATTTAGAAGATCAGGACGAAAAACTTGTGGCAGTAGTTGTTCTCTTGTTCTTACGCCCCTCTCGGAGAAGCCGTATCTTTATACCAGTCAGCTGGGCTGGCAACTTTGGGGCTTTGCAAGAAATATGCAAGATAATCCTGAAGTGTTTTTCCTCCTGTATCCATGAACACAGACCTCCCCAGGCCACAGTGCTTTGTCTGCTGGGTTTTATTAAATCACTGTTGCATTAAGCCAATCTGCAGCTCTCATCCATTACTCACAACACAGCTACAGTTGAACCTTTCAGAGAACAGCCATTACTCACTAACAATCACGTTAGGAGAAAACTGTGACATGTGTTCTGTGTCCTTTGTTTTGTTGGTACCTTAGGATAAAAAATAAATTTATTAATTGTCCATTCTGGGAGTTGAATATCTTATGGTATTATGGCTGATGTGAGAAATATCATTATTGTATGCATCACACCTCAAGAAACATATTTGATTAATATTGATTAATATACTGAGTATTAAAAGCAAAGGGAATTAAGCAATGGGTCGGTCAGGGTGATATTTACTGACCTCATTTGAGAGCGCCACACAAGGGAAACAGTTTCCCATGGAGGCCTGTGTGCCCTTGGGTATAAACATACAACTACTCCAGCATGCTTGCTCATCTCACAAAGCATGCCCCATGCATGTGAATTACACTTGAAATAAGTATAAGTAATATATCTTCTACTGGAGCTAATTTGCTTTCCCTGATTGCTCAACTAGTAGAGAAAAGCAGAGCAGACTTCGACATGGAGAAGGATCCCATCTACCAGTACTGATTTGTACCTCTTTAATTGCTTGCTAGTCATTAAAATTCAGATTAGAAATGTACTGGATGTTGAAAGTGTTTTGTGGGTGTTAAAAGTACATCATGTAATGTTCAGACTGCTTTAAATGCTATATCTGGGAAGATAGTTGTGCAATTTACAGTAAAGAGGATAGATGGTTGGGTTCAGAAATCTGATGAGCAGACACCACCCTGCCCTACTATTAGGCATGAAGTTAAAGGGTGATGCCACTAACACATACTACACAGGTTTAATCTGTTGAAGTTAAGGGAGCAGTTACTCTAATGGCACGGTGGCTGATCTTTCATCTCCAAATGGTACATCTCACGCAATGCAGGGATGCATGACGTTAAATCTCCCACTCATGGCAGCTAGTAGTGTAGGTGATTCAACATGATTACTTTCATCATTCGGCTGCTATAGCAATATTGATTGGCCCGTCAGGTCTTAAGAGTTTCAGCTTTGTGTGATACCAAAGGGCATGGAAGAGGGAGCGCCTGGATTCAAGCATCCACCATTGAGCAAGACAGTGAATCCCTACCTGCTGTTCTGTCACTCTGTGGAGGAGGGAAAGTGCAAAGAGAATTTCTGCATGGGGATCAACAAAATGTCATATTATTTACATTACATTACATTTAAAAGGTATGCAAAATCCCCCCCCCAAAATTGTGGAATATCTATTTTTAAGTGCATTTGCTTCAAGTATACAATAGGCATGATGTCTGAAGTTCAACTCAAGCACTGATAAACGGGACACCGCACAGTGTACATTGCTTTTTTAAGCATGTTTTCTGGATATGGCATGGCTGTTTTGAAAATCATGTCACTGTTCATTCATTCATTCATTTCCCTTAATCTCTGAGAATTTAGAGCGATTTGAAAAACAGCAGCAGCAGCAACAGCAACAGCAGCAGCAGCAGCAGTAGCATCCAGTGTCCAGGGCCTAATCCAGGTCTCACGGCAGGAGCTGCAGCTCTCTGTCCTCTGCAGTGGCTCTCTCTCTCTCTCTCTCTCTCTCTCTCTCTCTCTCTCTCTCTCTCTCTCTCTCTCTCTCTCTCTCTCTCTCTCTCTCTCTCTCTCTCTCTCTCTCACTCTCTCCCCTGCTGTGTCCCATACACATGCACCCATGGACCACAGTTGCAGGGCTTACTCATTGTCCATATAAACCATTACTGCCCTGTCTCAGAGAATAATCCACTAGTGCAAAACACTAAATAGAGTGCTGTCGCTGCTTCTGCTGCTGCGTTTTACCCCATATGCCACCGCACACAGTCTAAACCATCTGCCCTCAATGAGACAAAATGGAGCAAACAAAAAGAGCTACCCGGCACCTTTCCCTTTTATGTGACTTCACAATATCCTTTAATCTGCCAGAGGTCAGGGCTTTGTCCCTCAGGCTCTATTGCAAAGTTACAGACTTATCAGTTCTGATTAGAAAGCCCACATAGTGTGAAAAATGTGCTTTGACAAATGGTTGTCTCATTTGCAGAGGGAAACCATGAGCAAATTGATTGTCAAAGCAATAATAGTGTTAGTGGTACTGCACATGATACATTGTAAGACCATGTTGAACGCTGAAGTGAAGCACTTCCAATTATCTTCTCCTGCTGCCTGGTCCACAAAGCTTGTTTTGGAACCTTGCTCACTTCACATTTTTCCATTAATTTGCAGGGTGTGAAGTGCTGCAGCATCTATCCCCAGTGTCACCATTTTTGGAGAACTAGTGCTAGGCCCTGGGTGAATACATCTGCAGTCTCTAGACACAAGCACCATATGTTGCCACCCACAAATAGGCTAGAAAGTCATTTGACAGTGAACCACTGACTGTGTGGCTTGCTTTGTCATTTGCCATTGTCCAGGCTGTGACTGCTGATTTGTCACAAAGCCAAGTGTCTTCTGTAGGTCAGCCATCCACTGTTGTCTGTCAGACTGGCAGTGGAGGGTGAGTTAGCCCTGATGGACATTCACCTTACACAAACCCTGCTGGTGTGAAATTATATTTACAGATGGGACACACTGTTCATTGCAGTTTAAGTAACCATGGTATCATGGTGTCCAGCATAAAAGCATCGTGAGAAACAAATATATGGGAAATATTTTTTCTAGTGAAAGAAAATTTCACTTAAAATAACTGTACAAAAGGTCATACGATTATGATCAGCAATCACATTAGGTGGTTTCAATGGGTTTTACATCAATGACACCGTGAAATATTCGGGGCACACACAAAACAACTTTCATTCCAAAGCTTTTCATAATATCCAAATGGCAATAGTTCCCCACTGAGATCATCAGCAGTGTCCCTTTTTCTCCAGTGGAAATGGCTCTCCAAGGCTACGGCAAAACATTACTGTAGATCCTTTACTCAGGGGCAGTGCACTGCCATTTAACATGACACGCAGAGGGCACCATCTCTGAACTTATTCCCAAGAAATAATTCACCTTCATGAATAATTTAATTGTTGCCCAATTAAATCAAACTAAAAGAGGCACACTATTCAAAATTACTTAGAGCAAAAAGAAAAGAACATGTGATTAAGGACTGCAGGTTAAACAGCACTAAAAACAACTATGTTGTATGTCTTCCTCTAATAGTGCTACAACAAACACAACAGCAACAAACAGTATTGATTTTCTCATCAGTGAATCCTGAAGACTGCAAGGCTTAATTGCTTGAAAGAAAACTAACCCATAAACTGCTTGTACACATATATATTAATAGCATTTTGTTTGTGCTTGTATAGGAAGCACAATATAGCAAACTGATGAGTCAGATACGCTCATCAACCTAATGAATTTTACAGGCATGATATGGAGATGTCTATATTACTCTGGCTCTTCTCACTATTTAGTGTTAAAGTGTTAAGCAGGTATATGTAGTTAGTGATGAGATTGAGTGTAGTTAAAGAGCAACATATCAACGAGAATATCCTTACACTTGATGGGATCAGAGAAGTAAATGCTTTTCGGTAGAACATCCTTGTCTCTGTTGTCTCTGTTTTTGTCTAAGCGAGACTTAATACAGATGTCATGGAGATGTGGAACAGCTCAAACTACGGCTCGTCTCTTGGCAAGTTTTGGGAGGATCAGTTCATTAGCACTGTTGTCAAACTGCTGGCAGGACTCAATGGAGTGATTACCTCATTTCATTTATCCCGTCTGTGTGATCAGAGGTTACCATGGAAACTGACGTGCCCCAGTGGATCCGCTACTGGCCCTCTCCCCCTGAGAATGTATGCTACTTCACATATCATTGTTCTATGGATCTGTTTTCTTCATATCTTATGACTTATAGTCTGAAAATATTAGAGTGCTGCCTAAGAATTCAGAATACTGTAATATAAAATGTTATCTAACTGTTGTAAAGGATAAATAAAATGCTTTCAGTTTTATTATAAGTGAGATGTTGAGCCGGCTAATATAAAAACATAGGCATGACTAATGCAGCTTTAGCTTTATTGAGTATTACAAAATATGGCCCTTATGCAGTATATTGTTGGATACTGGATAATGGTACTTTCCAAGTGGGTGTGTATTATGGTTTAGTCTGCAGGCACAAACAAGTCCCATCTCTTCCTAGTCTGTCTGGTTGGCACAGCTCACATGGGGGACTCTCATTGTGGGTAGTCTCCACAGCTCTGCCTCTCTGGAGGGCAACTAACACAAAATGTCCTTCTCCACACCCAAACTGACTAACACAGATGCTGTTATGCCTCAATTAGACAGCCTGCACACCACTCAGACTTTTTAGAGTATTTTCCACATGCACAAGCTCCCAAAGAATCTGATTTAGGAACTAGTGCATTACTGTCATTATGCCCACGAATGGATAGACAGGTCTTGCGTATAATATATCTACTGGGGGAGACAACTAAGGACAAGACAGGGGCAAAATAACTGGAGCGCTTACATCACATTTCACGGCTTATGATATACAGCTACCACACTCCAGAGAAGGTTTGTTTCATCTATGATGACTCATTAACACTGAACAAGGATGCATGTGCCTTTGTATCTTGCTGATAGGCATCTTTTCTCAAAGGGCAAAGGTTTGTTTTTGTACAGCAATACTGGCTGCCTAAGCATCTTTTCATGAATACACCCCTGTACTATACTGTACCTCTCTCTGACCTTTATCAACACTCAGTGCCACATCAGTCACGCAAAGGTTATCTGTAATGATTGAAAATAGAATAGTGGTTCATAAGGCAAAAGGCAAGGCAAGGCAAACTCTATTTATATAGCACATTTCATACACAAGGCAAATACCATGTTCTTTACATAAAACAGAAAAAGTACATACACAGACCACAACTATTTAAAATGACATTAAAAAAGAAAGAGAAGAAAGAAAGATAGAGATAGAGATAAAATAGGTAAAACACACATAAAAGAAATAAAAGAAATAAATAAAGAATATAGCCGCAAGCGGGGATTGAGGGGTCCAAGCACAATTTGATAAGACAGACAGATACACAAAACATTACAGAAGGTAGAAAGACACACAAAAACTGACATGTTGTGAAGATCAAACATGCAGTCTAACACCAGCTTTTGTGTTGGGCTGTGACTTCTGTCAAGTTCATCATTTCATTGCAACCACATTGTTGAAGTTATTCACAACGGCCAAACTTTCTATTAGAACACATACTGCTTGTTCTTGACAACTAATGACAAGCCTGGATTTAAACCCACAACTTTCCACACAAGAGGCAGACACTTTACCTACTGAGCTAAATTCCTGCTACAGGGTTACTGAGGAGAAAATAACTAAAGGGAGAAGTATTGTGATACTGCAGCCTATGATTGACAGCACTAATCACTTTATAAAACATTGTAATACTCTGGGTTGAAAGGTCTGGCCACACCCCAATCAGTGATGCCAATCAGGTATTTTGCCTTTAAGAGATGATGTCAAACACCTGTTTGAGTTTTCTACACTGTGATTTAGTGTTGATTTACTTTTCATGAAACTTCAAAATGGTCACAATTCATCAGGGACTTGAACTCACAAGCTTATGGTCCAAAGACCTGAGCTTTACCATTCTGCCAACTTCCACTTTGCTGTGTGCCATTGTGGGGAAAACTGAGTAGTGGGTGGAATTTGCAACCCACCTGCCAATTTTTGGTGTTTCTAGGTCATACAGTTTTTGCTACACAAACACTTTTAGCAGAAACAATAATAATAAAAAGACATTTTCACAGGATCACAATAGGCAACCTTCGACTTAATATTACCTCAATAAGCACTTGAAAAAATACCACATGCTTGAATTGCTACATTGTTGGCAAGTATGACTTAGCCACCTGGGGATTCGAACCCTAGACCATTGTATCCCCAGAGAAGGTGACTTACTGACTGTGCCAATGGGGAAACCTGGTTCCCACACACCTCACGAGTTGAGGCAATGACATCACATGTGCAAAACTGGGGTAATTTTGTCTTTAAACTTAAAACACTTACAACAGTCAAAATGTTAGTGATAAAATTCTGAAAACAATCACACATTCTGCTGGTTTTGGGTGTATTGTCAAATATTTTGGTGAAGTTTGATCAAACATTTGGTGAAATAGAAAATGATGTGCATACAGTACAAATTACAGCAAGATATTGAATATCACTGCGGACTCACCCAAACTTGATATCTACCATCTAGAGAATGTCTGTGTCAATTTTGGTAGCATATAAATGAAGACTTGTGGAGATATAGATGTTAATTGATTTTGCATATTTTGAAAAATATAGAGTGACGGACTTCTGAATTGACCATAGGTTGCAGTGAGGCAAACTTTTGTCACAATTCAGTGGATGTGCTGAAAAAAATTTCAGCTCTGTAGGACGTACAGGTGATTTATTTAGATTTTTTGAATTTTGGAATGTGAAATGTCTAGAAATTTAGATTTGCTGCAATAAGCCATGCCCACTAATCAATCATTACCAAATTTTATGCATCGACTGAGTCATGACCCTAGATCGTGCGAACCGAATTTCGTCCGAATCCATGTAGCTGATTACGAGATATAAACTTTTTGCATTTATAGTGCCCACTAGTGGTAGAGTTGAAAATGCTTTTGGGAGTATGTTCACGCAACACTTCTCAACATGTGTTTAACATTTTGGCATAATTCGATGAATGGTTAATTAGTTATGGGCAATTTAGTGTTATGGCGTGTTTCGTTAAAAGTTTATTGGTCGATAAAAGCCAAATCATTTGACCTATCAATAACCTTTATACAACTTTGAAAGAAGATGGTCCCAAGATTCCGCACACCAAGTTTCATGTGAATTGGATGAATGGCCTAGGAGGAGTTGCAAAAAAAGTGTGTCTTAAATAATTAAAAATGGCGGACAATGCAATATGGTGGACATTGAAAGTGATATATGGGTTGGACTCGGCACATTCCAAAAAATCTAGGAACACAAGAATTTTCAGTCTACGACACACGGTTCAGAAGTTATTGGCCAAAATGTAAAGTTGCTTGTTATAGCGCCACCATCTGGCCAATGTGCATGGACTGCCTTGCCTGAGTAGCGGTGTGCCGTAGGAGCCCACCTGCCAAATATGGTTGCTGTAGGACTTACGGTTTCTGAGCTGCAGATACTTTTAGCGGAGAAAAAGAAAGAAAGAAACAATTCCAGCAAATACAATAGGGTTCCAACACTACGTGCTTGGACCCCTAATAATAACACCTGTTACAGATGATTTAGCGGAAGGCCACAGAGAAAAGGAATGTTTTGAGCTGACTTTTAAAAGAGCTGACAGTGGGAGCACATCTCGGTTCTTCAGGAAGTTTATTCCAGTAATTTGGAGCATAATTATTAAAAGCAGCTTCACCTGATTTAGTTTTCACCCTGAGAACAACTAACAGACCGGTTCCAGATGACCTCAGAGGTCTGGGAGGCTCATATCCTAAGAGCAGGTCAGAAATGTATTTTGGAGCTAAGCCATTTAGCGCTTTATAGTCAAGTCAAGTCAAGTTAATTTATATAGCCCTTTGTCACAAGCATGTCTCAGAGGACTTTACAGAGAATGTGTCTAGCTAGGTCTAACTAAACACAATCAATGGTGAACAAAGTTATGTAGGACAAACATAGCAAAAAAACACAGGTAGGCAAGAGCAGATTTAGCAAGACAAACAATATACCTATTCTACATAGCCTAACCTACCCGGCACCCCAGCCTTAGACCCTAAATGCACACAAGGAAAAACTCCCAAGAAAAATAGGGCAAATAGGGATCTCCCCCCGGGACGGCTTATCGTGCAATAGGTGCCGGGCAAAACATTGACAGAGTCATGGGCAACAATAATGACAGAAGCAAACAGAGAGAAACAAAAAACACTATACTATAGACAAGAAGCAGAATTTTGAAATCAATTCTATGGCACACTGGAAGCCAGTGCAGTGATCTAAGAACTGGTGTAATGTGTTCTGTTTTCTTAGTCTTAGTCAGAACTCTGGCAGCAGCATTCTGACTGAGCTGTAACCGCCCCAGAGTTTTTTTGGGGAGACCGGAGAAAAGACCATTGCAGTAGTCTAACCTGCTGGTAATGAATGCATGTATCAGCTTTTCTAAATCAGGTTTTGACATAAGATCCCTTACTTTGGCTAAATTTTTAAGGTGATAAAAAGCTGATCTTGTTATGGTATTGATATGGTTGTTAAAATTGAGATCGACATCCATAATAACACCAAGATTCCTAGCTTGGTCTTTAATCTTGAGAAACAGGGAGTCAAGGTGAGCCCTAATTGTCTGCCTCTTTTCCTTAGTGCCAAAGATAATTACCTCCGTTTTGTCTTTATTTAGCTGAAGACAGTTTTGGCACATCCAGTCATTCATTCCCTCAATACACTGAATCAGAGAATCTACAGGACCAAAGTCACTTGAAGAAAGAGATATATAGAGCTGAGTGTCATCTGCATAATTGTGGTAATGAATGCTATTTTTCTGTATGACATGTCCTAGTGGAAGCATGTAGAGGTTGAATAAAAGAGGGCCAAGGATTGAGCCCTGTGGAACTCCACGTCATACCCTGTCAGACCCTTTCAAAGACAAAGATAGACACAAAGTAGTTCCTCCCTTGCAGGTAGGTCTTGAACCAATTTAAGGCTGGGCCAGAGAGTCCAACCCAATTTTCTAGTCTATCTAATAATATTGTGTGATCAACAGTGTCAAATGCAGCACTAAGATCCAGAAGTACAAGGATAGAAAGCTTGCCTGAATCTGTGTTCATACGAAGACCATTACAACTCTAATAAGGGCTGTCTCAGTACTATGACGAGGTCTAAATCCTGATTGGAAATGGTCAAAGTGAGCATTTGAAATTAAATAGTTGTTAAACTGGTTGAAGACAATTTTTTCCAGGATCTTACTAATAAAAGAGAGATTGGAAATAGGTCTGTAATAACTTATCACAGAGGCATCCAGGCAACTCTTCTTTAACAGAGGCTTAATAACAGCAGTTTTCAAAGCATTTGGGAAAACACCAGACAAAAGAGAGCTGTTAACAATTTGCAATAGCTCATTCACCAAACAGCTAAAGACATTTTTAAAAAAGCTTGTGGGCAGAGGGTCAAGGCAGCAGGTGGACGACTTAAGCTGTTGCATGGTGTTCTCAGGTGTTGAGTAGCCAATAGCAGTAAAATTTGCCATATTACTTACATTATGCGTGAAGGAAAAGGAGGCACCTTCCTGTTAGGCATGGAAGCACTGATGGTTTGTCTGATACTCACAATTCATTACATTTAGCAGTACAAAGAAGCTCTGGGGCAATTGATGCTGGGGGATTTATCAGTCTATCAACAGTAGTAAAAAGTGTATGTGCATTGTTTGTATTTTCACTAATGATCTTGGCAAAAAAAAAAGGATTGTCTGGCATTTTTCGATTCTATGTTGTAGTTTTGAAGCTCCTCTTTGTAGATATCATAGTGAACCTGGAGTTTTGTTTTTCGCCATTTACGTTCAGCCTTTCGGCATTCTCTTTTCTGTTGTTTTACAGACATAGCATTTCTCCTTTTTGCTTACCAGAGATTTTCACCTTAACTGGTGCAATGTCATCAATGGCATTCCTAGTTTGACAATTAAAATTTTCAACAAGGTCATTAATACAATGCGCAGTGGGCATTTGTGACATAGATATGGCATTCATAAAAGCTGCAGCAGTATTATCATTGATGTAGTGTTTTTTAACAATTTTTGGCCTAGCTTGTAGTTCCAGATTTATGGACACATCAAAGAAAACACAGAAATGATCAGATATGGCAAAATCAATAGTAGTTTTAGTTATATTGAGACCCCTAGTGATAATCAAGTCCAAGGTATGCCCCCGATTGTGGGTGGGCCCCGACACATGCTGAGACAGACCAAAAGCCTCTAGCATACTAGTTAGCTTTCTAGCATGGTTATCATTTGGATTATCAACATGAATATTAAGTCACCCGATATAGCCAGACAATCAAAATCTGTGGAGATTTTGGACAGTAGTTCACCAAATTCGTCAAAGAAATTGTTGGACTGTTTAAGTGGTCTATATACAATCAGAAATAAAACTTGAAGAGTACATTTCAAAGTAAAAGCAAGGTATTCAAAAGATGTAAAATCCCCAAATGACATCTGTTTGCACTGAAACACATCAGAGAAAAGAGCTGCAACACCTCCCCCTCTCCTGTCAGCTCTAAAAACATCTAAACAATTAAAATTGAGATTCAATAAGAATAGCCATTCTGCCATTTTTGTCTAACCAGGTTTCATTTAAAAACATAAAATCAACTTTATAAGTAGTAATTAGGTCATCGATCAAAAGAGACTTATTAGCCAGAGACCTAACATTAAGCAAGCCAAGCTATATGTTTTTTTGGGCTAGTTTTAGATTATTGGTTACAGGCCCTGAGGCAGGATGTCTGCAATTGTCAAGTTGATTCACACTTACCAAATGTGATAAGTTTGCAGCATGGAGAGGGTACGTCTTGCTTATTCTACTGCTAGTCAAAACAGGAATGGGGAAAGTTACAGGCACTGACGTAAAAACTCTTGGTGGGTTGTAATCCAGAATACTGGGTCCCAGCTTGATATGGGAAATTTCATGAGTACCAGCTACATTGTAGCAGGGACCCCAAGGCCATCAGTTGTTTGCTTCTCCGGCATTGATATCAGCAACGCTGGTGTGACACAGTGTGCTTGGCGCCTCCAGGATGGATGAAGGTCGAGGGGGGCAGGGAGGGGGAGGACGTCTGGGCGTTAAAGAGGGGGGGCATGGGCGAGGGGGACGAGGGGGGAAAATTGAAGAGTGGGGCTTTGGGGGTGGTGGAGCCTGAGGGCTGGCTAGAACGGTGCGGGGAAGGGGTCAAGAGGTGAGTTTAAGTCCGGCATTCACCAGTTCTTCCATCTTATCTGTGAATCCTAAGAGGGGAGGCGGGGGAGAGGGAGAGGGAGGAGGAGGGGGAGGGGGAGGGGGAGGGTGATCTGCCAAGGCTGGGACTGGGGCTGCGGTGGGAATGACTGGTCATCTATGGGTTGCTGTTGAAGTTGGGACTGAAGTGTGTCAGAGTTGAGTGCATCCAGGAGGGGGGCAGATGGGTGATGAAGGGAGTAGAGGAGATTGTCCGGTAGTAGTTTCACTCCGGACCCGTTTAGATGGTGGCCATCTGCTATGAAAAGGTCTCTACGCCACCAGAACAGGTTAAAGTTATCAATGAAGTTCAGTCCTTTCAAATTGCAGGTTTTGGACAGCCATGTATTCAATCCAAGTAGCCTGCTAAACTTATTGATTCCTCTGTCAGCTGTTGGTAATGGCCCACTGAATCTCTAGTTTGCCAAGTCTGTTAAAATTGAAAAAAAAAAAAATGAAATCCAGCTTCAGCAGTTCCGACTGCTCTTTGCGAATATCATTTGTCCCCACATGTACAATGATTTGATTCATTTCTGGGTACTTAGGGGATTTTTTCACTGATATCACAGACCATTGCACTTGGAAGACAACATGTTTTGATCATCTTATCACTTATGTTTCTGATAGCGGCGTCTCCAACAATGAGAATGTCCGGCACAGGTGTCTGCTCCACTGGGGGGCCAGGCTTCTTGTCCGTCCAAGCCTTTGACTTTAACCCTTTATCTGTGCACACCTTAGTCCGTCGCCATTTTTCCTTGTGCAAATGATCAATAAATCATAAATTTAGATGTCCAAAGAATGATGAGGAACACAACTGACAATTTTGTGCAATCTCATGCACTAGTTACCCCTCATTAAAACGTTATGAGCTGAAGAATGAATGAGGCCCTGGACAGTCTTAAAAAAAAGGAAGCTGCCTTTTAAATTTCGGATGCTGTTGAATCTAATCACTCCCACCACCACTGCTATAAATTCCTGCAATTAAGGTTTTGGTAGTTACAAAAGAAGTAACTCTTAACTCTGCAAACTTAGAGATGATTCCCTGCAGGAGTAAATGGCTCTATGCTGACATCATATGGTAGCTAAGGCAAATTACATCTAAGATTTTAGATGTGACACCTCTTAACCCGAACTGTGTCCTGACCCTGTTTGATCCACCTGTAACACACAAGCACCTGATCTCTATGTAAAAGGAGCTTAAGACAATGCATGAAACTGGTTCATTGCCACAGCAGAAATGCAGAGCATTTTGGGGTATTGGGGTTTTTGGTTGGTGGATCCCAACCATCAAACCTGGAAATTATTATTTCAATAGAATTCTTTAGTTAGGACTGCAACAGGTTGATCAATGAACATCCTACATAAGAAAGTTAAAGATATTAATCTTATTAATGGTAGCGTACCCTATGGCAGACTTAATTAGTGGCATTTGATGAAGTTTATAACTGTGCTTAATGTAAATTGATACCCAACCCAGAAATATTGGCCACTTTACATTGGCCTCATTCCAATGTGTTAAAGTAGAGAAAAGTACTTTAAGCCAAAAATAATCCTACATTATAATACTACAAAATAACTAAACCCCCAAACCCAAATCTGTGTAAAGCCTGACATCTAATGGTAAAAAGCATGCTACTGAAATTAGTCTTGTTTATTTACATAGCCCTTTATTACAGTCAAGTCTCAAAAGGCTTTATATCATCATGTACCATACTACATCATACATAGGCCTATACATACTACATACACATCATAAACATCCTATACTAGGCCATCTACTATTGGCTTTGGTGCCAGGTGATGTCACCTTCTATAGACTATAACAGGTGATGACATCACCACCTGTTGTAGTGTGTTCAAGTATTGGCAAACCCTGGTCACAAGTAGTCTGTTTGGAAGATAACCAAAACAGATAAATAGATAATAGGTAATGGTTTTATGTAGAGCTATTACAGGACCAAGTAGAGCATTGACATTAGTGCTAGAACCTTTGTTCATAATGGTTTTATTAATGGGACAAAAAAATAAAAAAGGGAAAGTTACCATATGATAGATTTATGCAACTGCAAAGCAATTTACAGTCTCATGAACAATTACAGTCATGACATGGATTACTTTAAGCACAGTGTGCATCCAGTGACATAAAAAAAAGCACATCCAAAGTCATTATTTCAGCAATTTGTCTGTCATAGAAAGTGTTTTTAAAGGTTTTAGAGTGTTCATTAAAAAAGTAAAAGAGTAAATTGTGATTTTAATATATTCAGTGACGTTAGACTACATTTTCAGTGTTTTGTTATAGATAATGTTGCCGAGAGGTTCCAGATAATCCAAATGTGCAAAATACCGTGCATATAAAGACTTCCCATGCAATGTGAAGTCAAGGCAAATGAGGTGAAGTTCATCAACAAACAAACTGTCACAAAAAGTGCTTTGCAGAAAACAAAGGACACAAATACAGCTAAAACCAAAGATAATAGATACAAGTGGTACAACAAGTACATAACATCATAAGCTCCAAGAAATGGGCCCAGAGTTTATGCATGTATCTGTGCATATGTGTATGACTGTGTGCGCTTGCATGCGTATGTGTGAGCGGTTATGAGAGCCATGGTCAGTTCCAGGGCCGTCCAAAGGAGGAATATGCAGCAAGGTCGAGGTTCTTTTACTTACAGTAAGAGGAAATTTAAGGGGAAACTCAGGGTGCAAGGGGAAATTAGTAAATTTTTTCTTACCCATAGCACAAAATGACCACATCTGTGGTTGTTTCATAGGTTTGTTGATCAATACCAGTGACAAAACTCACTTTCTGGCCCAGGTGAAGTAAACATCAGAGATGCTTTGCTACAAGCAGAAACTTGTAGCAAAGCATCTCTGATGTTTACTGTTTTCTGGCCCATACTCTGTTTTGAAACAAAAAATCCCTAGCCATTGGAATTTTAAGAATCACAATCACTGGCCCTCAACGTACTTTTAAATTTTTTACATTTTACATTTTCAATTGCTCAACAACAGAGGACAGTGCTACGAGTGAGCGACTGGCATAATAAGCCTCATTCTCACGCTAAAAAAAAAATTACAAAGCAGTAGCCTGTCATTACAGTATTTTGCATTGTGAAATATTACCTGTTCTGTTGGATCTCTGCTCCAATAAGGTAGTTTACTCTTCCTTTGTGAAGTGTGACTTTTTTGTCAGTTACAGACTTTGCGAAGACTGTAGGAGGAGATAAGTTACGTATATATCAATGTTTTTGCATTTCCTACTGGTCACTGTAAAGTTGGCCGAATGGCTGAGGCACAAAAGAGATGGTTCTGTTCATCAGTCCAGGTGTTTTATTTACAAGCAGTGCAGTCCCATGCAGCTTATATACAGTGCAGACAAAAAAATTGGCCAATTGAAGAAAAAAGGAAAAAATACAACTTGCAAAAAAATAGACAAAACGAAGAAAAATATACAAGGCAAAAAAAAGGATATACTTATAAATCAAATCTGCACTATTAGGCAATGCCCCTTCAGATAAGGGCCCTCTGCAGATGACAGCATTCTGGCCTGCCTGCCTCTGCCAGCAAGATCTGCTATCCTCTCCCCAAGGAGCTCCAGCCTCCACCTTTATATAGCAGCTGGCTCCTACTAAGAGACATCAATTAGTATTTGATAATCAATTATCTCCTAGCATTATTTACCTGGTTCATATTACCCCACAATATTATATTCAACAATAATAAAGGTCATTAGACATTTCCAAAAACAACTGAACCACTCCAAAAGTATTAAAATAACTTTTCAAGAAACCCACAATTAAACACCGCTGCCACTTTACCACACTTGGTTCCCGATCCCCTGGAAACCCCCTCCAGAAAAGGAAGTGGAACGCTCCGCCTCGGGTTTTCCGGGTCTAAAACAGAGAATCGTCCAGTGCAGCACAGAAAACAAGTGACAAACAATTCATTTGTGAAAAGTACGTGAATAAATATACTTTTAATTGCAAAGACTATACGTCTCTTGTCTTTTTATTTACACTGCAATGTTTTGTGTAAATGAGTAAAATTACGACTGGGTCGCTATGTATTAACTCTACCAATACTGCTATCGGCGGCCTCCGACATCACAAACAGAGAGGGAGAGCGAGAGAGAGAGAGAGAGAGAGCAAACGCAACGGTAACATGGACACCTCTATGCCAGCAAGATGTAATTAGACGTGACTATGCAGCGTTGTGTGTGTGTTTGCATCTTAATTTCTAGAGGGCACGGGATATCCCTGTGACAGTCACCAGTAGAGGTCAATATAATTCATGATCACGTAGTGCCCCTTTAAATATTGAGACTGATTTCCTGATGATGACAGGAAGAGGAAGGGACACTTATAAAAAAAAATGCTCTACTCCCACTTGTTTACTTTTGAATACAGGGGATGACAAGGAGTGTTGCACTCTGAGTGGAGAATAAGGGTTGGCACATAGGTAGTTAGTAGCCTAAATGATTAATTCACTGAGGCGCAAGCCAAGTATTGCCTTTTAAGTTAGAAGTAAGACTTTTAGTGAATAGAGACTTAGACTGGTGTATTATATTTGTGGTTTAAAGGAGTCCACAGGTTTTGACTATGGTGAAGTTGCGTATTGTAATGTCCAATGGGGACAAAGCACAAGCCCATCACCTGATACTCCCCAAGTAGCGACATTACCACTGCGCCAACAGGGACATCCCATGTGGTGGAGCAGCTAGCGGGCCCTTCCAGTGTTGCTACAGTATATACTTTATATATCGGGCATCAGCTTTTAGACTTCCTAACAGTTATTGTTATTCTAGTTTTTTATACTTTGTATCAGCTTGCATGAACTTTATACTTTGTATCAGCTCACATCAACTCATCACCATATTCTCTTTTCCTTTCCTTTAAGAATAATTATTGACAATTTAATGTGGGGAGTTTGGGGTTGAATGTATCCTTAATTTAAACTAATACATCTGATTGAAACCAGAAAAGTGACACAGCCTCACCACAGTATACTACAGAACCTACCTTAGTTGTAGAAAATTGATAAGATGGTTCTTTATGGTGAAGTAGCCTACAGTATGGTTGCTATAGTGATAATTGTCAGAATTCTTATTATGCAAGGCCTCAATTAAATTTACCATAAAGCGTCATAATATAAATAGGTGTCTGGCCTTTTTACCTTATAGTGATTTACCAAAACAGAGACTCTGTTACGTATAATTTTTAGAAGTGCATGTTAAACAGAAGAGGGCAGTGTTGACCATGATATAAACAGTCAGACTCTCCAACTCTCCAACCCAAAAGAATCCAAAGCATTGAGAATTGCTTTTGATTGCAGAACTATTTGTAATTATTGCTAGTTGTAATGGTTGACTGTATAAAAGTCTCCATGAATCTTAACCAAGAATTATTGAATTGTCTTTTTGTATTACAAATTTTCCAAAGCTAATATAAGCACTGTTTTTCTTTAGGACCCCTCAAGTATATTTTTAATGTAGCCCACAAAACACCTTCATGACATCTGTTCTAGGTTTTAACACTTGTGCATGGAAGGCTGGATATGTGGATGAAAACACACTTACAACAAGCGTCCTACTGTGACTTGGGCTCAATATTAATTTTCCAGCTGGAGGCTCTGATGCTGGATGTCTCCAGACTGATTCTCCCAGAGTGAATTGTCTGGACAGACCAAACACGTGGGACCAGTGATTTGGAAGCATCATTGTTGTTTTGCCATGCATGACAGTGTCAGATTACCATACTGAGGATTAACAGAGCAGCGTTGTAAGCCTGCCTAGGCACTTGCAGACTAGCCAGAGGCAGAGCGAGGACTAGAGACAGAGAGAGACATAATAAGACAAAAGACATACAGAGAGAGAGAGAGAGAGAAATACATTTTCAAGGTGTGACCAGTTACTGTATGTTGTTCTTTGCTTTGTATGAACATATTTCATTAGTATTTGATTATTTGAGTACTTAGATGACTAATTTTCTATTGTATCAGCATGTTTGAAATATGCATCATGTTATACAATAGATGTCACATGCTTTTTCCTCTGAATTGGTGAATGCTTAGTGCTGTGTAAATCCTTCCTAGTTGGTGTGATTCATAGTGAAGGAAGTCTGTTAGGAAGTAGAGTAAGTGTACTTTGAAGTTGTCTCTCCAGTGAAGAAAGGTGGAAGGTGTTAAAAGTCATTCATAAGTGTGGCTCTGATGATAGTAAGTTGTTCGTGTGAAGGGGAAAATGGTGCCATACCTATGTAACATTCATATCATTTGAATTATGAATCAGAGTAAGGAGAAGTCTATGTTCTAAGTTGATGAATATTTAAAGGATTGAGTACACAGATCATCATATTGACAAAGGTAGAATACTAATGTCCTCTTCTCTGAGTCTGATTAGAGGTTAAGCAGAATGCTAACTGCATAATTTATTTTTATTCTTGCATTTTTGTACCTTTTGATTTGGCTTTTCTTTTTAGGTTTGATAACTTCTTTGTGTAGAAGTTTTTTTTTCTGCTGAAAATATGAATAGATATAAGCACTGCATGCAAATTAGGTAAAATTGGTGTCATCTGTGTTTTGCATGTCAAAGAAAGTTAATGATATATTTCACCTTTTATCATGCAAGCATATACCTATTTAACCTTTTTTCTTTTGGTGTAGCAGACGTACCTGGTGATGATAAGTACGAGTCTTTATGTTCAAGGCCCGTTCCACAGCAGTTGACACACACAGAGTGTTCATTGTCCCCACTGACACACACATTGTCCCACAATCTGTTAAATTGAATGTTGTATTTAACTAGTTTGGAACCGAGGCAGAGTTACATGCTTTTGTATCATTCTAACTCCTCTCTCTGGTGGAATGTGCTTATTTCAGAGAGAGAGAGAGAGAGAGAGAGAGAGAGAGAGAGAGAGGGAGAGGAAGAGGAAGAGGGAGAGTGGGAGTGAGAGTCCATGCAGGTGAGAGTGTCTAACAGTGAGGAAATCAATATGATGTAAATTATTAAGAGCTCAGGAATGCGTCTGACCCCTACTGTCTTGCAGCAGGCTGGGCTCTGAAGGCTGGCAGGTGGACGCGGGCTTGGACTCTCCCTCTAACACTCATTAGTGGCTGGGAGCCGGGGCTCCTTGTGAGTGGGAAGGCAGGGATCACAGCGGGGAAGTGATGGCCCAGGCCTCTCACATCCCGGCTCAGCCTTCGCTCTGGCTCCGCCAGCCTCTCCCTGGAAGCTCATTAGTAAGTGCACTGATGCATAAGAGCTAGTCATTAGCTGGGCTTTTTTTCCGTCTTCATCTCTCTTTCCCCCGACACCATGTCTGATCCTGAAGACCGGTGGCAGCGCTGGTTTAAAAGACGAGAGAAGTCCACATTACCGCAGGTACTCTAGACATATGGATATGAGATTCTCTAACAGACAATGGTAGCCATCAGAAGGGTTTTTTTTTTGTCAATTTGGAGTGAGCTCTTCAAATGGAGTCCATCCATAGCCCTTCAAACCAAAGAGTAAACATTAGCGCTTGACCAGGACTTTGGCTGAGCGCCCCTTTCTTCCTCCATGGTTGGTTTTGATCTGGGGTATTTGCTTTTGCTGCTGGCCAGATCCCCTCAGCACCTGATGGTTGCCCAGGCTCTGAGTAAATAAGATCTGGGGCCCAGGCCTCTTCAGGGCTGCTGGGTAAATAAGGTCTCTGGTGTGTGTAGCGTGCCTGGCAGCAGGGTGAGCACTGGTCCAGAGGCCTCCGGAGACACGCCATCCCCTTTTTCTATATCTAGCTGTTTAATTCTCTTATCCTCTCTCCTTCTAAGTTACTCCCTCTTCCCTCCCTACCCACAACCCACCACCCTTTCATACACACACACAAACACACACGCACACACACACACACACACACATTCACACACACACACACACACACACACACACACACACACACACACACACACACACACACACACACACATGCACACACACACAGACCTTCCTCTCAGCAGGCGAGCTGATTAATGTTAGCCAGTTGTACTCATGAACATTTATGGCTTCTAAAGCACTTATAACGGGACCCATGTGTGTCCAACATCATGGAATTGATTTGATCACTTGTTCATGCCAATTCAGGCAGATTGGTCAAATAAAAAGGAAACAAACCATTTCAGATTGCCAGCATGTTAAATTGTCCCTAATCCTTTTGTCAGTACTACACCCAAGGTTATTCACATGCTTTTCCATAAGCTTAAATTACACTTGAAGTGTATGGATGGACATTAACCACTATTAGAATTTAAAGATCCTGTAATTAAAAGTGTTTGCACATCACATATGATCAAGCTCGCCTCTCCGAGGAACAGTTTGGCATTTAGTGAGACATTAAATGTCATAAAGATAAATGATGATGATAGCACCTGCAATAATGTAATTACTTTCACAATGGTAATCTTCCAAGCCACAAACAAATGGATTTCATATACTACAAAAAGATTAAACAATTTAACACTTGATGTCTCCGTGACTGATTATTAAAACACAAAGTGGCCATAGGGGACCGCAAAATATTGTAGTCTTGATGTCTCTGAACCTACATACTGTGTACCTTCATGCTTTCAGCTAGTCTCAACAAAAGCTTACTGTAACCTTTTGTTAATGACATAACTCTACGTCCTAGTAAATGCTTCTTGTTCAACAGTTGAAATAATGGTTGAATGCGCTTTGAACGGTGGAGTAACAGCTAGATAAGTAGGTAAGTTTATGCGCTATGGTGTCATTCAGTCAGTGTAACGAGGGATTTGCCTTTGTGGAAGTTTACTGAGTCAAATCTCATCAGCTTAATGTGATCTGGCGCTGGCCATGCTGGATCCCCTTATGCCAATTAATCCAGGTTGTAACTCGCACAGACTCCTGCTGACCAATTCACATCCATTGTTGATAGTTTTTGGCTGCAGGAGCCCCAAACCTCCTTGTTAGAGCCAAAAACCACAAGAAGCCCACCACCTCTTTCAGCCCCATCATATTGTGTGTTGATTGCCAGCAATTAGTAAAGCCAGGCAGGCTGAGAAATGACAAGATGGGGCATGGCTATTGCAATGCATGGGCGGTGTTGGCTCACACGCCAGCTGAAAGGCTCTACAATGTTTGTTAACCCTAGGGGTCACAACTGATTCACTGGTGCAGACAGAAAACAAGATTTATGTAGCACAAATCAATACGCAGTCAGACTTTTACCATTGTGGACCGCCAATCCAGGCACTTCTCTCTATCAGTCTAACATGACACTAATGTGTTTTTATTCCTGTTTAACCCAGCCAGTGATGAATCTGTTGGCAGGCCAAGACGGAGACGGTGAGAAGCAAGCTGCCCTTGATTAGTTGGGGAATACACATGGCAACATGCAGGGGCTGATGCAGTGGCGTGTCATGGAGGCAATGGCCTATCAGTCTTCTTGTTTCCTGCCGGTCTTTTATCCAGTGTTCGGTGCATCTGCCATTGTGAGAAGAATCAGCAATTTACATCCCTTGGTCTGATAGTGTATCAAAAGGACTAATGACAGTGTACTTGGGTGTTGATCCCACTCAGCGCTGTCTGAAGTAAATTAGAATGAATGCAGTTTCTCCAGCTTCTCCTCACTGGGAGTGTTCACTAGCCAACCTCACAGGTCCTCTTTATTCTCCCTGCCATCAGCCCTGATTTCATTAACATCGCTTGTCAGCCAAGCACAATAGGACACACACCTGGCGGAACACGCCAGCAAACACACGTACAATATACACCCACACTTACTCCAGAGTAGATTATTGTACAGTAGGAATACTGCTTTGAGAAGCTGGCAGGCCAATAATGTAAAATGTGTTTAATGTCCTCCCTGCTTACACTGGTGAAGGGGGAAATTGGAAAGTAACATGAGTGACGGGTGGTATTCTCTGAGCATTGAGCAGCAGGCATAATAGGGGGACAACTGGCACAATAGGGGGAGCTGGATGCCAAGTTCTATTCCAGGGGCCGCATTCCAATTGATTAGGAGGCTTGTGAAACAAACGCTGATGACAGAGAGGAGAGTACGGTCCTGGTAACAGTTGGGCACAGTGCCAGGCGTACAGTCTTTCCCTGCAGCATCTCTCTCTCTCTCTCTCTCTCTCTCTCTCTCTTGCATGCACACACACATTAGTGACACATTAATGACACCCACAATGTGACCACAGGGATAACTTAACAGCATTATCTCTCTGCATGTCATTATATATTAGACCAGATATAATAATCTAAGCATTTTGCCTGTTTTATTTTTATTTTTATTTTATTTTACGGTTATGCGCCGGCAATCTTCAAAATAGTACGACCTCAGTTTTAAAGGAAAAAACGAGCATCTTTAATTCCTGGATCTGCATTAAACCTAGTCCTTGACTATGGGTCCCAAAGAAAGTGCTTTAGTCAAGTGCAGTGTTGAAGTACTTTGGTACTTTTGGCCTGAACTTCAAACTATAAGAAGTTTAGTGTGTGTGTGTGTGTGTTGCATGGTGGTATTTTTGTGTGTGTGAGTGTATGCACGTGTGTGTGTGTGTGTGTGTGTGTGTGTGTGTGTGTGTGTGTGTGTGTGTGTGTGTGTGTGTGTGTGTGTGTGTGTGTGTGTGTGTGTGTGTGTGTGAAGGCGAGTGGGTCGTGTGGCGTGTGTCCGTGCATGTGTGTGGTCTTAGCAGCAGAACCCTCTAAACACCAGCTTCTCTTTATTGTTAAAGAGTGAAGTTGATGATTGGATAAACTGTCTGGGTCTGGATTATTGTACTGGAAAATGAAAGCATATGCACAATTTGCATTTTAATGAGCTAGTGAGCATTATAAAACAAATTGTCCTGGCAACAGCAACACTTACTCACTGAAACTGTGGCCTATTATAGTAATCAAATAATATTTTATTAACACATATTCAGCTTTATTTGTAGATCAGTTATCTTTGTAATAAGAGTGTAAAAAATGTGGACTCAGGATGAATTTAGAGTTGATTCAAAAATTTCTAGGAGGAGCTAAGGATGATTTTATTTTTGTTTTAACACTATTCTTGCTGTGGTTTATACTTGGTGTATGTCATGTCATGTGTTACATCTTGCTCTTTGCAAATCTACTTTGATTGTGACACGTATGAGGAAGCCATGCATAAAATTTATGCATGGCAGATGAGAAGTTCAGTAGGCCTGTGCCTAACAAAATGCTGTTCAATTAAAAGGGAAGTAATGGCATCCTATATAATAAAGAATATCTGTGCATACATAAACTGACAGAAAAGCATGATGGCTCATTCATGTCATGCTATGTAATTTAGTTAATGCATTTCCCCTTGCTCTTTAAAACACTTGCACATTCAAATTTGCCATCATAATCTCTATGACAGAGGACATTAATTATGGTCGTCGGCTGATCGTTGTTTCTTCACAACATCTCTGATTAAAATTTCACACATTGTAATGATGTGCTTCAGTGCTAGAAGCTGTGAAATTTACTAAGCAGTCAATGAGTTTGAATTCTTATTCTTGGGAGATTTGTCCAACATAAAAAAATGACTTATAATCTGTGGCAACCAAATCAAAGCTGTTAAGTGCTTGAGGAAAAGCTTTATTTACATGCAAATGGTAATATATCTTAGCAACTTGTTCATTAGAATATTGTGCAAATGAGGGAACAACAAAGCAGTAACTTCTCTCCTGATATGTGGGTTCAAATTTCATATTTGGGAAGTTTAATTAAGCAATAGATTATGTTTTGAAGGGAGTGTTCACTTTAATGAATCCCCAGAGACCGCAGATAAACACTGCAATGGTATCAAAGCATTCATCTCTTTAATGGATGTGAAAATTAAGGATGTAAATGGCTTTGAGCCTTTATTTTCTGTGCTCGTGGGAATATTTACCGGATAAAGACGACACTTACGTAACCTACATTATATATATACTTTCTTTTTTGGAAACCACATGAATAGCACTCTACCATTTTCAAGGACAAACACCAAACACTTATTTAATGCATGCTTTTAAAAGCTGCACTTGTCAAACATTTGTAAGGAGAGGGCTTTTCTGTCTTGATGTAACCTGATTCTGTATTGACTAGAATATTCATACTATCTCTTTAATGTACAACACTACCAATATCATATCCTCACTCTTCTGTTTGGGTGAGCTCTTAGTTTGACCAAAGAGCATATCTTGAGCACTGGTCATTTTAGCTGTTGCTTTTTCAATAAGCCGTTTGCCTCAGTGTGGCTCTATATTCTGCAATCCTGAAACAGTGCAGAGTCAGTGAACCCTAGTACATTGTGTGATGGAGGAGTGCTACGTGCCCAACATTCACCTCTGCGAGGCCGGCTGTTGTTTATCCCTGTAATGTCCATTTTATTGGGAATCTCAGCGAGCCTTCACACTACCTGCTGTGCTCAGCAGTGTGGAGAAGCCAGGGCCAGTTGAGTGGTGGTCAGTGCCTGTCAATCACAATCACAGGGATCAGTTAGCAGCCATCAGTCTGAGAAGCCATACCCAGATGTTGCCTGTCTCCCCTCTCCTCATGTTCTACATCCATAGACCGTCCTTTTTTCTGAGTGTTTGTTGTTTTGAGCTTGTAGCTTTACACATCACAAATCGATGTCACTGGCCATTTGTGATTACCATATTCCATGTTTGTTTTATGTAATTTGTTGTTCAGAAATGCATGAAGAAATATATATCTTCCAGTTGAACAGGATGCAGAAAATGTGTTCTTTTCAACCTCAAGGGAGGTTGTTGTTTGTTTCTTTATTTGTATAAAAAGGGGAGGGCTGACATTGGGAAAGTGAGCAGTCAGAGGTGATAAGAAGGGAACACCAGTATATGCTCCAGCTGCTGCAAAATAAACACAAAACATTGATTATATCATCTTTACAGACACCCAAAGCTCACTTTGGCTGCTGTTTACCTGACACGAAGTAAACAGCACATTGGACTGTAGACTTCCACTCTGCATTTCATTTGCTGCCTTGCCCCGGTACATCTACGTCCATGACCTGTTCCCGCCCCTAATTTCCCCCATCACATTCAGAGCAGACCTGCCAACGGTCAGCTTCATTACAGCCAATATCTTAAATCACCTCTCATGTGTTTCCCACCAGTTTGGAGCTCGGTCTCCTCTGAATCGCAGTCATTTAAATGTTCCTGTGCTGATTGCGGGTGCAGGTGGTAATACATTAAGGGACTGAGACAGCCAGTGGCACAGTGCTGAAAGACCTTTATCCATTTACACTAAGTTTCCCCTCACATTCTGAGGCATGTCGTTCTAATTAGGCCAATGGTTTTGACTGTGGCCATATTCATATGGGACAGCTCACTTTAAGTTGTACAACAAGGTGATTCTACATTATATATACTGCACCGGGCCAATAGATTATGCCATGGTCTAGGGAATTTCAAGAAGAAATTGTACATTAATGAAAGCAGAGAATGACTGCAGAGAAGAATGGGGACAGGGTTATTGCTCATTTTATCTCCATCATAGCAGACCCCAGTCTTGGACCTCATATGTCTGGGTTGAAAAATACTATTGATGATGTTTTTTGTTTCTGAGGCAGGGCAAATAAAGATTTGCATGGATTTGGTATTAAATTTCATGTGAATGCCTCAATATAAGGAAGCTGCTGTTTTACAGTGCTGTATGTCAAATCAAAGGGCTAGGTTCAATTTTATAAAAACAATTTATCTCTGCGTTTGAACCACAGTGAGTTCCCAGTGCGTCTCCATTTCTCAATGATGAGCTCTTCTAGCAGGTAAAAGCTTCAGAAAGCCCTCGGCCCATTTCCATTCTAGCTTCCAGCAGTGTGAGTGGTGTGACAGCCTCTTGGGGCAAGGGGATTATTGAGATCAGGCCTCCCCCAGCTCTATGCCTCTGGCCCAGCCAGCCAAGCCGGCCCAGCCAGCTCCTCTAGCCCCCCAGTGCCTTACAGAGCAGCCCACCAGGCGCACAGAGAGCAAAGAGGCACCAGGGACCCCTCTAATTGTCCATGCTTTGGGCGGCTCTCTGGCAAGCCAGCATGAAGAAGGCCCCTGGTCCCACGGCTGTCCCACCGCTCCCCACTCAGCCCTTACTCACAGATTCTGAGGACTGTACATCTGCTTTGAGCTTCTAAGATTCTGAGGCTGTCCTGTAATACAACGAGAAATTCTGTGAATTTCTCTGAAAGTCTGCTTTCAAGATGTCAGCTGCCAGTGTTATAAGTTAAACTTGTCAAATGTTAAACTTCTCAAATGATGCATGTGAGTAGAATTCATGGTTTAAATGTGTGATGCAAATTTCAGTTAATACAATATCATCTACATACTGTATGTTTTACTTGCCAGCTTGAGTGCTTTATGGGCATTTGCGAAATTCTAGGCCTAGAGAATGGTATTTTTTTCAGATTACCATCAGCTATTAATGTGGCCTTGAAGGTGAGTAAGGTTGATCCTTTGGTTTTACAAGGATATTTGTTTTGTATCCCTCAGAAATTTGTGCATTTCAGTTTAAGTGTGATCATGTTATTGCTGAACATTTATTGTAATGACAAAGTACAAAAAACGCTGTGAACAGCAATAACTGCCAGAAGCGTGGGTAAAGCACAGGCAGGTCATAGTGCAGAGCTACTCATATATCTTCTAAAAAAATTTTGTTCAATAGATGGCAAGTTTTCCAATAGTTAAATGGTTTCCGTTTTGGTCTCATCAGTCCATAGTTTGTCAGAGAGAGAAGAAAAAAATCCTCTTCTTAATACCCACAAACATCTTGCTGTTGTCGCACACAGAACGCTACACATAGATTTTTTTTTGTGTTGTGTCTTGGAGGTATAAGATTCTTCAAAAGATCCAAGAGGAGCTGCTGTTAACCTACTAGTGAGAGCCTGAGGAACTGGGGGAGGCCATGGCTGCTGGGAACTCGATGAGGACTGACAAGGCCACCCATACAAAGGAAGGGGCAGCCTAGAGTCATCCAGTGGGGGGAGGGGAGGCAAATGAACACACACACATTCATAAACACACACACACACACACACATGCTCACACACCCATTCCTTTGATGCCTCCTGCTTGTTACTTTTCCCTTCGTAGCATATACCGCAATCATTTATGAATCTTTGATACCTGCAACCTCTACATTTTTTAATCTAACCGCATCCATATGGGGACAGCGATGCTTCTGTGTATCTATCGGATGCGCTGCTCACAACATTTCCTACGTGTTCAGTGTATGTTTGATAGAGATAGCTGAAGAAAGGTTTTCTAAAATCATAACAGCAGAGTAATGCATCATGAAGAAGTGGCCTGACAAGGCAGTAGTCAAAAGACGTTGAAATCAGTAACAGCTAATGCACAGCTTTCTAATTGCATGATCAACCGAACGGAACTAAAAGTAATTATAAACCACACAATAACATTTAGGTATGCGTGTCATTTTGACGAGTGACAAATCCCCACAATTAATCTATGTTTATTAGCAACATACATATTGCACAATATCCTCAGCCATATAATTAATGTGATTTAATCTTGTTCATTCTGATTCCCCATTTATTTTTTAAATTATTAGCAGAAAAAACACCTGGTAGCTGACAAACTCTACAAAAACACGTATTTGTGTGTAGACCACTGTTATTGCACAGTAGCCCCGATAATGCTGTACTGTATTGGAAAATCATCATCATTTGCTTTATTTCTATCATTCATCATCTGTTTCACTGGGCAAAATAACACAGCAATTGTATTGTCAATAAAATAATGCTCACATTTGGGCTGCTGTTTTTGATTTCCTCTTCCTGACTTTGTCCTCCTCTACTGAATAGCTGGCACAAAACAGGACCACCTAAATGTGCTTGTGCTGTGCATATTGTGCAACTGTTGAAAAAGTTATGAGCTCAATAAATAAGTAGTTAGGAATGCTGGTCATGCCAGTAACAGCTATGAAAAGGATAGCTAGACAATAGCCCCTAACTGGACTGTGACAGGGTAATTATTGTGCGCGCGTAATAAAACTCTCTTTACATAGGTCACTCGGAAAGTGTAATTAAAAAAGCGTTATAGATTATTTTTATTGAAGCAATTAAACCAAAAAGCAAAAAAGTAATTAAGTGTGGAGGTAATAATAGTGTTGGTCAACAGCATTTGTTTTCGAAAAGAATTTGTCAGCCTCACCTCTCTAATGCAGTACAGACATCCTTAATTCACACTCTATGATTTTATTATGTTAAACTGGCTTTTACTGTGTAATAATTATGTTTATAATGCCAAATTCTCAGCAGAATTTAACAAAATCATTATCATGTGAGATAATTGTGAGCAAACGCTTGATTTGAATTACCATCTTCCTCCATGTATTGAATGTCTGAATCTTTACTATTCATACTACTGGTTTGTAATTATGTTAAATTGGCTGTCTTATCAGCAGTTAAAGACTTGGGATTATCAGCGTCTTGACTGTGTGGACTGTGCCAAATTCCTTGTGGATGTACGCCTGTTCCCTGCACAAAGAAAAAAGGGAGAGATAATATTGGGAGGTTAAACTCCACAATTTTCTCTTAAAAGAGGTAAGGGGAGCCATTGCACAAATGTACTTCTGCTTTATGAGGGAAATCAGACTGACGGGTCTGTGGAGCATTAACATCCACTTGACTTTGAGTGCAGCAGATTTTCCAAGCCAACACATACATGTAGCTGACACATCAACTGTGTTGATCTCTGCAATTGTGTCAGGTAACTGAATTCAGATGATATGTTAATGTGAAGGGGAAATATGTTGCCCTAGTTAGCATATGGACCAATTGCATTCCAGGAACTTATTATCATTCCACTTGCACATTTCTGAACAGCACAATAATAATGTAATTGTCAGGTAGGAAAATTTGCATCATTTTATAAGGTCAAAGATAATGTGGTGAAAAAGAAAAAGCCAAGATGAAGCTCTCTGTATCTCAAAGAAGCGTGGATTAAGTTGTTCAGGGTTTTTTTTTTGTAATCTAAAATCTAAACTGATTTTTAGTTTGCATTTCAATGTTGACTCTGTAAAATCATAAATAGATGAAATATGAAAGAACATATGAATGCATGCCAGAAAGAATTAAACAAAGAAATAAAGAAAGAAATAATTAAAATTTAAACTTATGTTGTATCTTAACATGGATGTCTTGGAACCTACTGTCCAATACAGTCCAAGGTGAACCTCCTCCGGTGTCAGCTGTGAAATGTGCATTCTGGGAGCATGGATTGCCTGCAGCTAAACTACATGGACAATTGAAAGCTTTATCCACAGGTATATAATCAGCTACATACACTAAGAGCCTCATCCCCACCCCCCCACCCATCTACATAGCCCTACCTCTGTGTCACTTGTAAGAAAATACAGTGATAATCACCCCTCACTTGTACCCTTTGATAACACTATTGATACACGTGTAATCATGACTTTGACATGCCACATTATAATATTTGAACATGAAGAGACAGTTAGTGGAACTAGTTTAACATCTGTACACATACCATCAAAAAGTATAATATTGAATATGGTGAATTAGCTACCAATGAGGATTATTTTTGAAGCAAAAGAACAACGAAACCTGCTCCTGCTACTCGTGCTCGGCTTGCTCCGGACACTGTGGTGATTCAGTGTGAAACGCTGTGATTCTCTCCTTTTGTTCCATCTCTTTTGTCTTGTCATTGAGATTGCGAACAGCAGAGGGCAGCTTGAATACATAAATACAAACTAGACTGGTGCATCTCCCAGTCATCAAAGGCATGCACTCTTTTTACATCCCTGGGTTCCCAGCACACTGCTCAGCTCCTGTCTGACAGCCGGCTGGACCGCAGAGAGCCGGGGACTGTGATCAGCATCAACCCTATCACAATACCACACAGGGGACATAATGGAGGAAGTGGGAAAATAAAAGAATTGTAGAGTGACAGGTAATTGACCAACGTCAGCCAAATAGTGGGTAGTGTTTTGAAAACCCTGTGTCTATTTGTAACTCGTGTGAAATCTCTCTCTCTCTCTCTCTCTCTCTCTCTCTCTCTCTCTCTCTCTCTCTCTCCCCTCTCTCTCTCTCTGCCTCACTTTTTCCTGCAGGTTGCAAGGAGAGTTATAGCACCTTGCTGCTGAAGAACAAACCTCAAAGACAGCACTCTATGCTGTGTTTTTATTGTTAAACCTGTGTTCAGCCACTGTCTGCCCTCCCTCCTGAGTTCCATCTCTCTCTCTCTCTCTCTCTCTCTCTCTCTCTCTCTCTCTCTCTCTCTCTCTCTCTCTCTCTCTCTCGCCCTCTCTCTCACTGTGGCTCAAGATGAATCTGCCAGCATGTGCCCATGCTCTTCATCACTGTCAGGTGCCCCATGGTGGTCCTCCTCCTCTTTCTCAAACTGGGCACCAACCGCTGGCTGGGATTATTCCTCACCTCCAAAACTCTCCCCACTGTTTCTAAATAAATGTGGCTGTAGTAACCGAGGAGTGTTGCTCATCCATCTTTACTGTGTGGTGTGGAGTGTGTGGTGTTTACTGAACTAGACTTCACCGCTGAGCCTAACAAGGCACACAGTCACTGCAGAGATGCAAAGTACAGAACTTTTAGCAGGGTTTTGTGATAACTTTCTGTGTCATGCAAGCTGATACTAAATTTTGGCATTGGAAGTCTGAGTCTGCTTCTCTGTATTTGTAAATAAGAGTTTTCATTCATAACTATATGAACTAGCAACACTTCAGTAGTGCTGCCAAAAGGGCGTGTCTTTTTAATCACATGGAATTATCCACATTGGGTGTAAGCTTTGTAAATTTTAATCAGCTGTTCCAGCAAGATTCCACATTGTAGCATCATCTCATCAACATATGTTTGGCCAATTGATAATGGACTGGTTAAACAGGCCTGTTGAAAGGTAAGAGACTGTTTTTGTTTCATTTGACATGAGAATAATTGCTAATGTTCAAGTCGTAATCGAGGCACAATAGAAAGCTCTACTATTCACTCGTTGATGGGGTGGCGACTGCAGTGTTTGAGTGTCAGAATGTGTCTGATAGGCCTCCTCTTCTTTCTGTGGGATGTTGGTTGGTACGGTTAACAGTGAATGTGTGCTAAAGACACAGCACCACACTGTTAATATTTAGGTAACAGGCACCTACACATACTGTATCATGCTGCATCCCACTCTTGTTGAACCATGTGTGTAGTGATTTCTTCTCCAACATTGGTTATCAGCAGACAATTAAAGAGGATGCATTAATTTGTTTTTCTTTGAGGTAATTGAGGTCTCCCGCATGAGTGATGTTGTCCTTGTTGCCCCCTGTTTCATGCAAATGTGATTTCCTGCCAATCCTTTGTTCAATTTACTAAACTGTCTTTAGTGCACGTTCCATTTAAATAGAGAGATAACACACAGTAAGAAGTCTAAGTCAAATAGTTTTATTTTCATTCTCTGTTGAAAGGTAAGTGGCAAAAAAGTTGTAAGTCACCCAAGAAGGAACCCACCTGGAATACAACTTGATTAGCTGTTAAATAAAATGACCTGGAATACTAGACCTCTGGTTGATCTCTTGTGAAAAGCATCAGCCAGGATTCTTTCCCTTTTCAGAGCGAATCTCATTCCTCAACCCAAATATGCACTTATTAAGTTCCCCAAGTTCAATTTGAAATGATTTTGTAATTAACAAGTAAGCCAAGCTTTAAAATGTCACATTTATTGTATTTTCATATCTCTGAAATTCAGTCCTGAAACAGAATGATGTGTGTTTTATAGCAGTTGTGATAAGAGGCTTACACAGTCAAAATCTCAATATAGATCATTTGACAAACGTCTTTGGTGGCCACTCGTTAAATTGGTTTCACCCTCATATTTGGGCCTTATTTAAAAGATATCTTTGAATAATGGTAAGCAGTTTAGCTCCTCTGAAAAGAGGAGGGTGATGCAAATGAACTCCATTTCACTCTGTTTTGTTTAATCTATAACATTGTAGGTTCTCTGCAATCTTTTCTCACAGAGTTTATAGCTTCCATATTCTAGCATAGATTAATGCAGTTTAGGCATACCTATCTTGACTTTAAGTCAGCCTAATACCCCTCATTGCATATCAAGGACACAAGAGCATATTATCTGATCATTCCTTGCATTCATTACATTAATGAATCAAATATGAATAAGTGTTCCCCTTCAAAAATGTTCATTACCATAAACATTAATATTAATATCATTATGTGGTGATGTTGGCCTAAACTATCTAATGACATGTTTCAATATGCCAGTGCTTGCAAAAATGGAAAACACTGCAGAAAATCAAAATAGTCTCTGTAATTGCTTCTTTGAATATACAGTTTTGGGAACAATTAGAACAACAACTGTGACAACAATTTGCCAAAAAGTAACATCTTTTTGCAAAAAGCAAAACACGTTTCACTAATCATAATTATCATGTTTACAATTTACAGTCTGTGCTTGAATGTCAGTGAGTTGCAGGTAAGCAAGATCTAAAAGGCACTGTTTGCTTTCCATCGTTTAGCTTCTCCCAGAAACATCTGTTTGAAATAACAATGTACATCTGCTCAAAATCACTGGATATGATGCAGCTGCTTTTGGGCTTGTAGATGGAGTTTTTTGGTGAACAACATAAAACATGATGAGTGTCTATATGCTGACAGCACCATGCAATTTCCAGTGATAAAAAAAAGATATATCATTATATTTTGCTGATGTGGAGTTCCTTCTTTACCTTTTTTTTTGCAAACCCTGGCATAGTGATCTCTACAAATAAAGAAATATATATCTAGTGGTCCTTTATTATTAGACAACTGTTGTATTTAATGTTACAGGAACGTAAACAACACAGTAATGCAGGTTATCATAAAAAAACACACATTATGGCATGCATCTGAACAATGTGCCCCAAATATTTTGAAAGGCTGTTGCATGGTCACTTTTTCACTACACACAGTAACATATGCATCAACAAGCTGGTTGTATTTTACCCCTACTGAAATGTTGGCTGTCAACAGTGCTCCCATCAAAAGCAGTGGTACCATCCAGTGCCTAGAGCGTCTGGCTCTGTCCTCTTTTTCAGCCAGACCAGGCTCTGGCAGCTGCACGCATGCACACTAGCCGAGGTCAAAGCTGTCACTTCAGAGGGCACTGTCAAATCTCAGCCAGCGCTGGATGATGTGGGAGTGCTCCCTACAATCGCCCAGATGTTTCCAATCAGCTGGGCTTCTCCTATCCCGCTCACCCACTTTCTGCAACACCTACATTTGGAGTGCCACCATCACCCATTGGCAACGTTTTATGAAAGTGAATGAGAAAATATGTTTAATTGAAATCTGTGCTGACATTTCCATTGATACATTTCTTTCCAGCTCATCACCTTAACTTTTGGAAAATTACCATTCCCCTTTGAAAGCTAGCAAAAAATGTGCTGTATAGATTGTGGGCAATAAGAGAGCTTTGGCGGTATTACCTAGATTTTTTTATAAAATAGATGTTTTATTCCATGTGTAGTGTCTATTTAAAGAATACTGGCAATTTAAAGTGCATTCTAATTGTGTGTGTGTGTGTGAATGAAAGAGAGAGACAAAGAGGAGAAAAACTCATATCCATTTCATATGAGTGTTAACATAGGGAGTTGGAGAGAGTAGAACTTAATAATAGATCCTTTGCTTCACTTTGACTCCATCAGCATGATTGATGGTTGATTTGCTCACCCCATCCCATTTATTACTGTAATGTATCACAGAATGAAATGATCAAATATAGTTAAAAAAGTACATTTTACAGCTTGCAAATTTCTTGATCTTAGTACTGGGCACTGATACAATATTATATTGATATTGCTATATTTCTATTAAAAATAGATAGCAATATATCTGTTACACCTCTTTTACACTCTTGCACATATAACAGGAAAAAATGCAGGTGACAAGTTGGCACTTTCTACCCAGTGACCTTGCCTATAATTCAGATAAAAACAGCAGCAGCACTAATTACTAATAATAGCACGAAAAAGGGATTGGGAAAAGGTATGAAGTGGACCACTTAACATCTTCTTTAACAGTACAATGACATTTTTGCCAATGTGTAGAGCGACGCATGGGCTAACTTCAGAGGATAAGCAAATGATGCGTATCATTTTGTTAGATAGTACACTGTTAAGAGAAGCATAAATGGCTCTGGGCAAAAAATATTTTAACCTTGTGCAAAATGCTGGAGAAATAACATTGCTGTGAGCTAAGAGTTGGCTTAAAGTGAAAGTGGAATCACACTTTAAAATGAACAGAATCTAATAGATTAATATTTGTAATGGATAAGCGTGTAGCAAGTGCCAAATATTGTCAGTAAGTAGCCTACTCCTGCTTAAGATTAATTGACAGGTATCAATATTGTAGAAAAAAAGGCCAACTGACACTGGAATGATATCCATATTGGCGCTCACCTTTACTTAATTTGATATTAGATTTGATGATCAATAGCTCTGACACTCAGGATATATCTTAGTGATTGATGTCCCATTTTTTAAACAACTGTAGGAATTACTGTCCCACAAACAGAACATGCATTAAATGTGACGGATGGCATTATTTAATTCTGAATACTTGTACCTCAAGGAGCAAAAATGAATCATCCTTGACTTCACAATGGCACAACAGTGAGACAAGGCGTGCCTCAACCATCTAATGCAAATTACCACAATTTAGAATCTTGTATTCAGCGGGAGACCATTGCTAAATGGTCAGACAAGCTAGTCACAGATATTAAAATAAATTATGTCTAATTTGAATTTTAGTCACGCTACATTAACTAATAGAAAGTTATTAACATTTCAAGAGAGAGAAAAAAAGCTTTTGCCTGCAAAATTAACAGTGGCTGGGCTGACCTGTAAGCCATGCAGTCTGATCACTGTAATGACAGCGTAATGGCATATTTACATTAAAATCTGGGCAGCTAATATGGGATTCAGAATGAGACGCTCAGTCAAGGATTATTTAGTCTGGCCTGCTGGCCTCTCCCTGAATGTTTCTTTCTTAACTTCAATACGAAGCAGAAACTTCTCATTTCATGACTATTTATGTGGTTAGTCTCTGTGGCTTGCTTTCTCTCTCGCCATCCTAATGTTCTCTTTAGTTCCAACCTTTTATCTTTCATCTCGTCTCTCTTTTCCCTCCTTGGTCTTTAAAGGCAATTATCATTTCACTTCAGAGATGTCAGAATCCTGCACTTCAGTTGTATCTTGAGGAGCCTTGTTGGGATGAATGAAATTCTTCACCGACAAAGATGAGTAGCCCTCTCCCACCCAGCCCCAACCCTTCTGATATTGCAGTCTTTGAAACAAGAGAGGAATTTCTTTGCATTTTAAATATTCCTAATTCGTTTCTCTCTGCTTTGATTTTCTCCAAGAAACTGCTGTGTTATTTCAAGATATAGGACGTGAGCACAGATGTGATAGCTGGTGTGGTATGCTGGTGCAGAGGTTTTAGGTTTAAGGTTCAATCGGTGTGATTGCAGTTATGGAATGGAATCCTTGTAATAAAATAAATTCAGACTTTGAATTAGCGTAAACTGTGAAAAACTGTGAAAAATGACAAACTTTATTATGAGAGCATGGTTGGATATGAACTCTACCAACCAGAGACTACCTATACTAGTCAATATGTTTGCATTCATCTATTCTACAGTACCACTATTTTGTTATTATACAGTTTAGTATCAACTCTGAATTAGAAAACTCTAAACATAAATAGAATCCAAATATCATGGCATGGCACTAGCTGCCATGACATACCTGCACGTAAGTTTGTCTCAGGAAACAACAGCAGTCAAATATGAATAATAAATATTTGTTTTTGACAAGAACGTCAATAGACCTTTGTGGCTCACAGAGAGGTAATCAGTGTTTCAGATTGTTCATTACAGCAAATTAATTAACCCAAATAATACACAACACTCATTGTATATCCATTAAGTCTTCAACGGCGATTTGACTGTGTTGTCCTCATTTAACTTTGGAATTTACGCTCTTTTTCCAAATGTCATTTAGAAATAAATCCATTATTGCCGCATGCACTGCAGATGACTGTTGGCTGTGAGGATTGGACTCTGACATCCTGCAGGTGGGAGGAGGTGATATGTATTTAAAAATGCAAAATGACATCTAATGTTTGCGTTGCTGCTTGTTTCCCAGACCCGGGGTGGACCTGGCCATCTGCTCCCCTGGTCAGATGGAGCTCTGCTTTTGGCAGTGCTCAGAGCCGTTCCATTGGCCTCCATCTCAAAGGACACCGAGTATTATCAGATTTCTCTTCCCTAGAAAAACCGAGACAGTGGCACTGTAAGAATAACAATATGCTTAGAGAAGGAAGGGGGTGGGTTGGGGGAGGTAGGATAAAATGGGTGCAATGGAGGGAGAGTGGGACGGCAATAACAACAAGTTGCCTTGCTAGCAGCCAGATTCTGTCACATTACAGATGAAATCACTTCAGAAATGTGGAGAATTAATATCCTAATGAAGCGGCGAGTGGCCATTAGGTGTGTGTAATGTGGCTCCAGGGGGCTGGGATAGATGTCCAGCAGCTTTAGGCCCTTATTTGCGCACAGTCACCTCAGCGGTTGCTTTTATTAGGGTAACATTAGAGGGAAAGGGAGGGAGGATGCCACGGAAAGATAGGGTTTTATTACTCTAGTTCCCAGGGAGCCATGCTCTACCTGTCACAGGCACACAAAGCATGCTGTTTTAGTTCATTTTACAGCTAAATATCTCAGTTACAAATGTATCTGTCCATGGAACAACATTCAGGCTATTATCACCAAAGTGTTCCAGTGTTGTCTGGAGATGAGTTATTTGGGGTAATGTTTCAAACTGTGTGAAAGGATTTCAGAACAGATAGCCCTGCTTATAAATTTCATTCACATTTTTCAACATTAATATACTCGCTTTCTTCTTTTTTCCACAACTCTCTCTCTTCCTTTGACAGGACTATTGCATGCCTCTGCTTTTTATCTCCTTACATTTTCAGCGAATGAATTGCTCTCCACTGTCACTGGGCTCTGGCCAGGAATTCATTTTAGTGGGTCAAATGTTTCAGAATGTCATCTTTGACAGGAACCATCCAGCACAATGAATACAAGGATAGACATGGCCCACCAAAATTTTTTCAATCACTGCATACACCTATGCATGGCAACCATGCAATAGACAAAGCACAGGCACAGAGTGTCTATGTAGAAATCAATATTGAATTAAAACAACCCCTGCTCATGAATAAAAAACAAAAATGAAAAAAGCGGGGTTTGGGTAAGGGGGCTGTTGGAGCTGCAGGACTCTACAGTCAGCTAATGAAGGTTATGTTGCATGGCAGAATTCAGTAATTGCAACGCACAAGTGAGGTATTAGACAGGATGTAGCTAATGGAAAACAATCACATTTAACATGGCTCCTTGGTTCTAGCTGTTCAATAAGTGAGCAGCAGGCTGGCTCACAGCAAACAGGAGGCAGGGGGGTTCGCGCAGCGCGGGGTTTTAATGTGATCGGACTATAACAGACAATCTATTTACAGTGTGCTCTGGGGAGCTAATAAACAAATGTTGAGTAATTTCAGCCAGCAGTAATTACCCTTGCAGCTGACAAGGAGAGTGTGATACTCTCTCCTTCACCTCCGGCTCGGTCCAGGAGGCATGGGCTCTTCAGAGTGGTCCTGCTCTGCTCATATAGATGTGGCTGCTGGCCAGCAGTCAAACCCACAGGATCATTTACAGTACACTGCCTCTCTCCCTGTGTACTCGGGTGTCAGACTCTACACGCCATTGTTCTGTTTTGCTTTGGTAATAGCCGGGCACAAAATGAGACAAAATGGTGAAATTGAGTCAGTATGTAGTAATTGCAGAGATTCACAGTTATAAACAGTTGTGGAGTAAATTTTACATGAATGTGTTACAACGGTTTAATGTTCCCAAATAATCTAATTAAAGAAACATCTAACCAGTGGGTTACCAGCTTGAGTGGTAATTAACATTTGTACATGATTTTTGAGACACCTCCCTCCCTCTAACCACATTCTATTGCACTCTAACCCAATGTATAAATCACTGGAGGAAGAACACCAATATTAACTTTAGGAAGCAAACAAATTACTTTGCAGGTTAGATGGGCAAGAAGGCCAAAGGCATCTTTATCCAGGGAGCTCAATCTTGATCCTTCAGTTACGGTGAAATAGATTTTTATGCAAATATGTGTCTATCGATCGCTGTGCCTTTCTTTGACGGAATGGGTTGGAGAAAACCGCATGTAATTAGTTGGAGATAATCATTACAGAATAAACATAGATAGAACAGGGCAGCCTGAGAATTAAAGATCTGTTACATACAACCACTAAAAAATCTCCTATAGTTTTAGTATATTAGTGGCCATTTCACCATTATGATGGATTTTTATATAATCACACTGATTCAATTTGTTGTAATTTTCCTATTATAATGTGCTTACAATATCCTGATTTGTAAGCTGTTTGTTCCAAACAGCGATATTTTCTAAAGCCTATCATACCTACAGTACATCAGCCTCAGTCCCTTCTGCCTTCCTGGCCAGTATGGCACAAGCAATGCCACATATCAGATCCCTGCGTTCTCTCCAGAATAACAAGGAGGGAGAGGAGCAATGACGTGAGGGGTCCAGTCTGAGGGGCTGACAGACGGATAGTGAGCCAGCCTGTCCCTTATCCTCAGACAGGCAGATGTCCCCTCTCCCCGCGTGGCCGGCTGCTGACCAGGGGAGAGCCAGGCGGCTGCTGAAATGAAGAAACTTGAGAGCTCCTCAGGGGGTGAGCTGGTCATTTGATGTCCAGCACAAGGGCAGGGTGTGATGCTGAATGAGCTGAGGGAGAGAGGCAGCCTCTGCAGTCTGTTACAAAGGCCCGGCCTGGCGGGTAGGGAAGGAGGAAAAAATACTGAGCACAGACAGACCATTACTGTATTTCATCTGTTTTGTCAGACAGAAAATGGTCATGGAATACATGTAGGAATTCGCTGTGGAGCAAACACAGAGAAAAAAAATATTCAAAGCCACTCCAAAATCATATTACAAAACCTAAATATGCATATTTAAAAAGTCTAGTAATGCCAATATGTCTCAAAAGTATCACTTTATTCACTATAGTTTGCATCAGTCCATTAAATGTAATTGTTTAGCTATTGACCAAGAAGTGACTATGACAACACACTTAACAATGGGGGAGTGATACTGACAAAGTCTACAACTGAAGTCCTATTGAAACACGCAAAGTACAGTCACACCGGAGCCATGGCATCTTTCTTACCTGGCCTAGGTTCAGTCTTGCAGGCGGCGAGGAGCTCTTTGAAGGCTACAGAGAGGCTGAGATGAGAGGGAGGCCTGCCTGCAGAGGGATCAGCCGTGCCGTGATGCCAGCACTACAGTGCTGTAATTAATCGCCAGCGATGGCAGCCTCAGTCCTGCCGCCCTGCTCAACTTCTCCCTCACGACAAAACCTGCGGTCAGGAGACGTTAGGCAACATTAACTGCCTGTACCATTTCCATTTTCTGAAGGGGGGGGGGGGGGGGGGGGGCATCCGGGGTAGGCCTGTAGACATAGGACTTCCATGGGGGCTCAGGCGAGGAGAGCGACGGTGCATAAGCCGTGGCTATGTACCTTTCATCTTGGAGGAGATTTGGAGAGGTTTCAGACCACAGAGACTTCTTAATTCTCACTAATTCATTTGCGTTCCAGATTCACTGGGCCTGGGATAACCTGAGAATGATAATGAACTCGCAAGGGGAGTGCATGGTCCCTTGCCTTTGAATGTGCTCAGAATAGATTCAGATAATCTTTCCCTGCGAATCTTTCTGGAGGAGAAGAATCTTATTAAGAGTGATTGCTTGTCATGAGATGTCCTCCGAGTTGGGGAGGTTTAACTTCTGGACACATACTCTGCGCTGTCTGAGGACATGCTCCCAACACAGTGCTTCTTCTTAAAACACAAAAATGCAGTATGGATGTAACCGTGAGGAAACAGATCCATCCAAGTTTTCGATTTCAAAATCATACTTTATAATGAATATTTATTTGCAAGCTGTATGAATCCTCAATCAATAAATTCTTCCCACCAGCTTACATAAAAAAAGTGTCTTCTTTTTTTCTTCTTCCTGAAAATCAAGCTTCATCCGAACAATATATTATCATTACAAATGATTGAGAGGGGGTATTTGCATTTATGGATTGAAATGCCACATTTTCCATACCCATACACAAGTAGGCCTGTGTGTTTACTGCTTCCCCGTTTCTCACTTTCTCTGCTGAACATATTTGAGATTTTACTCAGAGAATGTTACCAAGCCTAGAAAGCAATGTTTACTGGGTAAAAAAGCAATTGTGTGGAATTTTTTTATATTATGGGCAAATATGAGTAACAATTACAATTCTTTATCACAAATGGCTGAACAAAACATCCTTTCAACCTCAGACTCATTCTTGTAACTACAGTCTTTGTTTGACATTCACAATCAAACTATGTTGGTCCTTTGCTGTTTGAGCATGATTGAAATAGGGATGGTAAAAAAAGAAAGAGATTCCCATATGCTTCTTTATAGTAGGTTGACAATGAATAGTGAGATTTTCTACAGATTTATAGGTCTGTGGAGTTCTAAGGGATAGATTGCAAATTCTTCTGAGAAAAGGCAGGGAAAGCCGCCTCACTTCTGGGCCGGTCTCATCTTTGGTCAAACAGAAGTGAACTTAATTTGTGGGTCTGCCTGGAGAATTTCAAAAGAAAAAAGCTTTGAGTGACGCCAAGCCTGAGCTCCCTGATGTTAGTGAGATGAATGAAAGCAGGGTCTATAGGCTACAGGCCTTCTCACACTCCCACATTAACGGAGATCTTTCAAGTTCTCATCAGGATAATTGTATAGGATGCATTTCAAAACAGTAAACTGCCACACAGGAGCCAGGCAGTACTTGTCATCAGTCTGATTAAAACAAATTCACTTGTGTAGTTTAATATATACCCATCTCAAGGTAATTACAAAGTCATGACACATAATACATGGCTGCAGTTGTAAAGTAACTAGTGGTTACTGACAACTAACAACTCACTTAAAAGGCCATAAAATTAGCAATGTTTTAACTGTCCTGAGTACGACTAAGTCTGACATTAGAGATATATCATTATTTCAAGACAAAATGATTCATTGACTCATTTCCTGACAGGTTCCCATTGCAGAAAATAGAAGAATGCATTCTCTGGCTCTTGGTGCTTTTCAACAGAAGACTTACTGTGCTATTGTATGGCTTTGGCTGGCCTTGATAGAATGCCCTAACATTTTGACAGGACAAAATATAAAGCTGCTCTTTATTCTGCGGACAATTCACCAGATGCAGGCGTGGGAATGACTTTAATCACTAGAAATGTGGGTGCGCTGAGTGATTTACACTAGGCTATGCTTTATGTACAAAGAAATCTCAGACATTGCTATGAGTACAAGCTATAATGGGACCCACTCAATCTTCCCGGAAAGCTTGTGCTCTGATGGTTGTTGCACTGAGTATTTACAAGTGCTATCTGATCAGCCTCAGAGGCTTCCCAACAAGACAGATGATTAGGTATGGCAAACGAGCCTCATCACCAGCTAAAATTGATGACTCAATACTGGATGACAGACAACTCCATTTGTATCAAGATAAGGTGTTGACAGTTCTGTATCAATCAAAATTGAGTTATTATTGAGCATAAAGAAAGGCATTTGTAATATCATTAAATCCAGATATGCCTCTCTTCACATCTGGCAGTCAGCCATGCGTGTGCAAGAGAGAGAGAGAGGGGGGTGAAGGGACAGAAAGAGAGAGGCAAAGCAGGAAAAAAAACACTTGGGGCAATCATTCCTGGCAGTGCGCTGGCAGCTGCGGTGTTTTTTGTAATTTCAATATGTTTCTCTGCACCTCAAGCTTGGGTGCAATAACAGCTTACAGATTGCTTATGTCATCAAATTTTGACAAACTTCTCAATTGGATTTGACCTTCATCTTTAGCCATCTGCTTTCTACTATTTCTTTTTCCTATCTCTCCCTTATCCCTTGTCTACACATTTGCACCTGACAGTAAATTTGTACTCCACACAGGTTTTTGCTTAAGAGCTTGTTTTTAAATTATTTTAGAGGACAGCAATTTGTGGTTACCAATTTGGGTTACACTTAGTCTTCTTTATTAGTCTTACAAAAAACAAAACAAGCAAAAATATACACCATCCCTGTGAGATCTCCTCTGACAGAATCAGTCTTGTTGTTAGTTGCTCTTGCATTACATTACTCACATGCATTCCTGTAGGCAGGCACTCTAGCCAACTGTGTTGTTCCGATGTGAGAAATCTACTCTCCTACAGATCAAGAGCATAATGGGGACCTCTTAAACAGTCTACTGACAATGTGGCATTAAGAAGTATCTTGTTCCATGAGTTGGTGATCAGAGTAAACAACAAGCCTGGGATAATGCAGTCCCTCCACAGTTTGACATTTCCCTCTGATTTTCATATCTTTGCCTGAAATGACAGTCTATGTAACATGTAGAGGCCTTAAAAATGCCACGGCCAATATGAAATCAATTTGCATTTCCCTGGTGCCTGGATAACATGGCCCTGTCAGAGGACCCCGCAGATCTGCTGGAGATAATGACGTTATAGAGGGCGGCTCGCACAGTGGAAGGGATGAAATTGAAAGAGTGACGTTCTATGTTTCTGATGATTGCCTTGGCTGGAGGATGTGTGGCTATTGGACATGCACTCCTCTGTCTTTGCTCCCCATTAGCTCCACTTGTTCCCAGCCAGGGGTTAAGACAGACTAAAGAGATCCACCAGTCCAAGCAGTCAAAGCCTGCTTGTGTCAGCAATGGCATTTCAACAGTGCTCAACTGTAAGTAAAGAAATGGTAAAATTGAACTAAAGCTCATTAATTTCACCCTATTGGTCTATTGTGAGTTTCTATATTGGTGGTGATCTGCAGTAAATAACAGCTCCAAATATTTCAATCAATTAGGGGTTTCATAATAGTAATTAAGATATTAATGAGAAATCTAACTGTCAGACTTTTGGGCCACTTTTGATGTTATGTCTTAATTTATAGATCTTAATTAAAATATCAATCGAATATTCAGCACCTAAAAAAAGAAAGACAATTGACACCAATTTAGACGATATTATTAGATAATATTATTACTTATTACAAAAGAAAAAACACTTCCTAACCTAGCGTAAGATTCTAGACTTTTATCCCCTTGACTTTACTGCACTTGGCCAGTGTTATAGGAATGGTCATCATTATATTTCTCAGAAGCTGACCACACCGCAGTAAAAGGCTAAGTACACGACACTTTGGCTACTTTGTGAAAATGTGGAAAGGAATTATCACAATCAGGACGATCATATACAGGAGTGTACTGTACAGAGCTGCATTTGTAAGGCTATATCACAGTGCACAACCCAGAAATTGTTCTAAATATAGGAAATAGATGGTGGTAGGCACTGACCTAAGGACATTTGGACGCGATCACAGTGGTGCAGGGGCCGGCTTGTTATCGAGCTCTGTGTATGCTGAGGGAGAGAGACATCTCTCCCCCTACTGCAGACAACACTTCCCATCATGCTCCTATAAACTACAGGTGATTCAAGCCGTATTCCTCTCACTTTGCCTATTGCAGGCGGTTGAAGCTGACGATGTTGACCTCTAGACCCCTTACCTTCTCTGTGACGACTGGAGAGGGAAAAGTTGTGAATGTTTTAGCTGCTGTCTATTAATTGGTGGTGGGCAGTGGTCAGTATGCTGGAAGCCAGAGTCATCAGACCCTTCTGATTCACTCTCAATCTTGCCTGGAGAAAGAACATTTTATATCATATTATTTTTTTTGTCATTTAGCTATTGTGTCCAGATGAAATAATAATTATACAAACATGTGAATATCGCCACCACCATCATCACAACAAACCTGGTAATAAACAATTGCAAGGGACAACAGAAAGTGCTAATAAAATGGAAATGGGTATTGCTTTAAAGCAGAAGTGCAGTATGGAAAAACTGAGGGAATAACCGAGTTCAGGTAGGAGAGGAAATTGGGGGGAAATTTCCAGCGTACAATGTACAATGGAAAATGGAAAACAGTCCTAGGTGTGATTTGAAGATACACTACTTTCACCATTGGATAACCATTATGAGGGTTATCTTGATCAGATGCAGAAGTGGATGTCATTGGGAAAGCACCCAGTGTCTGTGAAGCACCCAATATGGATCACAGCGCTCGAGCAGGAAACAGTGCCAGGATCACAGTAGCTCACATCAGGTAGGGCAGGATCGCAGCTCTCCCACTGTTGGTACAACCAGCATGCTTTTCAAATGCTGCTTAAAAATCCGCCAATGCTGAAAAATGTCAAATAATGAAAGATATTTGAAACAGCATGGTCATTCTTGTAATTACTAATGACTAATGATGATAAAATCTGAATGGCTGTATAAATAAATACTGGATAAGATAAAGGTTTTTGCAGCAAAACATGAAATATCAGGCTATTGACATTAATTTCTAATATGCACAGATTTTCACAATCTGACCCATAAATCATTTTTTTTTTTGTTTCCATACATCTCATTATTTTTTCAAATCAAGATAAAATTGCCTTGAATGCCTGGGGAGGAACAAGGTCACATCATAAGTATCTTAGAGTATATGGTGGTTCTGATGGTGTAGAGGGATTAGTAAAGTACAAAATGTGCTATTTTCCAGGTTATTACAAAAAATAAACACAGTTGACTTTGTTTACAGAAGTGGTGGTCTAATGTCCACCCTCTGAGAGCTGTGATGTACATTTTGAAATACACTGCAGTACACCGGGAAGTCCCGTGTATAATGAAGGGTGCTTACAATATATGGGAGAGATGGGCTGATAATGAGACACACTGGTTCTAATCAACCTTATAGAAGTCTGAAGAGGAACACAAATGTGTCTGCCGCGCCACTAACAATTTTCAATTAATAAAAGCATAATTTTGTCCAGTCCCTTAGGATGGGGATTAGGTACAACTTAAAGGCCCAACCACACATAACACATAGTGTGGATAAACCTTCCTGCTCGGCACACTCACTCAGTCTCTCTCACTTGTATACACATACACACACACACACTTACGCACACACATAGAGAAGCAAGGAATTATACTTGTCTGTATGGTTTGTTAGCACTCAAGAGATAAAACTTTACATGTTGCTCCCAATTAGCACAGCAGTGACCATGCGCTGTCTCCTGTGCTCAGCTTTCCTCCTGAAGAGGGGCTATTTATGTGAGGACTCATGAGAATGTGAGAACTGAGGCGAGAGAGAGGAGATATGGACTGTGAGAGATAGAGTGTGTGTGCATGAGAGAAAGAGGGGAGAGAGTGAAAGAGAGAGAGAGAGAGAGAGAGAGAGAGAGAGAGAGAGAGAGAGAGAGAGAGAGGAAGAGCGAGAGAGAGAGAGAGTTGAAATGGCTTAAGCATCCATTTTGAGTGGAGAGACAGGTCCTATTAACATTTAACAGCATTTGTGCAACTTGGTGCGGAGGTTATGATGCAAATGAGGAGGAATTAAAACTGGCCAGAGGTTTGTCATTGATGGATTGCAGTCTGGCAGTGCTCACACTTCCTAGTGTCCATCAGAAGCGATTACTGTGTAATTAAACCTTATTTCTGGACTCTCTAGTGCATAATTACTTTGTGAATGTAACCATCATCTAAAAGCTACGAAAATGCTTTAGCATTTAGTCTAGCAGTCAGTTCCATGGGCTTGTGTCAGATATAGCCATCAGACGGTGCAAAAGAACTGTCACTTTTAATAAGAGGCAAAAAATTAAATGAAACAGTATGCTTATTACAGAAAAATTAGGCTTTCAAGAGTCCTTTCTGTTATTTGCATAATTTATCCCCCACCCCACCCCCATACCCATACACACACACACACACACACACACACACACACACACACCGCAAGCTTTAGGCAATTTCCCTCACATTTAAATAGATTGCACATTTAAGGCTACTTAAGGAAAATTATCACTTTGCATATTTTAATTGTTATGAAAGAAGTGATTTGAGAGAGGTCTGTGGCTCATCCTCTTGAGCCATGTGGTTGCGAAGCTGTCTGATTCGGCTGCTCAGCGCTGCAGCTCCACAGATAACCCCCGAGTTCACACACATCCACTCCAGTTTCATCAGAATGCAAATGAAGCACAGAACACTGGGACAAGTGGATCTTTGATATTTACAAAATAGCCACTAATAACTTGAGTGTAATTTGTTTGACTCAACTTTATTTTTCTCTTATCAGTCCTGATTTTTTTTTTCCTGGTCAAATGGCTCTTGTTTAAAAATTCAATGGGAGAAACAAAGGGTATGTCTGTTAGTAGAATTTCAGAGAAAGAGGATGGAGGTAGGATGTATAGTAGAATATAAAATAAACAGGTTTTTCATCTCCTGTGTCTATGTGGCACAAGTTCAACATAGACACTGTTAGAATAGTGTTACAGATTAAAACAATGTTCATGTAAATTCAATAGGTGCTTAGCTAGCAAATAAGATGTCTAAGATAATATATTTACAATAAACATCAGTCACTCTTGACTCAGAGAACCTGCTAGAGAAACAATGTGAAGGAAAGATTCTGCCACAGTGACCTGAGGTTTGACTGGCAGTTGGTTAGGTTAGGGAGTGGCTATGAGTTTATGGAAAATGGATGTTAGAGGAGGAATTTTCATCACACTGTCATCATCATGCAATAAGCATTGTCAGAATCCTCATCTCCTTGTGCAATCTGAATTTTGCCATAAAATCTTAAACTGATTAGTAAAAGGTTAAACAAATAATGAACACATTATTTCTCACACTAAATGTATGGAACATAACATGATTAAACTCAAAATACCAAGCATAGTGTTTATTTATTTGATTTTGAATACAAACTAAAATAAACACCATGGCGGTGTGAAATGGTGCATGCTTTTTATCTGGTATTTGATTCTATGACGTCTTATAACTTTTTTTCACATCTGGCATTGAACTAACATGATTTTGACAAATTACTTAGGCTTTCATGATATCAGGCAATGTGCCTCAGCATAACATTCAGCATTGAACAAGAATGTTTTGCTAGCAATGATGAACCATTCCCCCCTCCAAAATGTCGCTCCAACTGCAATGTTTAAAACGTGCTAGTGTTTGATTATGTGTTCTCACCTCAATATGCTTATCAGAGGTAATGAGGACACATTAAACAGGAATAATTGATAATAGGAAACTAATCTTGTCAGAACCCCCAGTTTTGTGAGTTAAATCTATTACACATACAACATGTTTATTCCCACTGCAACAAAACCTATAGGAACACATTTCCACCTACATATTTTTTTTCATTTAGAAGTATGATTGTTTCCCTTGTCCTCCAATGATCAACATAAATGACATAAGACAAGTACAAACATTTATTAGATGTTTAGCGTCTCTGCATCTGTGAAAAACCATTGTTACTGTATCTGGCTCATGTTTATACTCATGAGATGAGAAATACAGTAGATTTTATGTTACAATGCACCCACTCCAGTTCACGCTGATATTGATGTGCTCACAGGATAAAAAAGAGAATCACCAACACTGGCACAATATGCAGTGACTTTTCTCCTTTATGTTAATTGTACGGCATCTTCCTACGCACATACCACCTACTACTTAATGATACCATGAAAAAGGAATTTTATGCATAGCTGTTCATTTTACATAAAAAGCCAGTGTGGATTTCTAAGATGAGAGGTGGGGAAGTGATTGCCTAATCCTTTAGCATTAGTATGAGACAAATGCTTCATAGCATTATAAATGAGTGCAATAAAAAAAAAAATCAGCCTCTGTAAACTTATGTTTGGATAAAAAGTATATAATCAGAACTGTTTTCAAATAAGACCATGTGCATTAAAAACCAATTAATAAACACATGCTGGGCGAAGTTGTAATACATTGTAATAGATAGTAATAGATAATACATTGTCTTTCATAAGAAATAGCTTGTAGTCTGAAACAGCACTTGAGTTGAAATCAATCACACTAATGCAAATTTAATCAAGTGATGATACAAAATGCATCCGGGTTTCAGAAAAAACATCTTTATTCAGTATTTCAATGACCTTTGTTATGTACCTTGAAATAGATGAAAATACATTTACATTGACTGTACTGTAAGTATGGCAATACATACACACATATAAACATGTATGTGGTGCATTTTAGTATGTATATTGTATATCGTTAGCAAATGTACATTACGTACAGCTATGTGCAAGTTTATTCTCTGTACATGTGTATGAAAAGTAAAAATTCAAATTTTTCATATCTTAATGTTAACCCCTCATACTTACATGTAGAATTGCAAGTGCACACACATACACATTAACATGCGCACTACAACAATTCACAAAGGATTAAAGCAATTTGTTACAGTTTAAGAAATGAATTTGCATTGCAGACCTTGTAGAAGACCTACACAGTCCACAATAAATTTACAGAAATGTGGCATTGTAAATATACTGTAAGTAAAAGTCAGTAGGTGCAGATTATCTTCACCTTTGCAGGTGTCTTATCTTTTCTGCGACTTGTACTGGACAGTGTAAAGACAGTCTTTTTGAGGTAGACTGCTCAGATTCAAGGGTAAGCTTTTTTTTTTTCTTTTTTTTTTTCAACTTTTGTTCTTTTCAGATTTTTTTCCACAAATGCATGACATTCAAAATGACAGGACATAAGTACTACATGTACAATATGTAGCAATGAGGTAGAAATGGTTATAAAGAATGTTTGAATATAAAACTGATACTTTAAAACTACATAAGGATGGAATCAAAATCTTAAGCAGTTCTCTTCAAATGTAGTAATGGAGATACTGACAAATTTTGGAAAAAAAAAAACAATTCAAGTGACTTAGTTGGCAGCAATGAGAGACTCCATGTGCTTATCAAAGGTTCTGCTCAAGTGTTGTTTTTCACTGTAGGCCCATTCATCACATCGTCCTCTTAATAATGAATGACTAATTTCAATAACATCTACAGTACGTGAAGTATATACACTCTATTTGAATATATGTGTAGTTGTTTTCCTCATACCATATCTTGCTATATGCCTTTTTATGTCTAGTTGTGGTGAACAATTAAGAAAAACGTACAAATGGAACCTCTTATCATATGTCTAGCAATACTGTCCTGTGTTACACTGTGCTCTATTGCACAGTGTAACACAGGAAAACTGATTACCAAAAAAGAGCAAATATGTGACAACATCTGTTGGTTTCAAACCTGATCTCAAGCCACTGAGTGATTACAAGTACTATTTAAGTTGAGTGGAACATTTCCCCTTTTAACATGCATATCTCCATGAGTTCATGAACAGTCAACCTCTTACCTAAAATGCCCTCAAATCTGTAGTCACTAATGGTGTTTATGGCTTCTTCACCGCCTTCTTGTTAATAATATTGCAAACAGGCAAAATTACTTTTTATAAATTTTGCAATCATTGACACAGAAAAAAATATTCCACTCTACCAATTCACAGGACCTGATGTGCTGTTTTGTGCTAATATTTGTAATATCAGGTTTTCAAAATGAACATTGGTTTCCCAGGCAACTAATACTGGTGGTTGACTGTTCATAAACTCACATGGGGGTACAACTAAAAACTAAAAATGGTCTACCAAAGTGAAATATCACTTCAAGATATTTGACATAATACAATAACTTAATACTAGCCATGTGAGAGTATTGTGAAATGGCCAATTCCAAATGTCCACTGCTTCAACTGTGGCATGAAGGACACAGAGATTTACAACTTCTTCAAATACATCTTCATCATAATCAAATCAAAGCTGTTGTTTTACTTTGGCTTCAAGGGAGATTTAAACAAAATTGTGTTATGACACAATCACTTCAAAGTGCATTACTTAACAACACTTTATGTAAAGGGGAGTTCCGCTGTATTTAGATTTTTCTGCTCACTTCCTACATTTCTTGTCAATTTTACACCAGTCAAAACAACAGTTTAAAAAATTTGTTTTACTTTAACATTGAAACCTGGCCTAATTCCCTGGGCACTCCCATGTGAATTTATTTTTGGCCCTGGACCCCCTGGATTTGCTGTATGTATAAGTCTAGCTGTTAGGCTTCACACAAATACAAAATAAAAAAAAGAATCATGCGATTTCGAAGTTCATTCAGACTACTGCTTACTTGGAAATTGCATCTAACTAGTGAAATTATAACATGACTAACACATTGATGCCATCTTTAAACTTATGTTGTAAAGATGGGACTTCCTTCCTAACTTTGGGGTAATACACACTTGATGAAGGTTATTTTGAGAAAAAAAAAAAGAAAATGCAAATTGCAGACTAACCAAAAGTTAGTCTGCAATTTCCACTCAATAGTGAACAGTATCCTGATGTTAAAATCAAAGGGCCACACATCTTGGACTAAAAGTACTTTTCAAATTGAAAGTGATATGGTAAATTTACTAGAATAGGCTTAAATCAGAGTCAGGTACTTTCATATAAAGCTAGTTCAATAATGTTTCAAAACGCAGATACACACATAAATGGACATTCATTTTCTAAACTGTTTTCTGTTGGATCACATGTATGTCCACACATAATGTGGCAAGTGTCATGGAGGTCAACATAACTTTTGTTATAGTGCATGTTTTGAATTTAACGGGTGCATAAAATATGCCTGCAGTTTGACAAAAAAGTCTGCAGTGATTGCTCCTTAATCCTGCATTGTGGATTAACCAACAAGCTAGGTAGTTTGTATCCATTCAATGAAAACACTGTCACTCCACCAATGACTGGAGTAGAGATCAATGAATACAAAATTGTGAAATTGTGAAAATGTGAAACTACATCAAGATATTGTTGTTAGCCTCAAAACTAGATATGAAGCTAGCTAGCTTTTTTTTTGTAGATTTGCAGCTTTTCTGCTATTCTTTAGATGCTCTGAATACATCCTGATATGGGTCTGGAGGAGTTTATGATGCCAAACCAGATGGCAGCGATCTATATGCACATTGTCTATTAAAAATAAGGAAAGAAAAAGAAACTATGCACATGTGCAATAGGCAACAAAAATGAAGAGATCTACTTTAAAAATCGAACAAACACAAGGTCCTTTAGTGCCCCTGCACTATTATACAAACACCTTCAGTGGTATCTACTTTAGTGGCATTTCTCAATGTGCGAGTGCTTTGCAAGAGTTTCCTTACTGCTCAGAAGAAATAATACATTCAATAACAACTTTACTTGCCCATTCAGTTGTCAGACCTGCTCTCTCCTTGCCTGGGCTATTGTCTGGAATAAGTACTGATTAATGGCAATAAGCACTGAAGTAGTGATTAATAGCACTGTAAAGGTTTTAACAAGATGATGAAAGCATAAATAATGGTTGCATTGTGTGTACAGACCTTGAGAGACTAGCCTTCACACCATGCTCTTAAAAAGTTATGCCACTCAATTCATGAATTATGTCATTCAGATGGCCCAAGACAGTCAAATCAGTTCTTCACTTTACAGTATATTACACTAGTGAAACCAATTTCAAACCAGAACATGTATCCTCCTCTCTATAAATCATTTCCATTTCCAGCTTTTTTATGTAACTGTACATCTATCTGACATCACAGATTCAGGAGGCAAGACAAAGTCCTCTCGCCTGGCTTAGGTTACGGCAACAGAACTCACTGGTGAATGTTAGCTAATACAGACCACAACTGTCCAAAGGCAAAGGAATAATGTATTCCAAATCTGAAACTCAGTGGTATTCCCCTTTAAGTACAGTATGTGGTGAGAGATAGGGTTCTTGGGTATTATCAAAAATGTAAAGCTAATAGATTTTGCACACAAACAGATATTGTTTGGTGTGTGCTCTCAATAGATGTCATCATCAAACAAGTAGAATAGGCTCTGATATTTTGCTGTCTTCATGAATTTGTCTTTCAGAGATAACTAACAAACTGAGGTAGAAAGGAACTTAGGCTATACATAATCCTTAGGTTTCATTAATGATAAAACAGCAGCAGGATGGAATGAAATAGCTTGGGGGAGCTGTCTTTCTCAACCCCAAGATGCTTGTCTACACCTTCAGAATTTCTCTCAGCACTGCATCACCACAAGCTGAGCAGTTCTGTCTGCACAAACTAAAGGAACTGGATGATTGTTTTTGATGAAAATGAAGGTTTTCCCTCTGATAGCCGACAACAAATAAACCACGTTACATACAGAAATGGCCTCAAGGGTATAATTCAAGATACCTAATGGTTCCATTCTTGTCAAAGACAAATCTCTAATCATAATAACATTTTTCATTTCAACAAATCCAAAAGTAAAAAAAACAAAACACTCTTTTTGTCTTCCACATAATCCAGAAGTACACTCATACATTCATTGTAATAGCCTTATCATTTCATTTTGAGCCTTTTGAGGTACAGTAGCCTTCCATGGTTTGATAATGCAAATTCAAATGCAAGCCAAATGCTCTTGTAGTGTGTAGTGCTTCGACACAAGCTTTTGAGGTACTATACATATCACAATCACTTTCCTGAGTTTTCAAAAAGAGAGAACATCAAAAGAAATAATGGTACAAATTTTACATTTGTGTGAAACACTGTGATTACTATCGTAACAATATTTTAACAGCAATTACATAGTAATTTATTGTTTAATTTGAAGTTATGTTGCAAAATATTATTGTTTTTTGTAATTTCATCTACAATGGAGAGGCTAGTATAGCAACCAAATTCACTTAAAGTTTGCCAGAAGACAAATCACAATTTTCTAGCAAAGAAAAATTTATGTCAATGTTATTGTAATTATATATGTTTTACACATACATGTGTAAGGTAATGTAGCATAACTGAAATGATGTCAATAAATTTAGAGTTTAGCTCAACAAAACCACACCTGTTCACAGAGAGCACAAAACAGACAGCTGTAGAACACTGTTCTTATCGTATAAGGAGAAAGCAAGTTTTTTGTCTCATTTTAAAGCTTTTTTTTATATTAGCACATGTCACCAATGTAGATTGTGAGGCAAAACAAATAATAACAATAAAATAAAAGAGCACCACCTCAGGCACTTGATAGCAACTAAATGTCAAGATCAGCAGAATGTTATATATATATACACAAACAGGGGGTCCATCCTCTACAAGTGATTTGAATTTCAGTAAGTACATGGACTCGGCCATATAAAGCATCAAATTAATATTTCCCAATGTGTGATGTCCAGACTGTCATCTGTTGTCTAAAGCCTTCTACTGAGAGGCCTTCCCTGAACAATCCCTTTGCTGTATGTAGGGTGTTCGTGTCACCACTGTCTGACATTATTTTTCTATCCCAATACCTGTTTACTGAGGGGCAAACACTTATTCGTATTCCATCACAGGGTTTGCACAAATGGTGTTAAATGTTTGTCTTTCATTGACTACAACCAAACATTTTATTCCATTCAGTATACATGTCAAGTTCTTTTTGTGATATGCTGGGCTGGAATTTGCAAAACACATTGTCAAAGTCTTGGTAGGAGACGGGTCTCATCTGACTGGGGTGGATGGTTGACAGGTCAGTACCCGGGATGCCATGGAGAGGACCCACCACAGCCTCTTGACACAGCTGGGCCACATCAAGTCCTGAAAAGCCCTCCGTCCTCTGGACCAGTAGTGACATCTCTTTGTCACTGAGACAGTAGTTGTGCTGTGAGAGCAGTTGGCTGATTATCTGGTGTCGTGCTGTCCCATCAGGTAAGGGGATGAGGAGGCGCTTGGTGAAGTACCTCCTTAGGGACTCTGGGATCTCTTCAGGCTTATTGGTGGAGCAGACCACTAGGACATGGTCCTCAGCAGAGGTCAAAACACTGTCGAGCTGCATGAGGAGCTCACTCTTGAGGCGGTTCACTGGGCTCTCCTCGCTGAGCTGGGCTGACAGCAGCAAGTCCACCTCACTGATGAACACCACCGCCGGCTGGCGACACCGGGCCACCAGGAAAGAAGCCTGGATGATCTTGTCCCCTTCTCCCAGCCACTTGGTCACCAGAGCTGAGCTGTTGAGCCGCAAGAAGGCCGCCCCCAGTTGGCTGGCCATGCAGCGGCCCAGCAGAGTTCGACCCGTTCCCTGAGGTCCAAATAAAAGGAGGCTCCGAGGTAATGTGGCAAGTCCGCTAAACATATCTGGCCTTAAAATGGGCCACAGTATCTCCTCTTTAATGGCTGCTTTGGCCATATCCAGACCTGCAATGTCACTCCAGTCCACTGGAGGGCCCTGCTGAAGGATTTCTGTGGTGACCATCTCCACCAGGTTGGCATCGCTGTTCTTCAGTTGTTCCTCTGCAGCGTGGATGGACGAGGCAGCCGTGCCAATGTCAGGCCCTGTTATGGAGTGGGATAGGTGCTGTCTGTGCTCTTCACTTTGTTCGCTCATGATGGGGGATCCAAACTTACCGTAGGACTCACCCGTTCTAAGATCACCTACAGAGCTTTTGGTTGATCCATAGGATGGAGGAGTTAGCGCTCTGCCAGAGTGAATGTTAAATTTTCTTTGCTGATCAGAAGATATTGGTTGCTTTGTTGGCTTAAATGCTAAAGATGATGCATCAGCACTTCTGTCAAAGCCATTCCCCCTGTTTGAGTCTGAGACACTGCTGTCTGGTATTCTGTACATTGGGCTCTGTGAAGAGCGCTGTTGGTTGTAGTTGAAATTACCATAACTAGAGTCCATATCTCCATGCCCAGTCATGTAGAAAGCTTTTCTTTTTAATGAGTTGGCCGTGCTGCCATTCAAAGGTGTTGGTGCAATTGGTGTATGATTATGAGACTGGTAGGTATAGCCAGGCAGTGTGGAGGGAGGGAGGGGTGTAGGAGCTGCAATACCAGACGGCAGATAAGCAGAGGGAGGGGGGGCTCCCCCAGGGCTATAGCCAGGGGCAACAGTAGTCTGAGGAGGATACCCTGTTGGAGGATAATTGTAGTTGGAAAGGTTTGGAGACCCAGCATTGTAGCTGGGCACTAAGGTAGGGGGAGGTGGTGGGGGTGGTGGCTGTAAGAGCCCAGCGCTGTGCAGAGGAGAAGGGTGTGGAGAGGGGAGGGCTGGGGTGGTCTGCCCACTGTAACTAGAATGCAGGTAGGAGCCGTTGTAGCTGGCAGTATATTCCTGAGAGGGGAGACCCGAGTGGAGACTAGTAGCCGTGTGGCTCCCACAGTTGCTGCTGGAATAGCTAGGCTCAGACAGGCTGCTGGCCACCCCCGGGGAACTGCCTATGCTAGCTGACACATCTGTAGGGGGGAGGGCAGCTGTCATTCCAGCTTTGCTCACAGATATAACATCTGGAGCACAGTTCATTGGGTAAATCCCCTCCTGCCAGGACTCATTCTCTGACTTTCGCCCATTCATGAGTCCAGCGGTGCTATCAGAGTACGAACACAGCAGGGCTCTTTCATTTGGGCCCTCGAGGATCCCAGAGTACTTCTCTGCATATTTCTTAAGCAGATTGGAGGCAGTCAGTGCAGAGATGTCATCATTTGCCCAAGCATACTGGTACGTGCGCTGTAAGTGCCCTCGGTAGGCCTCTACTTTGTGTGCTGGCGAGCGGGTGGTGGATGAGATGTCAAAGTGCTGTTCGGCCCATTGTGTGTGCTCTGGGGTCCACTGCATCTTTAGGCCTAGACATTCCACAAAAGAGAGAAATGTGTCAAAGTAAGCATCAAATCACTGGCTAATTGTTTGCCAATCATATTTTCAGCAAAGGTCTAACATAATGTATGACTTATTATTATTTTCCCTAACTAAATTGGGTGGAGGAAAAAAAATAAGGGAAATTACAAAGAAGAAAAAACAAACAGCAACTCTGAAATAATGAGGTAAAAATTCTCACTTGTTTTCAAAACTACATCCTCCAGAAAATGTTTCAAATGCACCTAGCATGACATCCAAATACCTCCTGTATGACAGACACCACTAACAGAACACACATCATGGTCAGTATGAGGATGTGGGACCCAAAACCTGGTTAGCACAGTATAATCCACCCTACACAGAGCAGAATGACACAGACATCGCGGGTCAGTCTATAATCCAACTCTCATCTGAGGCATTCTGAGACAGTTTCAAATCTGCTTGGAGGAGTGCAGCAAAGCAATCTCCTTGGCAGCGCTCTGTTGCTTTCATCACACAAACCCCTCAGCCCAGCATGAATTACAACCACACCGTGTCTGCCTACTGCTTCCTAGTCCACAGACTGAGGGAGGAAAAAACATGCTTCACTTGTGTTTTTTTCCCCCAGCCTCTCCTAGCCTCTGTATATGCCCTAAAGGGTTCAAACGACATTACGAGCAAGTTAAATCCTCAACTCAATCTGCAAATAAAAGTTTTTACATATGCTGTCATCCTTTACCCTGCATGGGATTATCAGAGAAAAGTATACCCCCAAAGAATATAGACTATTAGAGAGATTATAGCGTAAAACAATCACAGATAGTGTGAGAGCCTCACACGTCTTACATCAACACTAATCTGACCGACAGCCACAGGGAGATATGACAGTAGAAGCATATAGAAAAAATATGTCCCCTGCCTGTTATAATGGTCTGTGCCTTCGCTGACCAGACATTGCAGCGTTACACCTAATACTCCAGTAGCTTAAGTCCCAATCGCAGGATTTAGGCAATAAACAGCTACTGTCCAGAGGCAGATTACAAATGCAGTGTTTGTCTGGAAAGAGTAAGGCATGTGGATTCCCTCCTGACTCCCTCCCAGCCGCTTGCCTACCCGCCACACCAGACACCAGGAGCTAATTAGCAGGATGATGCTGCGCTAATTGTGTTAATTTACAAGGTTTTAGTCAAAGAGATCCATGCTATGGCTCACACGGCTGTCAGCCATCCAAGCTAATGATTAAGAAAAAAGCCCAAGGCAAAAAGCCCTGGCAGGCTGAAATATGGTAGCCATACTGTGCTGTAACAGCAAGCCTGTTCACCATAAAGAAAATAACAGAAAATAGGAAAACAAATGGCAGCATCATGGAAGAATGATTAAAAACAACAAAAAAATAAATTTATTGTAGATGGATCAAACCCTTATTTGCTTAAAATGGGTACATACTGAGAAAAATGTACAGCTTGACACCCCTGAGAATACCAAAAGTAAGTCTCACTGACTACTTATTTAGACCTCTGTGCATCTACATTCACTGTAGTATTAGTCATCCACTATGTTCTAGGTCAGCTGTTTTGTTATGTGTGTAGGTGGCTGCACTGCAAAAGTAAGACATTTTAAGTGGTAAATTATTTCTCCAACACAGCCTGAACAGACATACCTGATGTTTTAACCTCTTGTTATAGCAACATTAATATACCCTTTTACTAACTGTCCAATATAACTTTTTACTGTAGTCTTGCCTATAAAAATGTTCCTTTTAAAACATACAAAACACTATTTGGGCAATAGTAACCTGCATTATGGTGTCTGCCAAAAAATGAAAATCCAGACATACTGTTCGCTCCAGAAATGCAGCATTTATTGACATCTCAGTGCTAGACTATTATCAGAATAACACCTTCTGTAAAATCATGTAATGGGGTTCATTAGCACACTGGGCACTTTTTGTCAATAACAAAATTGCATAGAGATTATGGAGTGAGATTCTTCTATTACTGTTAATCTTTTATGAACACTTTGGACAATCAAATAAGTGCTCCTTGCAAAGTGTACTTGAGATCTCTGAGCATCAGATGTTTTATGAAATGGAAACCATCCAAGACAAGAGGATTATCTAAATACAGCACACTGCTAAAAAAAAAAAAAAAAAGACAATCAGAAAGATCTATCACTCTCTATGTAGAAGGTAACAAAAAACAAATAGATTTATTTATTGGTGTATGAGGGGCAAAGTATTTTTGATTCTACCAGCAAAAAAAAAAAAAACCTGAAAAAAATTAACCTTCCTATACAGGCACAGATAAAGGAAATACCACATACTTCCATCATGCTAGGATTTTTCTACAATGTTATATGAAGACAAAAAAGCAATAACCCAATCCAACAGTGATTACATAGTTTGTGGATGAGTGTAGAATGATTCACTGTGTCAACCTGCTCTGTCTTTGTAAGATAAATCTAAAGCATGCAGTTTGAAAGAGAATCAGGGGAGACACTGGGTTATAGAGATGTTAAATACTTGGATTTAGACAAAGGTTATGGAATGAAAGATAAAGACATCCCAGGAGATGGTGTGCACACACATATACGCGCACACACATGCACATACACACACCCACACATAGACACAAATACACACACACATACACACCCGCTTGGTACATTAACATAATGATCTGGTACTTTTGTATTATGGTAAAACACTGTCCATTATTCAACCTGCATGGAAATTCAAATACAACATCCACAGGTTCCTTTGTCTTTCTTTGAAATGGTGTAATTATGGAGTGCTCCATTAGTGGAATGTTTTCAGATAGCCTGGGGGGTTCAAGCTCAAACTCCACTGATCAGCCACTCACAAATAAAGCTTTTGTGTGGTTTGTTAGACTGCTGTGTTGGTTAACTCACAGATCTGAATGATCCTCTCTGCTAAATTTAATATTAATATGAGAAAAACATTTTTTTAATCATTAATTTGTCCATTTTTTGTGTGATCTGATAGACTACCGTGTTGGTCAACTCACAGACCTGAATGATCCTCTGTGCTAAATTTGAGAAAACATATTTATCCTAAAAAAAAAAATCCACACTTCTAAAAAAAAAAAAATAGCCAATACCTGATGCTTTGTAATTCATTCAGAATTTTCTGTTCTATATTGTTTATTTCATACACAATCTGACACTCATTAGAGAAAAAAAAAGACCAGGCGGAGGCGAAATGCATTTGACAAGTGATGCTATGGTGTTTAATTTCTGCTTCAGTGATCATCGTCGATGAAACAGAGATGCTGACCTTTTTGGGAACTATTAATCTTGGTAGCCTAGGACGTTTTTAAGCAAACAGGACTGGGCCTCCACTCTGTCCATCCAATTTCCCAGTGCGTAAATTGGACCGCCGCTTGCACAATTCTCTATTCATTACTGTGCTGCTGAAAGGAAGCACAGAGGTGGCAGAGCGGTTTTCTTTTCCGTTTTGTGTGTGTATGTGAGTTTGTGTGTGTGAGAGCGAGAGAGAAAGAGAGGGAGGCAGAGAGAAAGAGAGAGAGAGAGAGCGAGCGAGAGAGCAAAATGCCTTCCAGGAGGATTCCCAAGCATAAAGAGCTGGACTTTCCTTCCTCTTTTAGGTTTGGGGGAGGGGAAGGCAGGAGGGTTGAGGGAGAGGGGGAGGGAAGTGGTAGCTGTCGTAATTGAAACGTGGCCTAATCAGACTCATTACCATTTTCACCAATTTGCACCACCAAAGATGCTTATTAGGTAACTGTGTTTAATAAGCCGCTCTTTAGAAAACTAACTGTAATGAGCTCTTTAAAGTCAGACTTGAGCGTGATTATGCACTGGAAATATTTTGCAGAGCTGAAGCAGACTGGTACATTTAGTCATGTACAATGTCATAATTAAGCTGCACAAACTCTGCACTTCACAGCACACAATAGCCCCAGCTGAGGCAGTAGACATGCTGAAAAATATTTATAATTACTGATCATTACAACCCTGGGATTTTCATCTGCGGATGTAAACATAATTATGAGAGCTTTTGCTTTTATTCTGCACACACAGGCCACTCTATTTGACAAGCGTGCAAATACTGCAGACAGACAGTAATTACATTTATAAATAAAAACAAACTCATATTCATATTCAAATTCAAATTCACTGGAGATATTCTAAGTAGGGGTGGGGCTAAACATTCTAATACAATGTGTAATGGTAATCGGCATGGCTACAGAACCTCATTCATTTCACATATCAAGTTAAGACTGTTTAAACTCAATTTAGAGCTCCATGTGGCAGTAATTCCAATCTTTACACGGCAGGGCGCCATTTAACCCCTCATTTAGTAAAGATATGCCTTCCTCAGTCACTGTCTTTTCCAGGGCTACTGCCCATACATTTCACAGCCTGACCACCCATAGCAGCAGATTTACCACACGTCTCCACAGAGTGAAAGTCCACCGATCCCAGTCGATCCCATACGAATCCAAACGTAAAAGGTGGAGGATGACTGTACAGCAAGCACTTATCTTTACTGTTCGCCTGTCAGTCAAGCAGTCAATTTCCTGTGACAAGACCTCTCTTTGTAATCACAATCATATTCACAATTGTATTCCCAGGCAAGACAGTGTGGTAGACAGTCTGCTGTGACAGAGCTATAATCATTTCAATCTGGTAAACATAGATTATTTGTTTAAAAGCAGCTCCCTCCTCCCACGATGCAGTGTTCTTCCTGCTTTCTTTGAAAACACTTTTACCTATAGCAGAATATTCCAGATGGAAAAGAGGGAAAAAGCCAAGAGTTTAGCGTTGGCATTTGCCCAGCCATGTGCTTGTGTATCTGCTTAACTATATCCACAAAACACCACTCTATAAAACTGAAAATATACTTATAATTCAAACAACTTGCACAGTGGCAGCCCACACAGACAATTGTTTCAGATCAAATTATGTGCAATGGAGAACATAAGGGACTATTTAGCACACTGCTGTCGGCAAGTAATGTTGCTATTCAGTTGAGTCAGTTGGCACGTTGCTATGTTCTTTTTAGATGCGAAGCACCTTATGGATCCAGAAAGCAACTCACTCACATCTTCATTGACTCATTCACTCACTCACGGTTAGCCGACCTGTCCCTAGTGGCCTTTAGGAGGCATGGCACACAGGATGCTGAGAATCACAGTTTGGTCTTCAATACTACTGAAATGTGTAGGGTGCTTTGCATGTATGACACTGTGTCCTTGTTCGTTGTTAGAATGAATTCAAGTTTTTTATTTTCTTGAATTAGCAATTCAAACCATTATGCATTAGGGTTGTGAATTGAATGCAATGTTGATACTTTGGGACATGATACAATATGATGCAATTTGACACGATTCCATACTTTACAGACCGTATTGACAGTATATTATATATAGTATACCTGTTTGTGAATGAAATTTACAGTAAATTGATACAAACTATACAGTGTGTCTTTTTAGTATTGTGATACATGATTATGCGCATTACTAATATGGATTTGGGAACAAACTGAGGCTAAATATTATTTTAATATTTAAATTCCTCTTTATTCCTCTTCAGTTGAAATGATATACAGTATTTACACACACTAGTAACCAGGCTCAGTTCTATCGGATTTACAAGTTGTGTCTAGTCAGGTGCGCATGTAAACTCATTGTGTTGCTACAGTATTTTAATATCAAACTTACAGACAATGTTCCTATTGTTGAGTTCATGTCACTCCATTTTGTTTTAGAATGTGTCCGAACATCTGCCTTGAGATTTTCTTAATGTTGCATTAGTACTGAACAGATGTAGTTTGGTCAAATGGGGCCTCAGTACTTCTGACCGCTCAAGTGACCAGTAGGAGCAGAGTTCTTTTTAAAAGGGGAAAAAAAACAACCTGCCCTTCTATAAGACAACTGGGGTTACAAGGACAATATTGATATCTGGATTTGCAGGATTGATTCTGAATCAGAAAAATGTAATTGCAATGTATTGGGGAATTTTTTTTTTTTGAACCTAGAAACAACATGCACTGTATAATGTTATGGCTAATTTGAAAAGAGATGAAGAAAAATAATGCACCAATATTGTGTGACATTAATAAAAAAAATAGCTTCAATTATGCTATAGCAAATTATACGTATGACAGGTGCAGTTTCTTTTTTCCAAGAGACAAAAACAGAAATCAAGAACTGTTTCACCTTCTCTGTGGGCATTCATCATTACAAATGAATGTGCTAATTACTGAGCTAATATCCAAGTTGCAATATACAATAAACTGGGCTAATTATAAATCACCAACCACAGTGTTCTCATGAGAAGTGGTCAGAATAGTATGGAGGATGCATCAAATTTCTAGGCTACATAAACAGTACCAAAATATATGTGTACATCATGAGCTCCGCAAAAACTATTTTCATACACTCATTTAATGAGAGATAGATATATATTTCCATTGGTCACCAATCACTGGAAAGATAATTTTCCAAAATGTAACAGACACACACACACACACAAATTATTTAAATTAACTGTGAAAATATTAATAATTAAATTAATATATCTATCTATTAATATAGCTATATAGCACTTTTATACAGAGGTCACAAACTGCTTGACAGACAGCAAGAGAAATGAGGCACAAAACACAAACAGTCATACAAAAAGAAGATTAAAAACATGAAAAACAATTACTTAAAAGCAAGTCTATAAAAGTGTCTTGAGAAGTGATTTATAAGAAGACACTGACTTGGCTATTAGTAGATGAAAATGACAGTTACTTGATCAAGAGGGTTTTTCAATTCGGGACAACAATGTCCTTGCTTGGACTGGGGTTAGGTGGTGTCCCAACATATAAAGAGGGGGATTTGAAAATGTTCAAGGCATCATATCAAATACTGTGATGTCTGTTTTCCATTTAAATACAATATTATGCCTGCTAATTATTAAGTCCTGTATATAACAGCGCCACTAGATGTTGCGGCTGAAGTGCTAATGACAGCGTTATCCCCTCAGGCAACTGTCAAATAACTTTGAATCAGCCACTCGGAGGGGAAGGAGAGGGAGATTAAAAAGACGGTTACTGCAGCTGTTTGGCAGTTCTTCGCCTTCAAGTTGGATGAAATCGGAAAGCCAGCTGATTTGGACCAAGTTGTATGCAAGCTTTGCACGACAAATGTTTAACAAAAGGATGCAAATACAACAATCAAATGCAGAGCGCTTTCCATTGATGTCCAGAGTCAACAGGTGCTGCCTCTGAATGCATGGGTATTCAGTACAGCTGGAAATGTATTTATCCAATTTCCACACAGCTAAAGCCATACAGAGTCTACCTGGAGGTATAGTAGCCTGTACCAGTTTTATATGGTTGCTTTTTGTTGGAGTAGTAAGCAACTCAGCCGGAGCCCTGGTATATCTGGGCATGTTTGGACTAATATCGTAACAGTGTCAATTCTGCTAACCTTGTTTCTGTGTGATGTCAGCCATCTTGTTTTGTCCAAGCTTATTTTATTGGCTGACATAATACTGTGATAAAAATGGATATCCTGGTAAAATATGGAGAAAATATTGTGATATGGAAATTTTTTTTTTTAATTTAATTTAATTTTATACGAGCCATCTGCCCCATAGTAATGAGCATGCACCACTGCCATGATGCTGCTATAGAGGCTTTATCAGGTCTTAAATATTTTTTGTCACTTTGCATGTGTATGGACTTTATTTAGCTCTCTTTAGGGTAATCTATTAGCTGGCATGTGTCCTAGCAAAACCAGGTGTAGGTGTGATATTTCAACTGTAAAATTTGGCCTTTCTAGTGTTTAAGTGCTTTATTTTTGTGTAATAGTCACCTAAATATATACTGTATTTTGTTTGGGTTAACAGGTAAGAGGGACAGTTCACATTTATACTATTAGTGACATATGGACAATATAATTTGGTTTAATCATAAATAAGGGTTTAAATGCGGATAAAAAAAACATATCACAGAATTTTCAGATATTAAAATGATATTATATGCATCACAATACTTTCCATTTTGGTTTTCTAAGGCTAGATTGTAAGTTATTGAAAAGTATCCAAATCCAAATGGTAACTGTACTATACTTCGGTATATAAAGTAAGTAAGAGAAAAAAAAAATTACGTTTAAAAATTGAGTTGAGCATTCTCACAGCACTCAGTTGTGGAACTGAGGTTTCAGATCTTTATTTTGTGGCACAGCGTTTATGAGCAATCTATTGAAACCTTCACCTTCAACTGTTTTGATAGAAATCATCATTTGTAGGTGAAATATTACAGCATCCGTCACCCCTTGCCAACATTTGCTATTCTTTTCATTTGAAGTGCTTCTCTCAAATGACACAGCTAGCAGCGTCTGATGCCTTCAAGTGCTCCTCATAAGCTCTTACTTCTGAAGTCGTAAATACAAACTGTTGTACACTCAAGTGCCTTTGGTTGGAAATAACAGTAAGAAAAGCAGTTTTATAATAACCTCTTTATAATAACCACTAATAATAAACAGTGAATTCATCGTTAATTATAAAAAATTGTTAATCATAAAGTCAGTCAATTGATAATCATAAAGTTGATTATCATAAAGTGGTTAACTAACAGAAAACTGCTGCTCATTTACTAATTAATAGTAAATGATATAGAGTATATTATTTAGTCATTAATTGATGACATGTTAACAAATCAGTTATGACAAACTGAATAGAGAGATAACGTCTGAAATATTCTGTGTGAAATGCTCTTTATTCCTCTGTTCCTATTTATTCTAATAATGATGTAGCCTACTTGATGTTATATGCTGAGGAGGTAACACATTTGCCATTAGCTTTATGTTTTCTTTACAAAACTACCAAAAATCAGTATAATAGTCAGCTAATATTGTAATAGCAAGTTAGCCAATGCTAGCCTCTTTGATTTATACAGTTATACACAGTTAGTAAGACACTTAACTTAGCAGTGAATGACGAACAAATTGTTAACTATCAAAGGCCATCAATTTAATTTTCCAACAGTTATGATACAACATAAAAGACTGACTTATTAACATGTCATTAATTAATGATTAAATCATGTACACTATACATTTATTATTAATACTATATTTACTGTTAATGAGTATATTTGAAATGAACTAATCATCAATTAGTTGTTACTTAAGTATTAAATAATAAGTAATACATATTAAGTAATGATTAATTCACCATTTATTAACAACGGTTACGTGTTAGCATGCTTTTCTTTTGGTGGCTGTTGTTTGATTTTAGGAATTAAACATGTATTTATTTATATATTTACATATATTCACTTTTACTTGTTTCCATGCTCTCCAACCTCTAAGCATTGCCTTTCGGCAACTGGGGTATCATAGAAAATCCTGACTTTCCCAGTTGAATTTACCACTTTGTTGGGTCAGTCATGTCCGCTCGACTTGTGCTGATATTTCCGACAGCACTTGAAAGCAGAATAGGTTGTTGTTTTGGCTGTTGTCAAAGATGCACTCAAGTTCGATGCTGAAACATAATTTTAAGCTTTCAGGTTGATAGGAAAGTTTTGCAGTGAATTGATCAATGTTTGGTAATAAAGGTTACAGCTATGGTGGTGAATGGAAATTATATCATGATGTCGTCAAACTCCCTGTGTAAGCAATTTGTGACCAAAGTTCAAAGATCATTAAGGAACATTATTATATCGCTGACCCTTTATCATAGCTGTTTTGGTTCATCAAAGATATTACATGTCTCACAAAATTCCTCTGGAAAATGCTACAGCATTTTGCTTAATTTGTGATATGTGATTTGATATTTTGGTTGCTTTCAGAGTATGTAAATTTAGTTTTTTCATTGTACAATGAGATATTATTCTCAATCTATTCAATATGCTTTAGCAAACTACTGAGAGAACAACATATCTATTATGATATTTTTTTTCATTTAATGACTGACAAATAGTGCATGTCAGAAATATTTTCCATTAGAAATTCTCCTGATCATTTTTGCAATTTTTTAAATGAGAACATTGCATGAACTTGTTCCACAAATTTCATCCTATTCAGTACAATTATCTCCTGTTACTCTGTAGCAATGTACAGCTCAGCACTGACAATAGCTGCAACCATATTGAATGCACATAGTGATAGCTAGTGTACTTGGCAAATGAGGTGACTCTGGCTCTCATTCTGATATTTAATTTCTTCACTCATTATGTTGCACTAGACTGTTTAATTGCCACTCTCACATACATTTCTTGAATGGCACATATGCTTCAGTTTTGAAGAACATAAATTAATCCTGTGTACACAATACCTCTCATTATTAATCTTATTAAACTTAACTTAATGATAATGTTAAAATAAACAAAAAAATCTAACAGTTTTGGAAAAAATCATAGCCAAATCAAACAGACCGACACAATATTTTACCAGCAGCAGAAGTAAGAGCTCATATCAGAATAAAACTCTAACAGTCTGCTGGCATAGACTCAAACCCACAGAGCAGTTGATGATTTGAATAATTCATCTGTAATGTAATGAGAAGATGTAAATGTTCACACTTGACTCAAATGTTCAAACTCAAGTCATTTTATAAATAGTTTAACTGTGCAAATACCTACTTTGGATTTGAAATAACTGTTAACCAACTGTCTTTAGAGAAATAGTATAGAATGCTCTAATGGTAACGGAGCAATATAAACAAGATAATTTACATTTGTATGTTATGTCTGATCTTCTTTAGTTTATTCTTTTGATTTTACAATGAGTTTTTGATACAGTTGCATCCCTAGCGGTGTTATAACTCATCTGGATATTTTCGTTGACCAGTTTCCATTCCTGGGATTCTCAAGAGAAACTTATCTGGGCTGACATCTGAACTGCACAGTATAATAATAATAACATATTGATCTGTCATTTGTAAACAAACTCACTGTAGCATACAGGCTGCAGATAGTCTGTGAGGCTACACAGCTCAATATGGCTGAATATGCAAACTGTGCAAGAGATGACTGTGAATTGTGAAAAGATGGAGAACTTTATATTGATTTGATTCTTCTCACTGGCTATAAGCCCATCTTAAAATGCTCAATTTTGTAAGGTAATGCATTCTTTGTACAGTTACACACCCTGAATACGCTCAAGTCCCATGGCGTTTTGGCTAAGCTGATGATAAACTCTGTTGGCTAGGTGGGGGGAACAAGTGTCTTGTATTTCTCATTTTCTCCTGTAATACAGTGAATCATGAGGTTGAGAGTTTTTCTGAGCTGTCATCGCTCTGTCTCAGTGATGCTCATTAAACCATGACTCTTGAGGCCAAGAGGCCCCCAAGGCAACATCTTCCATTACTACCCTAAGTAGAGCTAAATCCACACACATGCTAAACTAACAGCCCTCCACACACGAGTTACACTGAATAAAGACAATTACAGCAGACTGGCTTCATAGAGTTCTGTACTGCATAATACTGATGAATACTCAAATGGCTTGTTAGTTAAAAGAACACAGTTATTGAACTCAAGTACTTGGTGAAACTTGTTTAACCATAGCGCACATGTACAGTAGAACAGAGGCAGTGGTTGTGCAAGCCTCTGCGAACTCTGTTGGAGGATGGCTACTCTGCCTCTCAAGGGATCACTTACACACTTCAAAAGAGAAGAGAGGAGGATTGTGACCTTGCTACATGAAGGCTCATTGACCAAAACCTACTCTCTCACCAACATACCCATTCCCATACCCATTCCCCAAAGTCCTGTTCCCCCTAGGAAGGCTCCAATCAAAGAGCCACGAACTGGTACAAAAAAATGCAAAGTGGAAAGAGAACATTTTGGTGAGTTTTTCTGGGTTTTTAACACATTTACCACTTATCTGATTTTTACTGTGAGGCAGCAGTTTAATGGCACTGGGAGGCAGTCATCTGATTTACAAACCAATAGGCCAAGCCCCATTGGAAATTAACAGATTACCTTGTTCATTGGTCCGATTCACAACTGTGATTACTTCACACTTCCAACCATTAGGCTTTACAGCCATCTTAAACTGGTTAAGAGAGAGAGGAAGTCCCTGGTAATGAAAATCTTATTCTTCACAATGCGATCTTGGGACACGAAACCAGTATGAAAGAGTGTATGAATTTTTGTTGACAAGGGGCTGGCTTTGCAACAAGAGCCATCGCTTCAACCTTTCGCAGCAACGCTGCTGCTCTGCTCCAAATCTCCCAAACTGTAATCTGTAGCCAATGAAGAACTGTCAGTTTCTGTACACTGACTTCTAAAGCAACAACACAATAAACACATCTGTGCTCTGTACCGACTGTAAACAACAATCCATACAAGGCAAAATGTACACTTTGATAAAACAAGCATCATTTGAGCATGGAAGGTTCTTTTTCTGTGACAGACATTTCGGGGGTCAGTGTTGAATTTAAGCACACCTCCTCACTCTGGTGAGGAGTGTGTTATTTCTCTGCTAAGTCCTCTGCAAATACAAATACACTTCAAGGCTAAAGTACAGCGATCACTAGCTCCCTTCACTTTTCTCTGCTCCACATATCCCCATACAGATGCTGCTGTAACACAATACTGCTAACTCATCTTTCCTCTGCCATGGCAGCACTTACCTGACATCCTAAGTAAGTCCCCTGACTCTAACTGAAGAAAAGGCCAGTCGAGTTTGAATTGACCTACTAAGGAGAGCATTTACCAAAATCATTCCACTTTCATTTGATTTGTCAAAATGGCTGTTTTACTCCCATTTTCAATAGACCCCAAAAAATCAGTACATCAATGAAACTTAAGATCCCACTGTTACACAGAAATTGATGCAAATGTGCTTGTGAAGTTCAAAAGTGAAATTACTTTTGCTTACACAATGAAAGCCAAGGTTATCTGTTGTTCTGTTTATTGTTTTCTATACATTACAGTAATTAAAAGTTTCAATTGAACACTAATTGAAAATATCTGACTGAACAGACCAGAAAAGGAACTTTGCCCGTAACCACTACCAACTTCTTGCTGAGGCATTCTGAAGCATTCTGTGGTGAGTATCGACTGCTGGTCTCAAAGAAGGTCACTTCTCCAACACAGGCCAGACAAAAGGTGAAATGAGACAACTGAAGCAATCTTAGGTCAATATGAAATAGAAATCTCTCAGCTATACTGTAATAAAGTTACTGAAGTGAAGTAGTGAAACCATAAAGGGGAACTTTTACAAGGAAAGAGCTGTCTAAGAGATTGGTTCGCCCACTGGCAAACAATGGCTTGTAAGTGCTCAGGTGGTCTGGTCAGTGTACGCTACCATGGAACTGGATTACCGTATCCGCTTCCAAATATCAAGTTTGCTTTTACTAGGAATGTAATTTAGCTTTTTTTAATGTACGTGGCAGAGCTTATTGCTATCAAAAAGTGTGTAAAGAAGGCTCACAACATGGAGGGCAAAGTCATTAGATAAGCAGAAAAAAATATATAGCTATGCCTTCAACAAAAATAGGGACTCTCATGTGCTAAGTAGGCCATTAACTCTGAGAGACTTCTGAAGCAGGCATTCTTCCTGCCAGGATTCAGCTGTCATTTAAGTATTTATTTAGATACAGACACAACTAGACATAACTCCCTGCTAATTCAGTTATGTAAAACAAAGTGCAGAAACCAAACCACCTGTTAATTGATATGCAGAGATGATAAGTGTGAATCTGCTGTACTCCACTTTGACGAGTGCACTCTATCTTGTCAAACCAGCAACTTGGGGCAAAAGTTAGATTTACAATGGGTTTTTGCATGTTCATTGTCAAAATCGTTGGTGATGATTGTTTCAGCCTCTGCCAGCAGTGGTCACACAGAAAAGTTTTCTTGATTATCATTTTATTTCTCAAATTATCACATGTTATGCATAGTTATGAAAAGTATCTCATGTTATGCATAGTATACATACTGTAGCAGGGCAACATCCCATATTGGGATGACACAGTTAATATCCATAGCCTCTGTAATTGTCTCGGCAGTCTAGTTTGCAGATATGGTGACTATTGGCAGTAAAGTTCTGATTGAGAGATGCCGGTGTCCATTGAAAGCTATTGTAAACCGCTGTGAGCCAGGTGGATGAGCAAGGGGCAGGCAGCCTTCAAAGAGTTCAGTGATTTGAAGGAAATGAGGCAAGAAGGGCAGCGGAATGAAAATTATTCCAGAGCATTCCTTAACACATTATGAAATGACGGAGAGAAAATAAGTTAATCTCTGGACCAAAGCAATGATGAAAAATAAATGAGATAATTAATGGCAGTTGAGAGGTAGGCACTTAAAATGTTTCTACATTGTCTTTGTTAAACTAAGGCTTGATATCTGCCTTATCCTCATTGGTGTTATGAATTGTTCATGCAAGTATGGGGAAATTGAACTTTGCATCACAAAACAAAAAATTATTGCTAAAAGAATAAACGAAAAAATAAAAATAAAAACTCCACATTTCATTAAGTGGACCTCAATATGCAGTTCTTTATGCAGTTTAAAGTAATGATTGTTCTGCATTGTGCTGCATTTGCATGTTCAGGGTTCAACCAATTAAAAGCTAATTAATTAGACACAATTCTATTAAGAAACAAATCCCACTCATCAATATACACAACCTAGGGTCACCCATTGCTCAAATGTGAATTGCTCTTTGCATCACGTGGACTAGAGAATGGCACAATAGCACTATTAGAGCTTACAATAAACAGCTTGGCACAGACATATTCGATGGAGCAGGAACTCATCAGTGCTGATAGATTTTATTTCCCTGGGTAGAGAGCGAAACCAGGAAGCACCGCTTAGTCATACAGCATTCTCTCAAACGGTCACTAGTAAGGAAAGGATGGGGCCGTACAATATACAGAGTCACAAATGCTCATAAGCCATCATATACACAATACTGCAATCATACTCCAGTTCTAATGTTCAAATGCAGATAAAATTGTTCATGCAAATAACGATGTGGTGCCATCTTATTAACATCAGAGCTTTGAACTGTTCTTCATCCCTCTCTGTTATGGTCATTCACGTTGCAACACATCTGCTCATTAATCTGCTTTTGAATTATATTATAAAAGCTGGTAAAAGAATTATTGTAAACAGCACTCTGTATCCTAATGTCACATCATCAAAGAAAAGAACAATGCAATATTTACACCTATGAAGATATCCCAGGAATATTACAGCTAAGTTTGCTGACTAGTCAAAATGACAATCTTGTTTTTAGCTACTTTGCGACAATTACAATGTGCAAACCCCGATTTTGAAACTTGGTAACAAAACAGCCAGTAAGGTTACAGGTGTGAGCCAGGCACACTAACTCACAACTAACTAAAATCTTAGAAAAGTATATGGTGAGAAAAGCCATGTGAGGCCAGTTTGAGCTTCAGAGCTCCTACACTCAAGAGTAAAAGAACCAGGAGCTCATTTATCACCACTACAATTAGATGGCTTAATTTGTACATGAAACCATGTTGTGTCTTATGCCTGCATAAGAAGTTTCTATTTGTGACCTTTTATTGCACTTTATCGAGCTATTGACTACTTGTCTGGTCTTATTGGGTTATGTTGGTCTGAATGGGTATATGCTGCAATGCTGTAATCAAGCATTTTATTGTGCTTTCATGGTATGTGTCTTTATTGTGTTTTTGCTGCATGTTCTTACTGCAAACCCTGTGTGCAAACCAATTTTCCCTTCCAGGGCAATACAGTTTGAACTGAAACTGGTCGTAAACTTAGAATGTACAACTACTCAGCTGTAGGTACTCAACACTTTCAAAGACTTTAGAGCAACTCAGATATTTATGTTTCTCAACATAGACTTAACTTGGACATTGCCATTGGGAGTTGGGTGCAACCTCTGAAAAAGTAGAATTATAGTTGTACTTGAGCTATAGTGTCCTAACAAAATGCTAGTTGGTGGATTGTTGAGTTATAACAGATTTCTAACAGCTTTCTGTCTATATAAAACAATCCAACAGTAGATATGCTTTACGGAAATTATAAGCCTAAAATTGCAAGGCCTCTAATCCTTAAAAAAATGCATCTTCTATCTGCCTGCTTACCTTCTATTACAGAGAATGAGACCAGTGCTGAATAGGAAAAGGAGACAAATAATGCCTGAAATACGTAATACAAAATAACCATTCCATGGTTTATTCGTTCTATTTTGCCTCTCATACAAATTGTGTGCATAATGTTTAACAAATCTGCTTCTGGCTGGTGTGAGATCCCTTGATGAATAGTGAACAGCCGACAGCAGAGAGTCTAAGTATACTGGTCCACTCTGTACAAGGCAATTCACAGAGCCTTGTTCATTTGGGTATGCATGAAATAACAATATCCTACTGGGAGCATTCTGAGTTTCAAACACTTGAGGTCAACTACACAAGCAGATTCCACATGTGCAGCCTGTGGCCACTGAGGTCTGGAATCCACCTCCCTTCTGGCTGGGTGACGTTGCACGTTCTATTTCCAGACCGAGGGTTGAAGTGAGGCTGCAGGGAGTGTAACACTGACCCACATGACCTGTGGCCTAGAAAAGCTGCCTGAAGCTCTGCACACTAAAAACTCCTCACTCCTTTGCTACGGCCTTTCAAAGGCAAACAAAACCTTTACGCATAGCATGTGTCTTTTCATGCCAAATGATTTGCATCCTTTTTATTCATATCTTTGACTTGTTGTCAATGTATTCCATGCTGTTGTGAAGCCTGATGCTCTGTGTCTGAGGTCTCAAGTGGAGAGAGAGAAGGGAAGGCGAAGAGGCAAAACTGCTTTACTTTCAGGCCCAGTGTCTACAGGCCGCATGTCTCCAGTCATCTGTCACTAGTTTACATACATACAATGACACTTCCTCTCTCTGTGGGAACTCGTTGTCACCACTTGGCCGCCAGCAGAGGCTGACTGGGTGCTAGATGGGTCTCCCCCAGGTACCTCTAGGGAGCCGCATTAGGCCTAACTGACAGACTGACAGGCACACACAAACACACACAGACACACACACACACACACACACTGGCACACACACACACACACACGTGCACACATGCACACGCACAGACACACACACATACACTTCATCCCTTGTCCAAGCACTCACTCCTCCTACAGTACACCAGCTCACATGCTCCCAAGGCATGGCACATTTTGCATACAGCAGTGACTTTGCTCTACATAAATTTTTTCAGACACAAAATTATTTTTCACCCCTCTAGCCTCTCCATGCTACATGGAAGTTTTGAAATGAATAATGGAAACAACAGAGCTGAGGGCTCATGGGATCCATTTAAAGATGTGGGAGAGGCGATGCAGTCAGGGTTTGGACTGCAGAAACATCATGTGCCAAGTAAATGAATCTACTATTGTTCTACATAGTATAGAAATGCTGCAATAAACAGTGTGTGTGTGAGTAACAACCATATTAAATGCTAATACTGGCATGATTTTAATACATTTTCCTTTAAATCAGGATAGCATAAGAGTAAAACTATAATAATAAAAATATTAATCTAGTTTTTATTTCACCCAAGGAAAGACAAGCTTTGTGACTCACTCATTTGAAATCTAGACTGAGGTCAGAGAAACAGTGCGGTAACTACCAGCTAAAAGCTTGAAACTTTTGCTTATTTCCACAAAGTCTGAATGTGATTTTAGATTGTATACAAGATTGATATATTTTTGAAACATGTATAACAGGAACAAGAACTGTGTCTACCTTTTGTTCAGTACTAGACAGAGCAAACTGACAAATGGCTTGATTTCCTTTGCTAAAGTGGGAGTTTAAACAATGTTTAGCTTTTCTCAGCAAAACGTTGATTTGGTATTTCCACCTTGCCTCCCCAGATACCAAGAGTGGAAGTGAGCGAGAGAGCGTGGGGCAGTCCACTGTAGCAGCTATTTTAGACCATGCAAAGTCAACACTACTCCCTGAGGTGATTTCCTGATAATGAACACAAAAGAAGTGTCAGCCCTCATAAAGCTCCAAGATGATGCTGAACTCTTGAGCACTCTTTTTTGCACTCCAATGTTTCTGATTTAAATTAATCTAATTCCATGTGGACTCTAGGAAAGACTGTCAAATAGGCCACACGCAAAACAAGACTTTCTTTGACTATTCACTTACACCGCACAAGTGGGACTCGGGTTGTTTGGAAGGAAAAAGGAGACCTTAACAACTTTATGAAATCGAATTGTCTATGAATGCAACAACAATCCAGTGACAATGTTTTTCTTGTTTCACATAGCATTATTTCTCCATACAGCATCTGTTGAGAGTAGATCATAAGCTAATTCCTGAAGCCTGACTTGAAAGAAACAAAGGTTATTTGCGGTCTATACATCGAACAGCCCCCTACGTCTCGGGAGGCTGGGTGATATAACAGCGGTACATAACATTGTTGGCTACCCACCTCTGTCCACTAGTCCCTCCTCACCTCTGCGCAGGCTGCTGTGGCCACGTCACAGTGTCACTGCAGACACCCTCTGCCTTGCCGCAGCCTGACACCTCAAACCTCCATGGCAGCACACTGGCCCCGTCTCTCCCTCTTTCCCTTCCCTCCGCCCATCCTCTTCCTCTCCTCCTCTCTCCACTCCGTCAGGCAGACCTCAACCCATCCTCTGCCGTCCCCGGCACTCAAGGTTCCCTCTGCCAGCGCCTGGCACGGCGCCAACCTGTCAGCCACCCGACTCCATGGAGGATGAATGAATCACTGAGAACTTTGCAAGAAGCGCTGATAGCTCGCATCTCCTCTGATCATCTTTCTAATTAAGATCTGACTTCCTTTATGCAATCTTCAGTGGAACATCAAAATATCAATTTGAGACAATTAGCAGTCAATGTGATGACTCTATTCATCATCCCAGAAGGATTTCCAAGACCGAAAACCAGCCAAAACATTGACTTTCATATTCAAGCAAATCCACTCATGCTCTTGAATACAAATATCGAACTTAGTTCAGACATTAATTTCAATACATGAATTAGAACACCATCGTATTGTTATTAGCACAATGACAAAATAAAATGCTGCAGATACACGTTTTTCTATGAGTCAAATTTTTTTCTCTTGTTCTCGTGTCTTTCCTCTCTCATCAAATGCGACCTCAAACATACAACCTTCTTCAAACTGTAGATATTACATTTTGAAGAACTGTAATATCTCTCTTTGTTAAAAACTCCACATTACACAAATTTTGTGCTTTGGATAGAAAAAGTAAATTTCAATTTAAAAACTAAAAAAAGAAAACAGCTACAAAACTATTATCAGCTGTGGACGTTTAAATGTTTTCAATCACTTACGGCTTAAATTTACCTATAAATGAGCTGGCAAAAGTGGTTCAGCAAAATAGTCTTTATAAAAGTTCTCTAGTGCAGACTTGTTGAATGCATGGGCTTTCAGTCTACCTAGAATGGTGGCCTCGATTAGACAGACACTGTTTTGTGAGAACACAAGAGGAATTTCAATACAGTAAAATATTGAGTTTTCTCTTATCCTCTTGTGAGAGGCTTGCTGCTCTCTCACAATACAAAACTCCTCAACAGCAGGCAATAAAACACCTTGGAAGCAGAACAGGAAAAAACACCACTCCTCTCCAAGGTTGTTCAATGATAAGCTACAGTACTCAGGCACACAATGATGGGCTCAAACAATTTACAAGTGCCAGCTATGTTCAAAAGTCATGGAATTGTAGATTTGGTTAAACATAGTCCTTGAGAGTTAGATATTTCCTGCTTGAGAGTAACAGCAGATACTCAATGTTCTGGCCAAAGCCCAGAATTAAAAGATCTGAAGACAGATTCAGTCATGAGGACAAAATGTTGTATAAATTCTCATGGATGAATAACGCATCCTATACCTGTGTGACAATATTTTCCATTGCCAAACCATTCAGACCTTGTTCATAAGGCAACCTATGAATTACTCTCTCAACCACAAAAGACTGAAATATAATTGATTTTAAGAGGATTTGAGAAGGCTACATTAACAAGGTAAGGAACATGGAAGCTGATCAAAGAGACATAAACTTTGCCTGATGAGCCACCAACAGTATGTGACTCCACCTGACAGCCAGGCGACACTGCAGACACAGCATGAGTCTTTGCTGAGCTAAAGAAAGGAAAATCTCCAGTCATTGTGGCCATTGGAAATCAAAAGTTTAGCATGTCTAATTAAAATGTAAACAGTGTAATGAGGACATCAGTGATTTAGGCAAACGTCTCTCTGGCTGCCACTGGGGGTATGATAATTACTGAGGCAAATCTATGAATGCACATGAATCTCCTACAAGTCCAGATTAAAAGCCTTAGTGCTAAACCTAGTTTAGTACACCTGGGGATTGTCTATTCTAGCCAATCCCCAACAGGCTCCGAGCTGCCTCGTCTCCTTATGAGTGCAGAGACACCCCATGTGAAGGAAATGAAACAAAGCCTCTGTTTCAATGTGTTGGAGATGACAAGAACAAGGGGTTTACGGCAAAAAAGCGATGCTCTATGTAAATGCTACGCGTGGCATATATGGCCTGAATAAACTGCCCTTGCAACACGACTTATGAAAGGGTTTCTGTTATAATATAGTCATTCAGGGAGCGCTAAGCTCTATAAGCACATTATGCATGATGGTATGAAGCATAATAACATTATAGGATGTATGTGTGAAGGATTTGAGAGTTTCTGAATTAAAAAAAAAAAAAAAAAAAAAACAGAACAATGCATTGTATTCTCCCTCACACTATGTTCTGGAAAAACAAGCACAAAGAAAAACAGACAGGCAGAGCGACACGCATGCATGGACACACACACACACACACAGACACACACACACACACACACACACACACACACATACACAGACGTACGTATATACACACACTACTATAAAAATACACAATCATATGGTACATGCTAAAACACGCTTGTCCAGAATACATGCATATAAACCTATGGAGCAACCTTAGGGTGAATTTGCAGGCTGCCGTAAAGAAATGAGACTCTAAATATCCATCTGGTCTCAAATATGCAAACTGTGTTGTTTCGTCCAATAGAATCACACTGTTACACTAAATTAAACTGTGAGTATTTTGCTCAAATTAGAGGCAAAATAACATAACAGGCCTGTAGCCAGGAGACATATGAAGGGTAACTACAAGCACCCAATGGTAGGCACATGCATTTTAGAATATGTCTATGCCATATGCTGTCACTCAGGGAAAAAAAACCCCCAAAAAAACCAAACAAGTCTGAGTAGACAGTCGCTGTGTCTAAATGAGATGGTAGAAGGAGGAGGGGAGAGAAAGGGAGGATGTCAAGGATTCATGGTCCTTCATCTTTGCAGTAGAGCAAACACGTCCCTCAGTATAGCAACAGACAGCTGCCTCCACTTTCTAATGCAGTCCAACTTAGATCACTGCAAGAATTGTCAGTGTAGAGAGAAACACACAAAGATAACATAGCAAGCTGCCATGAGGGAGACGGCAGAGATGTGGATGGGGGGAGAGAGGGGGGGGGGGGGGGGGAGAGAGAGAGAGAGAGAGAGAGAGAGAGAGAGAGAGAGAGGGAGGGAACACAGAATACTTGGAAGAGAGATGGGATTTTTTTTTTTTGTCCCTTTTGCATGAGTCTCATTCCCTTGGGGGCTCCCTCGCTTTTTAGATGAAAAACAGGAAAGACAACACTTAACATATTTGCTTAAAGATGACAACCCTGTGCTGATTTCATAGAATATAGACAAGGGGCTGAATGGGGTTTGTTGTAGTTACTGACAAATGGATCCGTCTGTACAGATGAACATTTCATCAATTTACAGCAGCCCTGCAGACATCCCAGGGGGTGTTTACAGAGAGGCAGCTCAAGTTAGTCAGAAGCTGACTTTAATTGTCATCATTAGCGTACGTATAAAAACTGCCAGTCTCATTCATACGCAGCCTCCCTCAGGTAATGGCTCAAGTCACGTCTTCAACTGCCATCAATTTTAGCCATCACTTACAGTACTAGACACTTCAGCTTATGGAGGGTTAATGTATGATTTACATGGAAGAGCAGCTGAATTGCTTCACAGAGACACATAACACTATCCAGTCAAAGATTAAACGTAGCTGCACATCCAGTGATTATTTTAATTTTATGTTTTTATTTCTGTGCTCTTGGACAGATCCATGATAACATAACTTCCCAACAGATCAATAAAGTATCTAATCTTTGGTCTATACCAGCAAAACAAGAGTCACACTACTCACAATGGCATACTTCTGAAATTGCATCAAATAAAGCCCCCGGCAATCACCTAGCTGTGAGAGGGACATGAGTTGTGAATAGCGAAGAATCCACTAGAAAACATAAACAATCTTTTCTGTAATGATCTGAATTTCTGAAAATCAAATTCAATTGATACTGTGTAGTTTGTACACAGAGAATAAATATGAACCTGTAAAACTGTGTTTTGCCCAGAAAGAATTATCAGATATATATCAATATTAGTTTTACAAAATTGGGAAAAAAGTGGGAATATTACAAAGGATCTGTCCTAACTATATTCAACAGGGCAGGTGCACCGCACTGTGGAAGAGACAACTTTTGCTTTCTGCACCAAAAAATACAATTTCATTCAAAATAACACGGCTAAATATAACATGGGTCTTTTATAACATTGTGTCTGTGGAGAACAGGTGGATGTAATTATTCAATTATCAACTTTACTTCACACTACTTTATAATATTATTTAACTGCAGCGACTCTTTAAAGTGTCAACATGCGTGACATTTGGTAAAGAGGGTGATGAAAAGAGGAGGGGTCAGCATCTGTCTTCAAATTCAGCACAGGGATCCCTGTCAAGCAGCAGCTTAGATTGCTATCATAGGTGCTATCCTATCAGAAATAAACAGAGCTGTCAACTTCTTTACATGCACACCGGAGGAGTCTGGGGTTAAGTAAGGACCTGTAAGAATCACCTAACACACCGCAAGTGTTAAGACATGGGCTTGATCTCAGATATACTATATCCTCAGATCAAGTCTGAGATGAAAGATCTGATAGCATGATTTGACAAATGCAACAATGCTGTTTGCCATGCAGTAATGTGGCTCAAGATAACAAAGCCTACTGTAATTACATTGTTTTTCCCAACCTCACACCTCTGGGAGTAATGAGGAAAAATATACCAGCGTGAAAATATATTCTATCCAATATTTGTTGGATTTTTTTTTTTTGCTGAATTATGCAGCTACACGCGTTTTAAAAAGCAAATTTAAAAAGACTGTACAGAGCATTTCAGATTGTGAGTGTATGCATGTTTTAGGAAATTAAATAGAATCCATTGTTCCAAACATTGTACCCTCCTGTACAGTGTCCATATCTGAGCAGACCAAATGAAAGAAGTTATTTTGTAATAACAGCCCACCACGTATGCATGAGGGGGGGAAAGTGTCTAAGTATGATACCAACAAATTTAATGCCCTCTTTTATGAAAACACATTACAACCAAACACTCAAACATAATGAATGTGTTAGTAATGTACATTTTTTTCTATTGAGTGATGGATGCTCAATGCTGTTATTTCTGAAGAGGAATGAAAACATACTTCAGCTCACTGCTGATGATGTTAATTTCCTCTCAAAGCAAAACATGCAAATGAAATGTGTGAACACAATTACTGTAAGTAAATTGTTGTACTGAAGGGTAAAAAGTTCAAAAAGGACAAAGTTTTTTGCAAAAGAGAGATAGCTCACAACTTGTTACTTCACATCTCCTTACTTTGTATCAACACTCAGATCAATTTACTTAACTGGTCAAGGAAGATTGCAATGGTTAATGATTGCTATCTTTTACGCTGTCTTCCAGCTAACTTGTTAGCAAATCTGACTTAGTTAAAGCAGTGCAATGTTCTTGAGTGTGACAGCTAAATAATGAAGCACATATGAGAGGGGAATGACAACTCAGTAAATGGAACTTACAAGTACTAAATGTGCGTTTTCCTAAAAGTAATTTTTTGACATACACAACATTATCTGCATATTTCAGTATGGATGGATTCTGTTTTTAACTTTAGGTCATATCATCATACTTTCATCAGTCACCTCCTCATATTATAATCAGTGAACACAATAAGTAGGTATAATTGTGATGACATTGGTATGGTATAATTATGAAATTCTAATTCTAAATGCTAAGAATTGTTCAATGCAATTTTCATATAAACCTTTTTTTTTTGCCCCAAAGACAAAGGCACTTCACTGTAGGTGTAATAAAAATCTCTAAGTGATATAATAGTTCTACCAGAGATCTTGAACTACAGTCATAAACTTAGGATTTTGAAATAAAGCACATTTCACTGTAGCTGTTATAAGAATATTTTCTAAAGAATTTTTTTGAAATACATATTTTTTCATTTGTATATCACGCCCTAAAAGCAAATGATATGGCCCCACACAAAACACTCTTTTTTACATCATGTCCATTTAAAACTTATAGTCTTACAGAAAAATTACAACCTTTCTGGATAAATTCACATCCACCCTCTTTTAGAAAAATGCATCATTGTGTTACCTTCAGCATGCAGAAAAGATGAGTAAAGTGCAGTGAGAAAGTAAAAGTTAAACTGTACACAAATAATGAATGTCAGGCAAATTTCTTAACCTACACAAAATGGAGATATTGCTTTGAGCCTAATTGTTAGTGCCAACAATTATGTCAAAATCTGATAAACATTACAAAAGGCACTATCAAACATGTGCCCATTTTTGCACCCAAACTGAGGTTATTCAATTCTACATAACCCATTACTGGTAAACTTGTTGTAGATGAACCAAGCATGCACAAAATAAAATTGAAAAAACAGTATTGCATTAATACATTCAAATATAAAAAATATCAAATGATAATAATAATAATTACAAAATGAACATACCATAAATACTGGTGCTAGTGATCATGTCTTCAAGCCTAAAAACAAGAGGAGAGGGAAAACAGCAGAATCGGAATTTTCACGAGGAATTCCAAAGGTTGCTTCTCATTACAGGCACTTTTTCCTCTGAGCTATCGGATTTCACAGCTTTAAAACGTACGGTCCTTTTTTCGTCAGGTATTCATTTAGGCCTACATGCACATGATTAAGAACAACGCAAAGCCAGGAAAGTCAGGAAACACGCGAGTATAAAGCCTTGGACGGAGACGCGAGAGCCATGTAGGCACGGCTGGAGCCTGTCACTTCTTGCTCGAGTTGAAACGAGAGAATAGGAAGCATGTGAGTGACTGTAGATGACATAAAACACACATTCTTCTTGCCGCCCATTAGAGGAAGAGGCTAAACCAGCGTGATGCCCCCCTTTACTTTTAAAATAGATTACATGCCAGCAGTTGTCCCACTAAGAGCGCAATGACAGCCTATCTATTAACCTCCCGCCTGCAGTTATCGCGGCAAGTTTTATTCAGGCTGACATGCATAAACTTCTCGTTGCAGTAAAGTTATTTAAGAGACTGATCGCAGCCGCGTTTAACCTTCTCACCGAACCGCCCGATTACAAAACATCAGATGCAAAGTCTAATCCAGAACAAAAACTTCACGGTCCTTATTTTATCTTTTTTTTTTAAGCGGTGTCAATTGATTTTCTTTGGAAAATGCAGAATGACTGAGCCACAGACTGCGCTGCAGTTCTGTGATGCGCGACACAGTCTCAGCGAGCGTTCTTGCGTATAGTGCAGCTTCGTTTCTCTTTTTAATTGTTAATATCTGTGATACACATGATAACGCTTACCTGTATACGTGACAGGGCAGCTTCAAGGTTTATAGTAACATCGATCCAGTGAGTGTGCAGATGAATGGCTCGCTGGGGTTAAGCGCGGCTGCTCGCGATTTGAAACCATTCCAAGTTAGTGAGGGGAAGACTGACCACAGCCTCTGCCATGTTGGAATTCCAAACCCTGGACAGCTGCTCTACTGACTGAAGGCAGCATGCTGCACACTGCGCATGTACTCTGTTGCAGGAGCCAAATTCAAAGAGAATTAACTTTAACGACCAGCAGTTCAAAAGCAGTCTATCATTACAGTATTTTGTGGAAAAATTTGTATGAACTAACTGTGGATTGCTTTTCTCTGATCCTGTCCTCAGCACTGCTGTGTATATCTGCTCTGGTTGGCACAGTCTGAACTGCTTCATGCATGTGCAAATTTCTGTATATGAGCCAATCCATTTCTGGACAAATTTCTGTATGTATGCTACTTCCATCTGTAAATATGATCTGATGCCCTAAATGGATTACAATGCACATTTTCATACATTTCTGTACATATGTTCTTACATCTGTACACCTGGTAATGTGAACAGATGCACACTTGAACATCGGCTTCTAACCTGTAAATCTGTCAACGAAAATGCAAAAAGCTCTATCTAAATGTATTTGTTGTATTACTCTCAATATGTTCTAGAAATTACTTGTTGTAGGCTATTAGGCTATCTTCAATGCTGTATATGTTATATTATGATCTATATCCTTCTCACTGCTGCTGCAGTGACCCAATTTCCCCAATTATCAGTTGCACCAAAATATATTTATTTTGCCCAGAATCTTGAAAATCTTTCATATTACAGTGATTGATTGACACACACCATTGCAGGTTATACTCCGGCACCTCTCTATTATCCTTACACAGCCTTGAAGGAGGGAGGTGATCTCTACTCCATTGGGGATGCATTGCAAGAGGACCCTGGTCAGACACATGATAGGAGGATTGGCACCACAAGTCCCATAATGCCCTCTCATATCCATACCCAAGGCCCTAGGAGTGATGCATTGATTCAACCTTCAGTACTCCCTTGACTGCACCATGCTAATTCCAACGGCATGAGCTCTTTGGAGAAATCCTACCCATAAGGCAGGACACGGAGCAACCTCTGAGCCGCTCTGGACAATGACAACTGAAACTCACACACGCTCCAGTGTAATTCTCTGATACAACTGTGCAGCCTATACACTGTACCTTGCTCAGGACGCTGTCGGCAAGAGCCTTGTTTTCTCTCTAATACCGTCTTGTCTTCATATCCAATCATTTCCACAACTCTTCATACAATGCCGCTGCTAGTTTGAAATAAAGGCTGAGAAAGCCTTACTGTGTATATTGCTTCATCAAAATTTCTTATAGACAGGTGCAATTGCAGATTCTGTCAGATTTTCACAATACACCAGATTTCAGTTATAAACTATGAAACGTATGGGGATAACAGAATGTATAGTTGGTAATGAGTTCAGCTGATCAGCTCCTGGTTACCTGTGGGTGCTGGTGCTCATCAGAGTTCGAATTTCTTGACCATAGTGGGATAATGGCCTGTTAATACTCAGCTGGCTAGACCAGTAGTGTGTGTCCATGCTTATAGGAACAGCCTGTGAAAATCTCTGTGTGCTGTGGAGGTCATGGAGAAAACAACCGCAGTGCATTTCCAGGTGTAGCCACGTCCATTGTCTCCTTCCTCATATGGGCATGTTCAGTCTGTGCCTTTGTCCTTGTGTCAGCAGGCAGGACATTCTAAATTATTTTGCTCAGCTGCCTCCCTGAACTCTTGCTACAGCACGTCAATACACACATCATGCAGACACCCGCACATACAGCTACAGGGATCACAGTTCATGTCGATCACACACTTGAAACCTCCTTGACATAGATCAGACCTCAAGAAAAAGGTTATTAGTTTGCTAAGATTTCATTTCAGTCCATTTCAGATCCAAATTTAATATAATAACATTTGTTCATAAGTATCTGAAATGATTCAACACTCTAAGAATAAAGGGAATACTGCTGAATTTAAGCTTTGAAATATGTCATTTCTGCACACTGTGACACTTAGGTTATATAAGTGAGCTTTTAGTGCTTTCTCCCATTGCTAGAAATAAGAGTTTGTCCCAGTGCAGAATCTGTGATTTCACATGGATGTACAACTCTTATAATTTACAGTACCCATATTATTTTTTAGCAGTATCATAATGTAAAGTTTATGAAGAAGTGAAATTTCAGACAAAAAATGTCAATGGCTCCACTCCAGGTTGTCATAGCAAATTAGAAATTTGCTTCTCCTTTTTGCAGTTGTGGGACAGAGTTGTTCACAATATTGATTTAATTATTCTAGATAAACAACATATCGCCCTCTCCCCTCATGATATTTGATCATGTGTTTAACAGCGCATAACCATAATAATAATAATAATAATAACAACACAGTTTAGCCTTCTCAGTACAGTATTATTCTGTAAATCAACCACTGCGTTATGGAAATCACAGTACTTTTTAGATGAATATAAGGTTATAGTTCTAAGGCTATAGCACCTATAATGAGCAATCGTTCTTTGATACAATGAGAATTGAGTGTGTCTAGAATGTTTGCTGAACACCCCACCACCATACACACACACACACACACACACACACACACACATACATACACTCACACACACATAGTGAAATTGTTCATTTCCCCAGGAATGAGGTTAGGGGTTTACAGAGGCACGTGACTGGCTGTTTTTTAACCTTCTGCCTACAGACTCTTATGTCATGTGTGATCATTTCAGCAATGTTGCTGGGGGTTTATTATTTCTGCCATGAAACACTGGCATTGGAGAAACCAGCTGCATAGTGCCTTTTCTCACAGGAGTATAGATCTTGATGTATCAAACAAATAAGAGGTGTTTTTATTCCCCTGATCAATGCTTTGTAGAATTATTGACTTATCTTTTCAGTGATTGTTGTTAAACATTGTGTAATAATAAAAGGCCCTGGCATCAATCTTTAAACCCAATAAAAATGTAGTGGCTAATCCCACTGGCATTGAAAATAAATGCTTTCCCATCTCTAAAACTGTGTGTTTGTATTCTATATCATTACACAAGTTAACCAAATCGGATTTGGGGCTTTTCATGGAGTCATGTTGTAAATAACATCATTTGTAGAGACCCTGTACCTCTGAGGCAGTGATTCTCATTTTTTTTTTTTAACAATGATCTTTGAATAGAAATAATACTGTGCATTTATTGTGTGACACACACTGGGGGTTAAGACATAGTAGTCTGGCCTCCGCATTGAAACTTTCTGACTACACAAGAGCAGCAGGTATTATAGAGAGAAAGATGGACAAAGAGTGGAAAATTAAAGGGTTGGTTTCCCACATTATTTGAAGATGTGTAGCCAAGTCCCTTTATGGACTGGGGCTAAAATCCTAATAGGGACAAGCTTGAAGTGAATAGAGCCCACAGAGGATAAGCTACTAAATCTTGCAATAAAAGCAATGTGATTTACAGTAAATTCCACAAGGCTGACAGCGCCACAGCTGAGGGCATAAACACTCCTTTCAATGCTGTGCCTCAGTTCTATCTGCTGTGAACTACAATCACACAGGCATGCTGCTCACCAGCAATGACTTTGATAAATAACCAGGAAGTCCCACTGTTGGCTTAAAACTAGAAGTTGTTCAGTTGCAATTCTGCATTTGTCCCTCTTTAATGTGTATGGAAGTGGCTTTAGCAGTAATCTGTCAGTGATTGATTAGGTGTGGCCAAATCCCCTCTCCGTTCTCCTCTACTGACTCAATGCTCAGCCACAGCTGTGTATTTACAGAAAGATGGCTGTATTAGGGAAGAGTATTCCTTATTTACCTGCAACATAAACATAGTTACTTCCACTTGGGTGACTATACACTCGGGGTGACCGCCAGTAAACAAGAAACAAGAAGTGACTTGTTCTTGTTGGTACTGAATTCATGCACCAATGGATAAACAAACAGGCTTACAGACCAATGACTGAGTTGTTTTGGGAAATCAGAAATCACATCTTCAACTGTCATCATTAATGATAACTGGGTGTCAAAATAGAGCCAATGATGTTTTAACTTCGTCATGGCAGACAGGCATTTTCATGTTTTAACACCATAGGCTATGGAATACGTAAACAGGCAAGTACTAGAATGAATAAGAAATGTATGCAACCATAAAAACACAATATTTATTTTGTATGTGACACAAGAGGTTGAAAATGCAATTTAGACAGGGTGCTGGATATTGATTACACTTACCAGCAGATCCATTTTAATTAAATATTAAGAGAGTGTGCTGCATTGATAGCAACTAAATAGCAACTGTTTCTCGCTTTTCTGTTGGCATCTTTTCAAAAAATTACACAAACCAAAACACAACACATGCTTTCATAGTGCTCATATGTAGTTAGACTTCAAGTATTAAAGCAGGGCTGGGTTATATCCAATACATTTTGTATTCAAAGAATATTTTAGTTATTTTTAAAAGGAGGTCTGGGTATGAACATTCGTGCATGAATTTTAATGGAGATACTTAAATGGTAATTATTCCACTCAGGCTCAAACGCAGGTAACAAATGGAATTCAATCAGTGTCCGTGCATAATGATGGTCATTAGGAGAAAGAAAATAATAATGACATCCTATCTGCATTAAACCTGCAGACACTTTACACAATGATCCTGCAGCCATTATTGATCTCCATGGAGATAAGCAATTGTCACTTTTCAGCATTGTGCCTGAATGTTAAATACAGCTCATTTTGTTTTTCTGCAAACTATTTCAGCCAACGCCAAATTTTCATTCAATTTACTGTGCTACTTGAAATCCTTGGTCTCATTCTACATGATTGTAATTTTGATTCATTGTCACAGCTGCCTCTCCAGTTCCCACTCTCTTATCCTCCAATTTCAGGTTTCATATCAAGCTCACATAAAGTGAACGTCGCACCTGAATGTGGTTGGAGTGATACTTTGAGTTTCACTTCTGTTTGTGCTTGAGATATAAGTATGCTTTCTCTATATGTACTGCAATGCAGCCATCGAAAAGTCAATCAGATGCACACTTACTGTACTAAGCACTGTAGTTCCATCCTCCACATCACTGCTTCATGTTTTACCAAGTAAAACTGACAGGAATATAACTTGGTTGGAGCAAATGCCCAATGGTTTAAACAACATTCAATAGCTCTTAGGTTGGATGGTAAATAAAGACTAAAATGTTCAAGCCTCTAGCAGATATTTAAAATATACACCAATTTCTTGTTTTCTTCCTTGTATAGCTCATTATTGGTTGAACATTGTAACAGTTGCTTACACATATTGTACAGTAGGAAGCATTTATTGAGTCTTATCCAAGATGGCCACTTGGTTGAATAATTGAATAAGATCTCCAATCAAATGATCCATGATTTACATGCCTTCTGTTGCCAACTAGCTCCATCTGTTTGGTTTTGAGAGCTCTGACACAGTGGCTCTTGTGAGTGAAACAGCAATGATGTAATTGTGGACGTGACAGATACACCAGATGATTCAAGGACTGTTCGAAAGTCTGGTCCAAGGCATACTGTACAGCACTGTGTCATATGGTCTCTAAGAAAGCATGACAAAAACAGTTTCAATAAGGAATTCTTCTGTCTCCTCCTCACTGCAATTAATTTAAAACTAGTTATGCAGTTACTTACTCATTAATTTGGACTGCATAAAATGGCTCTACTTAACTTTGTTTAAAACAGTGATGAATCTCTTGAAGCCTACATCAGAAAGTTACTGTATCTTAATTGAATAGCAGGTTTCAGCATGAGCTTGGGGGTGAAGGACAATAGTAGCAGGGCCAGTTTGGCTGGGTGCCAGTGGACAATGCAGAGCGGGCCTCCGCTCTCAGCAGCAGGCAGAGCCCATGCCTGAGTCCACATCAGGAGAGACAGCCTCCGCTGCTTTGATGGATCTGTCATAGCAGCCAGTGTCTGCCCCCAGTAGGGGTTTAGGTATTCACCACCAATAACACAGTACAATAGCAGGTTGTGGTAAGAGTCTATTTTCTGTTCTAACTATATTTTGTTTATCCCCCTTTCCTGATGCGTTTGAAGGACAAGACCTCTGATTACTTTACTTTTAGGGTGACTTGTCAGTAGAATCAAGAATGTTATGCAATTTTCATAACTTGCCATTCTGCGTTCAACTTAGGGGCCACTAAGTGCCTTCAAGGCTGCAGCCACTCTTGTTGTACATAAATTATAATCTCTAGTAACATAATTTTTCCCAACTCCATAGGAGCTGACTCTGAAGAAGGTTAACAGTTTAACATTATTTAGGTGAACATTGAACAGGATTCAAGACATGGTCAAAGACCAAGATGTTGAAATGCCCACTAAAACACAATCTTCTCCAGCTGTATGCCTTTTTACATTGAAGTGGGCCTGCTCATTAAAACCAGTGATGCCAAGGTCATTCAATTAATGTCTCTCCCTTTCATCAGCTTTAGTAGCTCCATAGTGACTGAACGCCACTTTGCCCATCACACTAAAGTGCTTCTGTGCCCATGACTGAAGCCCTCTATGATCACACCATGTATTTTCTCAAATTCTGGTTGATTAAAATCAGGATAAATAATGAAGATATTTAGGTTTTTGTTTACTCTTTTTCCACAGCAACTAAAGAATACTCACATGCAAATCATCATGAATTATTAATTGTAATAACTGCACCCACATTAACATTATCAGAGGGGAAAGCATCAGCATCTGTACTGTGTTTGATTCACGGCAGCATACAGTATCATAGTATGGACAGAAATGAGAAAAGCAGAGGCTTGTGAAACACAGGACTTGGAGCCGGATTCATTTTGCAAGGCATTGCTTTTCCAAACAGCTCCAAGACTTCCTGATCGGCTGTAATCCCCAGCTTTCACACATAAGTCATTGAGAGCGATGGAGTCCCCTCTGTTTACTCACTCCAAACCAAATGATCTTTCACAAGTAGACCACTTCAGATGTGAAATGGAATTTGCCGGGGTGTTCTATCCCAAGTCTATTTCTCTGTACGCTTTACCAATTCCCAAATAGGGTTCAGTCGCTCACAGATAATGTCTGTGTGGATTGAGCTAGGCTCCTCTGCTGTTTTAAAGGCCCATGGGAAAAGGTATTTGACGGAACTAAAGAAGTACTGTTAAGCACACACACAGCACTCAATTTCATTTTGTTTTATTTACTGGGATGCATTTGTTCATTGGACAGTAGAAGAATGTTTACATCAGCGTGTGAATGATTGAGCATTGTAATGGTTGCACTAAAACACACTAAATCATTTCAATCAAATTCAACACCAACGTCCACTCAGTTCATACAGTTAATAATAGTCTGTATAGTTTATAGTCTAGTCTAATAGTCTAACCCAGAAAAAAAAGAGGATGGATATTCATGCTGCATGGGATTTATATGAAAGGTACAGTCAAATGGAATAAAAAAAAAATGCATTTTTGTGTGAAAACTGTGTAAAACCTAAATTCGTGACACTGGTTATAGTACAATAGATGTGTACTCTGTCATAAGCATTCATGTTAGAGTTTAAAGAGCAGAAACTGGCTGATGGTTTTATCGTAGCAGCGGATGACAGTGTTACTGCTTTGGTACGTAGTTATGATAAATGGTTGTTTTAGGAGGGCTGCATTTACTTTGTAGAGTCATTATGAGAATATTATGTACGAGAAAAACAGTCATTAATATTCATTATAATTGCAAACTACTGGGCTGAATGCTGATTGAGTGTATTCAGATGCCAGCACAAGCCTGCTTTGTTTCTAATGTATCTCTCAATGCATCTGCACAGCTATAAATGTAGGTGCTTCGGAAGGTGTTTGTTAGAGTGCCATCTTAACAGAATCTGACTTTAACTCATTTTTACCCACAATCAACTTGCAAAGTTAAGCAAATATGATCAATCACTAAGCTCATACTGGCCTCATGGGAAGTAGAAATTAACATACAATAGTGATAGAATGCACTCTGAAACATCACTGTAGAGATATAATGAAATACTCATCAGTAAAACAAAGCACAATAATTCAAAATGTCTCATTCACTGTATATTTGATTCACTTTTGTGGAATTCAGAGCATATAAGCTGCCCAATGGTCTCCAAAGAATTCAGTTCCTATTTCTTTTGATAAGGGCTCCATCTTTGTTTGTGTCTGGTAATTGGAGGAATGTTGAAGTAAGGCGCATTGATACATTTCCCAGTCTATGTGTGAATGAGGCTGGCTATGGAAAGGAAAGGTCAGGCCCTGGACTAGCCCTTCTCCCCAAGGGCCTTCAGCAGTAGGGGCCGAAGAACACCACAAACAATTAAACATGTTGCTTCTCAGGGTAGAGCAGCCGGACTCCTGTTGGCTGGAGGAGTTTTTACCTCAGTGGGTTGCTGTTGGTCACTCTTCAGAGCAATAATCTGCAGGTCTGAGCAATCAATACAGCCACGACAGCTCCAGCTTCCATTACTGCAGACATCTCTGGAGTGCCTGTGCATGAGGAGAGGAGCACAGAATAGGCATCAACAATCATCTCCACACAAACACACACACACACACACACAGACACACACTCACACACACACGCATATACAAGCTCACGCACACATTCACACATAGACACATGCACATACACACGAGCATCCACACAGGCATGGACATGGACACACACACACACAAACACGGTCACATATACAGACATGAACACATAAAACACACACAGAAACACAGACATGAGCACACATAAAACATGCACACACTCACACACACACACACTCACATATGCGCACAGGATAGATTGAAGTCTAGGAGCAGAACAGAGTAAGCTGTATCTCAATCACCACAGACAAGTCGATCATATAAAAAATCTAGCTCCTGATAATTAAATCATCATACCTATGAGCATAGAATATTTAAGTCATATGGTGTTGCTCAGAACGTTTTTTGTCGATGTTCTTTTGTCATGAAAAACTCCCACGAAGGACGAATAATATTACTTGCTTCTCTATATAGAGATTCAAAACAAATTGAACATTTAGGGGGAACTGCTTTTATAGTAGAAACATTTAAACAGAGTTTTTTTTTTTATCTTTATACCTCACAGCTAGTGGTAATGAATAGAAGTAAAGAATAATAATACTTTTTCTTTTTGTTATAATACATTGAATAGATGTGTTCCGTACTCATCATCTGTAAACCTTGCAGGATCCTTATTGTAAGCATTGCATGCACAAGAACTCAAAAGCCTAATGACAGAACCAGATATCAACAACAGATTGATATTCAGCAGTAGCCTACTGATAACTATATGGCAGTCATCTGTTGTTACTGAATAGCAGATAATAACAATGCAGCTCTCCGGGCCTCTGAGACTGTGCTGTGTGTGCTGGGGCTAGTGCATCTGTGTGCTCTTGCTGGCTTTTGAGCAAGCACAGACTAACAGTAATGGACTCAACAAGTGAAACAGAATTGGCATATCTCCAACAAGTCATGCCCCCAGGGAAGGCAATGCTACAGTAGCTTTACAATTAAGCAAACAAAGAGATACGCAGCTAAATGCTTCCTAGAGGAAAATCAGAACATACAGTAGGATTTTTTCTATTATTATGCCTTGACGTGAAAAACACTAATTGGTTCCCTTGCCTATTGTTTGTCATCACCAACGCAGTACAACTGCATGTGTCTTTCAACTCAAAGTGCTCAGATAGAACGGGGGGAAAAGCCTACCAGGTCTTAAAGATTGTACACATCACGTAACAATGGAACACCTATGGCATTTACAGCCATTTACGGCTGTAATTTCACTGCTGTAAACTTTCATTTCATTTTTCACTGTAAACAAGGTTTTGGCATTGAGTTATTTTAACACATGAAAACATGAAAACTTGTAAAAAAAAAAAATAATAATAATTTCCATGCACAAATGTTGGAGTTGGAGATGACCTCTGGTAGTGTAAAATGATGAGTGCCATGAAGGAATGAAGAGAACATAAGAGACAGGAATTAATCACCCTGTATTACAATGATTTGTTTCAATGGCTGATTTTCTCTTATGTGAAGTTTTTATAATTTCGTTTTTTTTTTAAATTGAGATTCTTTATTAAGTTTTAGAAAGAGGTGTAAGTAGGCATCTCAAAAAGGTTGAAATGATGTTCAAAGTTACAGTAATTGTCATCAATAAGAAAGAGGGCACTTGTACTTTTCTAGCGTTTTTCAAGCTCAAGTACAATCATGCAACTGTAATAGCCAATGAAAAGTACCTAGTATTATAACCTTTGATTGAAAATGACAGAAGGTGCACGATGCAGACAATTTAAGCTTTTCTTATTTTGAGATTTTTTTGATTGTTTGTAGAAATCAGCACAATCCTGCACACCCATACAGACAAACAATATAGTCTGATTTCTAATAGTCTTTTTTCAAAGTCAATCCAATGATAGTGAGCTATCCTGAATACGCAAAACACTCAGGTGGTTTACAGAGGACTGTATTTTTTTCTTTGCATTCTTATCATCAATACCTTTATCACTGTACTGACAATAAGACGCTGAATAGCCCTGTGGGAAGGTGAATCATGTCTGGATACACACCACAAAATTACACGCATTTGTACCGCAGAGCAGATAATGATTAATAAAACATTCTGAGTAAAGATTATCTGAACCAGAAACACTTTAAACATCTATTGTGCTGGAAAGAGGTGTGACCGTGGCTTCCACAGCAGGATTCATGCCCAGTTTTCTATTTTGTGATAATGGCATGCACTTGTCTGTCCTTCTCTCTCTAAATAGAAATCCCTTAAACAAAAACTCTAAACACTATCTCTTAGGGATACAGAAGTAATGTGTTTTTGAACTGATATTGTTTTATTCTATCAGAAAAATTACAGATTTAGGTTTTTAGAGACTGGTTTCCTCTTAATTATATTTTCTCCCTTTTTCATGCAATTTGTAAGATTTTGTTTTAATTTTGTCTGAATGAGACAGGATAATGTTTTCCTTGTTTTGTTCACCAGTGGATCTTCTGAGAGCTGTGCTACACATGTCACAGTCCATTGCAGGTTCAATTTCTCTTAATTGTTTGGTGACCTGTCTATATACCCTTACCAATTAGCTGATGAGTCTGTCTATGCTGTGGGTCAGTATCATAGGGTTGCAATCAGCGCGAACACAAGGAGGCTTTTGAGAAGAGGTACTAACTGGGCATGTAAGCATCCTTACCTCAGTACATTTTATTGATTACAAAACAATACTCGAATGGCTTTTGATGAAGGGTAACAAATTACAAACAAATCTTAATCGTGACAAACATACATACACACCAAGTACAGCAGTATCATCAGAACTAACCTGATGAAAAATATTTATCTCTGTAATAATTTGTCTCTGAGACTGTTTGTATGTAATATGGAGAATTTGCAACAGATCATTGATTCCCCCACGCAGACAACAGTAATAGCGTGATATTGCTATTTCCTGCAGTCATGTGGTGGAAGGACTTTTTGGACACAGAAAGAGTAGATTTTCAGGCTGTTGCCATGTGTCCGAAATGTCCACACCAGAGCCATGAGGCTCTTTGTTTCCTCCTGAAGAATTAGCTCATTCATTCGACTCCCAGATGCCTGGCCCCTAGGCAGAGAGGAGTGGAGAGAGAGAAAGACTCTCTCTCTCTTAGGTGTTTGTAATAGAGGCGACTAGCGTTATTCAAATCAAAAGTTTGACGCTACAATGCCAGTGATAAGGGATTCCAGATCTCCTCTTTGTGGTGCTGCGACACTGAGGCATGCTGTCACCAGGCTCTAGCTCAGTCCCACTTTGAGGGCAGCCTCGTTGGGGGAGGCAGTTCCACTGAACACTGTTGTGGTCTT